>NC_082698.1:77584756-77885624 GCF_949987515.2 Delphinus delphis | reverse complement strand
GGTGGCGCAGTGGTTGAGAGTCCGCCTGCCGATGCAGGGGACACGGGTTCGTGCCCCGGTCCGGGAAGATCCCACATGTTGCGGAGCGGCTGGGCCCGTGAGCCATGGCCGCTGAGCCTGTGCTTCCGGAGCCTGTGCTCCGCAACGGGAGAGGCCACAACAGTGAGAGGCTAAGCCTGTGCTTCCGGAGCCTGTGCTCCGCAACGGGAGAGGCCACAACAGTGAGAGGCCTGCGTACCGCAAAAAAAAAAAAAAAAAAAAAAAAAAGAAAACAACAACAACAACAACAAGAACAGCAAATGTAAGCACAGGGGCAGTGCAAGGATTTACCTCATCAGATTTGATTCCATGATTGAGTCGCTACCATCACTTGACTTAATTATTGAAATAAGATGTAGTGTAGTAACTCATGACATTTTCTTGAGTAGAAGAATATGTGGTCTTTCTAGACCTGCACCGTACAAATACTACAGCCAGCAGCCACACGGGGCTACCGACCCCTTGCAGTGTGGCTAGTTTACACTGAGACATGCTGTAAATGTAAAACACACACTGGCTTTCAAAGACGTTGTATGACCAAAAGTCAGACGGTACGGCAACTCCGAGACTGCAGACACTGGGAGTAATGTACAACCGACGAGAGCAGGACTGAATAGAGGAGGGTCAACTTGTTAGTCTTGACGTCAGAAAGACCATGGGGAGAAGTATACTTATACTCCTGGAGTGTGTGGGCAGAGGCCAGTCAGGATAACTTTTTTTTTTTTTTTTGCGGGCCTCTCACTGTTGTGGCCTCTCCCGCTGCGGAGCACAGGCTCCGGACGCACAGGCTCAGCGGCCACGGCTCACGGGCCCAGCCGCTCGGCGGCACGTGGGATGCTCCCGGACCGGGGCACAAACCTGCGTCCCCTGCATCGGCAGGCAGACTCTCAACCACTGCGCCACCAGGGAAGCCCAGGATAACTTGTTTTGTGATTCTGTATATGGACAAAACAATTCATTGCGTGCTTCACATTTTCAAAGGAAAATGATCAACATGTGTACAGACCACAGTCATACATGAATCATGTTTGAATTGCATTTTGACCTACCCCAATCCAGCAAAGTGTATCCTTGCACTGCTTAGCATCTCTATTTTGTTATTTGGCTGCTCTCATTCTTGAAATCCCAACACAGATCCCACCCCTTGCCTGAGGACTGTAAACTAACTACCTCACTATCAAAGGCCAAAGTGATTTATTCAAAACAACCTAAGTTTGAGTGGATACAGTGCCAGGTGCTGCTCTGGGTGCCGGTGACACGGCAGTAAACAAAACAGGCAAACATCTTGCTCTCATGGAGCCCATATGTCAGTGGTCTCACTCCTCTGAATTTTTATGTTTATTCTTTCTTCCATTTATCAGACTGCTCTTTCTTTTTAGTTATCTTTCCATATATGTACGTATATATGTATTACGGTATCAAGGGGAAAATCCTTTCCTTATCAGTATTAATATAAAGTTATTATGGGTGTTGTTTAGAATTTCACTTTTATCTTGGAGGTATTTCAGGTGATCCCCTTGGAGGACTGGTTAAACCTTCTGTGGCAGGAGCTTTCCTAGCGAGGGCAGTAGTGTGAAAGGTGAAAAAACTGGCATTCTTACATTAAGAAAAAGCATCATAATGCCTTAAACACAGATACGCTGTTCAGCTATAAAAAGTCTACAAGGGTGTCAAATGTGTGTGGCCAACTAATGGCCTTCAGCTCAGAGGCTGAAGAACAAGGGGAAATTCCTCTAGTTAATGACTCTCCTTGATGGAGGCTTGACAATGGCCTTGACCCATTTACTGTAATGTGTGAGTAATTGTACAAGTTAAGAAAATTGCACTGGGCACTTACATTTCCATGATACCATCAAGGAAACTGTTGTTCTATTAAAATTTTGTAGTTCCTGATTTAGGAATAAGGCTAATGAGCAATTCTGTATCAGGGTCAAAGTAATGGGATAAAAATGTAATGAACAGTTTATTTGTACTTCTGGAGTAAGCTGAATTGTGATTAATGACAGTTGGACACTGGTAACCGTTTTTATTTTTACGGCATAATAGAGATATTAGAAGGTGGGTAAAAGGCTTTGGAGGAGGCAGAAGATTTATTTACTGATGACTGAGGTATAAACCGCAATTTGTGCTTGGTGATAAGATTGCCGATATTTACTGATTCCTTTCTTGGCATGTCAACAGGATTAAAAAGTAACTAGAATGAGTCCATTGTTTTTCTTAAATGTTTATGGAGCTATAAAACTCTCAAGTTTTCTTTACAAGACAGGATTAGGCATTTGGGGATAAAGTTAGAAGGATGCGTATCGCTCAAAGAGGTTACAAAGTGAGAAATGTCCGTTAGAGGAAAGCTAATTTTTATAACCAACAGATTGACTGGACTAATGAGCGTTGTGTCCAGGATGGAAAAATGCAATACATTCCATGACTGGTAAAACTTGCTCTATAAGGCTGCCCCTCTGTTGCACAAACTATCTTCTGTACAAGGCATAACAGCATTCAGAAAATCAGTTCACAGAACTGGGCTGTTGACATTGCCTTTCATCTCCCATCCACTCCACAGCTGCACGCCTGCCGTCCTCAGGTCACTGATCATGTTCTTGGAATCTGTTTGTCCCCCCGAGTGGGAGGGACCCCTCAGGGACAGCTCTTCTTCCACAATATCAGTCTATCTTCCTCCACTCTTATCTCATACTTAACTACGTGGTCACGCCAGATAATGTCACCAACTTTCAGGAACCAGAAACTACCACCAGATGATAAAATCACTGGCAAACAGAAGGAAGAAATGCCCTGTGTCTTCTTCCACCGTTCAAGGCAGAGCCAGCGTGGTGAGCGCGCTCAGGACACTGCAGTCCTTTTGCAGAATCAGGCACTTCAACCCTGTAGGTCCTTGGTAGGGCTGCATGGTGCCCAGAGACGACAGGAAGGGAACGCACAGTAAAAGGGAACAGATGCGCTTCAGCTTCATGGGAACAGAGCCCACATCTATTTTTATTTCTACTTTTATCTCACCCCTGTAAACCTACATGATAGCACAGTGCCTGGAGCAGAGGAGAGTAAGCTCTCCAAATCTGATAACTACTGCTATTCATACTACCAGGTACTTTCCACAAAGGCCCCAATGGCACAGCTGCCCCCAGCTCCCTCGCTGCTCTGCGGAAGGCCTGTTGTACTTAACACAATGAAGAATCATACTCTTAGGTTAAACACGTTTAACAGGGTCCAGGTGACATCAGCCATGCTGTATTGTAGGACCTCTGAAGGTGACTAGTGTTTACTTCTCTTATTAAGAGGATGGCTCCCCACATACACACTACTGTACATAAAACAGGTAAATAACAAGGACCTACTGTATAGCACAGGAAACTCTACTCAATATTTTGTAAAACCTATAAGGGAAAAGAATCTGAAAAAGAACACATATGTATGTGTGTGTGTATATATATATACATACACACACATATGTGTAACTGAATCACTTTGCTGTACACCTGAAACTAACACAACACTGTAAATCAACTATACTTCAATTAAAAAAATATTAAATTAAAAAAAAAAAAAAAAAAAGGGCTTCCCTGGTGGCGCAGTGGTTGAGAGTCCGCCTGCCGATGCAGGGGACGCGGGTTCATGCCCCGGTCTGGGAAGATCCCACATGCCGCGGAGCGGCTGGGCCCGTGAGCCATGGCCGCTGAGCCTGCGCGTCCGGGCCTGTGCTCCGCAACGGGAAAGGCCACAACAGTGAGAGGCCCGCGTACCGCAAAAAAAAAAAAAAAAAAAAAAAAAAGAAGAGGATGGCTCCCCAGATCTCCCTCTTCGACTCTCTGAACCTGCGCCTGGAGGCCGGCACCAGTACTCCATTTACAATCATATGAATTTCTTATTATCACAGAAAAGATATCACTAGAAACAAAAGTAAACATCACTTATCTCCCTCGTTTAAAATGTAAGGCATTCTCTCTCTCTCTCTCTCTCTCTCTCTCTCTCTCTCACACACACACACACACACACACACACACACACATTCACAAAATCAAAACCCATAACAAGACCTTTCCCTTCTAATTACTCAGCCAGGTCATTCTTTGCGCCTGCCGCTGCTCCATTACCACACTCCTCCTTGCTCTGCCCCCAACCCCATTCTGTGACTGCAGTGCAACCAGTGATAGCACCTTCTATCCCCCTCCAGAAGTCTGATGTCAGCACACTCTCCCCCTCTTCCCCGTGCCCCCAGGCGCTAGCAGGATTTCCCCTTGTGATCCGCCCTCTCAGCGCTTTCCCACTCTTCTCAAGGGGAAGTAACCATCACTTCTCATCCAGGGTTGTCATGTACCTTCTACACTGTAATGGTCAGCCCAGTTAAGAGATTGGGAACTGAAGGACCTGTGTCTGGTTACATAGAAAACAAACTCTGGGGCTTGGTACACATGACGCCACCACATGGGGGTAGAATTAGAGGTTGAGGAATTGCCCGAGGTCTCACATCTGGTTAGAAGCAGAACAAAGACGTCCAGACATGAGGAATGTTGGAATTGGATAGGATGTCAGTAACCATCCATCTCAATGTCCTCAGCTATGAAGAGTTAACACACAGACGCACACTACAAGGGGGATTCTCTGGCTAAATTACTTTGGTTGTTTCTTGATACCCAAACCCAAATGATGACTCCCCTGTGGAATCACCACCACCTCCCTGCGGCTGACCCACTTCAACGCAGCCTCGGTATAAGATGTCACGGGAAACCTGAAAAAACTTTGGGGCCAGCCCAATACCTCAACTCCTGCCGAGACAACAGCAAAAGTTCATGATTCCAGGCCTACCTCTCATGCTTTATTTGTTACCTCCTAAATCTGGTGATCCCACCCTCATCTTCTTTCCCCCCCAAATCCACCACTTCCTGGGAACCTTCCGGATGTTTCTCACCTCTACAATCTAGTGGAAAACAACTGACTGAAACCACTGAGTGAATACTGATGTCAATTTTTCACACCGTGTATGCTATATAGCACCTGTTCTATGTTTTTAACAGGGTGCCTGGTTGCATAGGCCTCTGAAGGTCCAGTACCTGTAATAATTTGTAAGCAGCTGGAGGTGGATTTTAACTAGAGTTTATCATGCAAATATCTGAAGCAGTAAGTCACCAGACCAGTGAATGAGACAGGCACACCCCCAGAGGTTTGGACAGCCCTCCCTTCAAAGATACACATTCATGCTAAACAGTCACTCCCTCCCTGAGGCAAAGGATGGCCATCCAAAATCAGACTGTGACCTCAAAAAGTTGCTGCTACACTGTGCAGGCAGTGTTAAGGGACCCATTTCCTTGCCTTCACTCAATGCTAAAAACCCTCCTATTCTATACACTAGCTTCCTCTCAAAATTCCAACCAACCAATAGAGGCAAATGGGTAATTTTCTACATGATAACAAAAGTTCAAGGGTATATATTTGGAAACAAATAATTTTGTACTCTGTTGGCTTTGTTATTTTAATAGAATTATTTATAAGAGAGGCATTTAGAAAGGGCTTTTGATTTTCCAATTTAAGTTTGAACTTATCCTAAGTTGGTCATTTATTCTCTCCCCTCTCTCCAGTGAATTTATTTCATGTCCTACTTTCTTTCACATGAGAATAATCTAACCTCAAAGAAATTCCATCTGCATGGGAAATTTGAAGGCATTTTCTCTTCTCCCATTGTTCATTAATTTTCTATTAATGAACAAATTCCTTGTAATTAGTTTAAATCGTAATATAATTTCAAGAGAACATTCACATGCAAAGCAATGTACTTTGATTCTGTACTCTTAGATTAACAACAAAGCTTTTGAAAAAATAAAGAGAGCATAAGTTAGTGGGCAGTTTTCAAATTCAACCATAATTAAAACTACATAAATCATATAATATGCATGTGGAATATAGAAAGGAAACACCAATTACCCCAAACAAGAGTTTGATTTGTTTGCACAAATGTTAGGGGAATCTTACCTTTTTTGAGACTTACGTTAATGTGGATATATTATCTGGAAAATAAAAATGCAACAAAATTTAAAATCAGGGTTTCTGCTTGAAATCTGTGAGCTAGAGAGACGAGGAAGCTTGGGGGTGGGGGAGTGCGTGGTGGGTTATATTACCAGCCTCTGTACAGCAGAATGTGATCTGTCCGTGGACGAGGCATTCTTGTCACCATTTGTGCTTTCTTTCTTCCCCAATCTAGGAAGTGTGCTAATAAATTGCTAGGATGAAATCCTAAACTCAGGCTTTCCTAAAATAGTATTCGGAAAAGTCTACCATCGTAGGTTACAAGATGAGAGGGGCCCTAAGGAACACAGGGTTTAAAATTACTTGATATTTACGGAGGTGCTTGAAGTTCTTGTACCCAAGCAAGGGTGGGGTTGGGTATGAAGAAACCACCAACATAATTCAGCCGTTAATCTCATTTGTAGTGTGTGTGTGTGTGTGTGTGTGTGTGTGTGTGTGTGTGAATTTGTCATAGCTGAGCTGTTTGTGCTCTCACTCTACTACCAGGCTGTGAAAAAAAAAGTTTCATGGTCAATGTCTCCACCAACATTTGAAATTATGTACAACTAGCTATTAGTATTAGCTAATTATATTAATTAATAATAATAGCTAATTAATTGGTTTCAGTATTTTTATTGTCTGTCTCATGAACTGGTCAAAAATAAAAGTTTTGCTGAGCAAGGTTTTTTTTACCTGTTGAAAGAGAACGGGAAATGGAAAGCACAAAAGGATTAAATTTTGAAATGCATAAAGTCTGATTCTACACTCTATTGGGCAGTCTAGTGGAGCTTGGTAACTTAGGTACCTCCCTATTGTTGTAACAGCAGATGCAGAGGCGTCCAGAGTGAGGATGATGAAGATGTTATTTATGGAAGCGAAAACATTTGTTCAACCTGAATTTGCCATAATTCAAAATGGGGATGCGGGCTTCCCTGGTGGTGCAGTGGTTGAGAGTCCACCTGCCGATGTAGGGGACATGGGTTCGTGCCCGGGTCCGGGAGGATCCCACATGCCGTGGAGCGGCTGGGCCCCGTGAGCCATGGCCGCTGGGCCTGCGCATCCGGAGCCTGTGCTCCGCAACGGGAGAGGCCACAACAGTGAGAGGCCCGTGTATCGCGCAAAAAAAAAAAAAAAAATGGGGATGTACTATGCCATCCCAGGTACTCTAAAGGTTTTACATGCCACAGTCATTTAATTTTTTTTAACCAAGATTAAACAATATCTGTATTTTTTTGTGTGTCTTCTGCTACCTGCTTAAAGAATGCTGAAAATCACACCTCTATCAATGAAGTGCTTATGTGCTGAAAACAACAGACACTCAAATTTCTTAATTTAAAGGGTAAATAATCAAATTTTAAATTATGCCCACTAACAACTGAGCTTCAGGGCACAGATAGGAGTTAACATTTGATCAGTGTTCTAGTTTTACCTTTTTTTTTTTTTTCAAATGGATGGTGTTATCTTAACAGAACTCCAAGAGTTCTTATATAGAATAGGGATGATCAGCATGACTCTGATGCTTAGCAGAGCATCTTGTCTAATAAGATATAAGCGTACAGACATCAATTTTCAAATGATTACCTCCAGGAAATTCTTACGCTTAACATAACATTAATTTAAAAAATATTTATATGCAATACAAAGAATTGATGTCATCATTTCTTTAGCAGAATTATTACTGGCATTGTTTTTCATTCATCTTTGAGAGTCCTACTGAGGATGCTTGGTTCCCTTCTAAGTACTGAAAAAAAGAGACTAAGAAAATTTGGGGAGGGCTCCTTGGGTCACTCTTTCCTACCATCCCTATTGGTACATAAGGAAAGGGGGTTGAAAACCTGGAGAGAGGGAGCCAAGGGAAATGGAAAGGTAACTGGCTGAGATGCCAGAATGAGAAGTTTCACCAAAATATAAGCTTTCAGGGAGCAGAAGATGGGATCTCTGCTTCCAGCTGGGAGCAGAGAGTATGGGAGCTTCAGCAAGAGAAACACGCAAAATCCCGATAATTACCAGGTTCTGGAAGGTTGGGGTCCCCCAGATAGCCACTAGGCTGCAAACCTTGCCTCTTCCCACTTCCATTAAAAAAAATAAAAATTAAAAATTAAACCCTACAGTGCCCTCTCCTTATCTCTCTTCCCTCTGCAAAGAGGGTAAAAATCAGGGAATCTCAGGTACAAAAAAAATGAGTGACCAACAATCACAAACATTTCAGGAAAATCAAAACATAAAAGAACAGCTTTAACATATGCTTTCTCCTTTTTTTTTTTTAAGAGAGAATTTGCACCTGAGGAAACTTCTTTTAAAGTTATCAGGACATTAAAACCAGCATAATTAAAATAATCATAGGGATAAACAAGAATATCACATCATGAAATGAGAGCAGGCAGTTACGAAAAGAGTTAACCAGATATCTTGGAAATACAAACAGCTACTGAAATAAAACCTTTCAAGAGATGGGCTGAATAGCAGAATAGTCACTGCTGAAAACCAAACCAGAGAGCTGGAATACCAAGGCAAAGAATCGTTTCAGAACGCAACACAAGGGATAAAAAGATAAAAGCTATGAATGACAGGTAGAAAAATCTGGAAGACAGATCTAAAATTTTCAGCACAGGTCCACAGATATCCCATTGATTTGGCTGTCATCTTTCCTGCTCTTCTTCATAGCCAAAATTCAAGCATCTTAGAGGTTGGGCTTTTCCCCAGAGTTATTGCTGGCTTCCGGCCCGTAGTGCTGGTTTGGGCCCCGGTTTTTCCCCCGGGATTCCCCTACCAGCACGTGTAACTTCCTGGGCTTCAGACAGGCTCCCCCAGGAAGTCCAGGACCACCAGCAGCTTCAGGGCAACCCGGTCCCACCCTGCGCCTCCCCAACCTACACTTAGGCACACGCTGCCAGTCAAGTGCCAGTCCGAAGCGACGCTCCCGGACGGTGAGTGACTCCAGGCGTCAGAGGATCAGATCTCAATCGATGGATGAGAAAGCTCCCGAGCCCTAGGAAGCCCGGCGGGGAAGCAGAGAAGCTGAGCACCAAGACCCCCTTTGAATCACAGCTCGCCCAGCCGTTTCAGGCCACGCCCATTCACCGTGGCCGCGCCCCCGATCGCGGGGTCTTGTGGGAGTTGTGGTTCCGCGCAGCCGCGAGACCGCCTGGAGCCAGAAGGCGGGAGCGATGGCGGAGCAAACCTGGAAGCTATGTACAGCTGAGGGGGCCGCTCCGCCTCCCCGGCCTCCTGGGCCACCTCAGCGAATGAGGCGGCACCGCGCGGGCCTCCAAAACAAGGAGGTGCGGGCGCGCGGAGCGGTGCGCCTTTCCATTCCTCTCGCCTTGGTCGCGCTCCCACATCCTTCGTTAGTGCATTTAAAGACTGCACTTCTTCTGCCCTGAATTTGCACGGCCCTGAGGGCCCAGAATTTGGCCTGAACTTTCCGAAGATAGGGCTGTCCTCCTCTGCTTCGTCTCACTGTAAAAAGAGGCTGCTTTCAGAAACCCGGCACCTGCACGGCCCACATTTGCAAACACACGGACCAAGACCTTAGAAGTTCCGTTGCTCACAGAACTGCAAGGTGAAGCTGCAACACGTGAACCTCCTGTACAGAAGGTGCCTGCCTTTTCTCCGGTCCTTCTCTTGATAAAAATCCCTGAATGAACCCAGTTCAAGTTTAGGTTGTGGTAAAGTATTCCAATCCCAAGTGCTGGATGCTGACAACTTTCTACAGATTTTGTTACTGAACCAAACTTGGGGGTCCCTAGCTGGCGCTAACGCAGTAAAGCCAGTCTACTGACACCTGGTGGTGGTGAAGGGAAGTGCAGCGTTTATTGCAGGCGCCAAGCAAGGAGTCGAGGTAGGCTCGTGTTTAAAAGGCCTGAACTCCCCGAGGCTTTCAGGGGAAGGTTTTTAAAGACAGGGGGAAGGAGAGGGCTTGTGAGGTGTGTGATCAGCTCGTGGACATTCTTCGGATTGGTTGGTGGTGAGGTTATTGGAAGTCAGCATCATCAGCCTTCTGATTCTAACAGGTCTGGGGTCTAGGTGCTTGTCAGCAGCACACAGTTAACTTCTTCCACCTGGTGAGGGTTTCAGTATCTGCCAAAGACCTCAAAGGACGTGGCTCAGAATATTATCTGTATCCCTTGAGAAGGAACGAAAGGTCCTTGATTTTGTTTAATGGCTGAACTATTATTATTTTGCCTTGTTTGACTGTTTTCCTTTCTTTCTGCATTTTCTCACTTCTCTGATTAAATTTACTCTTTGGAACTTGGGGAAGGCCTCAGAGGCTAAAGTTTCTCTACAGACAAGAGGCAGGCAGAGGACATGGGGGGCAGGGGTCTTCTTCCAGGAAAACCCCATAGGGTCCTGCTTGGTTACAGGTTTGGCTGGTGTATTTAAAAAGAGACCAGAACTTTCTCCTGTGTCGGCCCAATAAAGAATTTATTTTAATCAGAGTGTATGGGAGGAAAAAACCTTTTCCTTCTACCCAACTAGGTTCTCCAGCTGAGGGCCTTGGAAATTAAACTGATAAAAGACGTGTGGGACTTTTACAAGGAAAATATACTCAAGATGGTGGCCAAGTGATTGAGGCTTAAATATCATCTTAGGCTAAACAAAGGAAAAGAAGTTTGGGACTTCTGGGAGAGTTGAGGCAGGTTAGAAGAAGTTGAGAGGAGGAAATATGGAAAGGTTGTCTTGTGCAGCTAATAGTTTCAGATTGTAAGAGTTGTCTCTGGGTGTAGCCATCTTCCTGACACTGAGGCAACTTTACAAATGGAAATTTCCTTTTTTTTGTTTTTGTTTTTGTTTTTTTTATTTTTTGGCCACGCCGCATGGCATGTGGAATCTTAGTTCCCTGACCAGGGATGGAACCCGCACCCCCTGCATTGGAAGTGTGGAGTCTTAACCACTGGACTGCCAGGGAAGTCCCAGAAATTTCCTTTATAAATGTACATTTCCTTTGCAAAAGAGGAAATTTGTACTCTATTATAGTCAGTTAAGGGGAAGTAAAGAACTTTTCCTGCATCTGTTGGCTCTCAATTCCCTGTAGCTCAAAATAATCCGTGTGCCAAATAGTCATACTTCGGAGTGGCCGGTCACCTTCAAGACATTATTGAAAGAGCTGGCAGGCTGTGTGGTGGAAGGTGCTCAGAGAAGCTGAGTCAGTAATAATGGCCCTAAGGGTAGTGAATTTACAGAGCGCTCATGTACCACAAGGCCGGTCTTTCCTTTAGAGTATCACAGGACCCTTCACTATAACTCTGTGAGTTGGGCATGATCAATTTCTCTGGCCCGGGTAACTCTATCACTGAATGTTAGAGTTGAGCCCTCAATTGAGGCAGCAGAGCCCAGAGTGGTTACCTTCCACCTACCACAGACCTGGGCTCTGAGCTCTGCTGAAAAGAACCGTGTGACCTTGGGCCAGCTGTTCATCTCTTGGCCTTCCTTCCTCATGTGTATCTGCACACAGCTATGTTAGGTGGTGGGAAAAATTACTTTCACTCTGAGACTGTGGGGCTGCTGAGCACCCACCACGCACAAGACACTTGCTGACACAACGAGATGTTAGACTAAGGTTAGTGTTTAAAATGGAGACTCTTTTTGGTAAAGTTGCGGAAACGTGTAATAATGCTGTAAGTGTCTGTTAAACGAGATGGTATCTTTTCATCCCTTGATTTTTCTGCCTTTTGCCCAGAGAGCAGGCACCAGATATTCAGCTTTTGGTGTTGCTTAGCAAAAAGACAGGCTCTTTCCTTTGGAGCTCATTAGTTCTCTTGTAGCTAGAAATGTATTTTTTTTTCTCTTCTGCTCTGTGTTCTGAGGCTTAAAGATTCTAAGATACTAAGCACTGCGTTGGTAATCCCGTTGTACAGGCTGTTATTTTTCTCCTTTGAAGATGAACTCTTAATCATTTAGATACTTAAAAGCCTAGATACAGCACAGTTTATTCCTCTAATGTACTGACCTCAAATGCCAAGTAGGTTTTGCAGCGCCTACCCAGGAAACAAATCCTGGCTTGTGCACAGATGACTTACACACATTAAAGTGCCATGAGAAACCCAGGGATTTTTGGGTGAAAATGTCAGAGTAAGAGAAAAGGCTAGAATGTTGGAGGCCATACTTAGGGTCGGAACCCAGCATCTTCACTTGTTGGTCTGTGTGACCTTGGACAAATTAATTAACCCCTCTAAGGCTTAGTTCCTTCATCCATAAAATTATAATAATAAATCATAGAATTTTTTTAAGGACCAAGTGAAAAACAATATGATATACATTTAGTATAAAATATTGCCAATTAGAGAATGTCTCTCACAATTCAGCTTTACAGGGATTAGGTCGTTAGCCAGTGCAGTCACTGACCTTTAACACACCTTGAAAGAACTTCCGGGAGTTAAGGAATGAGGCACTCTGTGCTCTGGGAAAACTGGCAGTAAAGAGCTTCAGTTAGTTAGATATTTTCAAGAGAAAATGTTACAAACCCAATTTCTTGCATCTTCCTATACTTAGAAAGTACTAAAATGATTAACTAGGATATTTGTGCTTAATGACTAGAAGTAACCTTCTACCAAGATGGGTGTTTAATTGCACATACCCCTTTTCCAGAATCACACATATACTGACCTACCCCCTTACCTCTTTGGAGCAGTTCCTCAGAGCTATCTGAGAGGCTGTCTCCTGGCCTATAGTCCTCAGTAAGTCCCCAAATAAAACTGAAACTCACAGCTCTCACGTTGTGCATTTTTATTTCAGTTGACAGTTTTGGCAACCATGAAGGGACCCGGAGCAGACTTCTCTCCTTTGCCTGAACTCTACAAGGATCTGGAGCCTTGGTACCAGCAGGGCCCCTTGTGTCCATCTGCCTCTTTGGCGAGTCCACATGAATTTGGGTGAGTCTCTCCTGGTTCTCTGGTCTCCCAATTATTGGTTCATGATCTTGAGTTTTATTTGGTGGTGTATTACAAGTACCTGGCCCCCCAGTTGAAACTGCTCTGTGTTTTAACTGGGGAAAAGTGGCCCCCAGTTAAAAAATACTGGGGGAGCCTGGTTGAAAGATTTGGATTTGCTCAATTGAAAGACACTGAGAGGTGTGGAGTGGGTGATTAGGTGGGTGTCTGGCCTAATGTCTTTCATAAACAAGGAACATCAGAAAACCAACCTCCAACTAACACCCCAGCCAGGTTTATGTACGAATGAAACTTATACTTACAAGTACTTACTTAATTAAGAATTAAAGAAAATCTCACCCTGAAAATGGCCAACATGGGGCTCTTTTGACATTCCAACACCAGTTTATTGCATATGCAGTTAGAATTAGAGAAAGCCAGCTTTATGAAACTTTTTTTTTCAGAACACTGACCCTAAGAGAACAAATCCTTCTAGAGGAGCTTGCATTTCTCTCCCTGTGCCTTGAGACATAAATGTTCTACCAGTGCTCTCACCAGTGCTCTCAGGAATTCTTATCTTATCATCTCCAATTCCTGAGACTGAGGGAAAAAAAGGAAAAAGAGTCCTTTTGGAACTCAAGTGAATAAACTTAACTTATTCTAAAAGTTATTTATAAACTAGTGAGTTTTATATTGTAATACCTGATTCATGACTAAGTTTTAAAAATTAAGCTATGAGATCTCTGTGTCTGTGTATACATTATAGATATGATATATCTTTACCTATAGATGGTATTACAAAAATTAATTCATAACCGAACACTATTAATTGACTTAAAGGAATATATAAATTCTCAGAAATATAAAAGAAACTAATCCAAATAAATTTCAGGTTCAATATTGACTGGGAAATATTCGACATTAAATTAATAATTGATATTTAAGTTAGTTTGTTTGTTGCTTTAATTAATGCAGGCATGTCTTTAGAGTCATCAACATTAAGTATAATACTTTTATTGTACCTAGGTTTACTAGAAGTCAAATAAGATCTTATATCTGTTGCAAAATTTGTCAGTAAGAAAAATAACTTGGTATCATGAAATTTTTATAAATAAATTAATGTAAATGAGATAAAAGCTTTTAGGTAAACTCTTTACAAATAATTATGTTTTAGGAGTATCTACTTAAAGATAGTCTTTCCAGGGAATTCCCTGGTGGTCCAGTGGTTAAGACTCAGCGCTCTCATTGCCGGGGTCCTGGGTTCGATCCCTGGTCTGGGAACTAAGATCCCGCAAGCCATGCAGTGTGGCCAAAGAAAAAAAAATCATCTCTCCAGATTTTCACAACTTGGAAGAGTTTTACTAAATTAAGCTAAATGGTAGAAGTTTATTAAATATCTAGGTCATTCCCAATTAAAATAAGGTACTAGTACTGGAACATTTATTCCTGAATGTAGGCTTCTTTTTGCAAGTTCTGATCTGGTATCAAAGAAGAATATTCAAAACTGTTTAAAAATGCTATTAAAATAACCCTTCATTGGGGGGACTTCCCTGGTGGTCCAGTAGTTAAGACTTGACCTTCCAATGCAGAGGGTGTGGGTTTGATTCCTGGTCAGGGAGGTGGGACTCCACATGCCTCAGGGCCAAAAGGCTAAAACATAAAACAGAAGCAATATTGTGACAAATTCAATAAAGACTTTAAAAGAAATAAAATAAAATAACCCTTCATTTTCCTACCATATATCTATGTGAGGCTGGATTTTCCTGATATATTTCGATCAAAACGACGTATCACGAGAGATTGAATTCAGAGGCAAATATGAGAATCCCACTGTCTTCTCTTAAGCCAGGCACAAGGAGATTTGCAAACATATAAAACTTTGCTACACTTCTTACTACTTCTTTTGTTTTGGAAAAAGTAGTTGTTTTCATAAAAAATATATTATTTGTGTTAACACACAAGGAATATATTTTTCATTTTTTAATGAATTAATAAATGGCTCTGAGCACGGTTGTGAAGAAGGTACACTTGATCGTCAAATTCTCCACCACTCCTTTGGAACCTTTCTATCCTACTACCATCTTTTTTCTGACATCATCACACCTTCACCCCTCTGGCTACTTAGTCCTCTACCGGCTGACTGGCTTCACACTATGTTTTTTTTTTGTTTCTTTTTTGCCACACAGCGAGACATGTGTGATCTTAGATCCCCAGTCGGGGATCAAACCCATGCCCCCTGCAGTGGAAGTGCAGAGTCTTAACCACTGGAACCGTTGGGGAAGTCCCACACTCTTCTTTTTAACCACTAAAAAACCACCAGGATAAATGCACATCTCTCTAGAAGGCCAACAAGGAGTGACACTAATAGTGGGGATTTCAGACACCCAGGAGCCTGGAAAGAGAGAAAATGAGGTCTTTTGACCTTCTTGTAAGGTCACACAGACCTACATCTACTAGCTTAGGTATATATGCACCAGCATAGGTACATATTTATCTTTATATATATATTAAATATACTTATTGCTTGATGATCAAATATATCAGACAGTACTGCCAGGCAAACAGAAGCAACTTCATGTTAAGGACAGAGGAAATTTCATTCAGGGATTTTTTTTATGCTGACGATGGAGGAGCTGAGAAGACAAACTGGACAGTGAGGTGAAGAAAGAAGGAAGGAAGTGGATGCTAGTGAGACAAGGAGAGAGGCAGCATTACCAGTTACCAGAGCCTGGAAGCAGGTCCTGTAGTGACACACAGTACATTCTCAAATTTTAAGTTTTTTTAAAGAACAGCTTTATTGAGATATAATTGACACAATAAACTGCACATTTTTAAAGTGTAAAATTTGATAAGTTTTGACATGTATACACCCACGAAAACATCACCACAATCAAGATAACGAACATATCTATCACCTCCAAAAGTTTCCTCATAACCCTCTGTAATGCCTCCCTCCCCCGCTTCCCCATTCTCACCATCACCACCTATCCCCAAGCAACATTGATCTCCTTTATGTCACTATAGATTACTTTGTGTTTTCTGCAGTTTTATACAAATGCATTAATTCATACCATATGTACTGTTTCTTGTCTGGCTTCTTTCACTCAGGATAATTACTTTCAGATTCATCCATGTTGTTTTGTATATCAGTGGTTACTTTTTATTTTTCAGTAATGTTCTTTTGTATGGTTGTACCCCAATTTGTTTATCCTTTCACCTATTGATGGACATTTGGGTTGTTTTCAGTTTGAGGCTATTATAAATAAAGCTTCCGTGAACATTTATGTACAGGTTTTTGTATGGATAATGCTTTCTTTTCTCTTAGGAAAATACCTAGGGGTGGAATGGCTGGATCATATGATAGTTATAGGTTTAACTTTTTAAAGAAATTGCCAATGAATTTCCAAAGTGGTTGTGTCATTTTATATTCTCACAAGCAGTATATGAAAGTCCCTGTTGCTCCAGTACTTACCAATAATTGGTATTGTCATCTTTTCAAACCTTAGCCATCTAAAAGTTACGTAGTGGTATATAATTGTGGTTTTAATTTGCATCTCCTTAATAACTCATGATGTTGATCATCTGTTTATGTGCTTATTTGCCACCTGTATATCTTTTTGGTGATATGTCTGCTTAAATCTTTTGCTCAGTTTTAATTGGGTTGTTTCTTATTGTCAGGTTTTGAGAAATTTTTATATATCCTGGATACAAGTCCCTTTTCAGATAGTTGCTTGGCAAATTTTCCCTCTGTCTGTGGTTTGTCCTTTCATTCTTCTAACAGTGTCTTTTGAAGAGCGGAAGTGTTTTTTTTTTTTTAAGAGCAGAAGTTTTTAATTTTAATTAAGTCCAAGTTATCATCTTATTATTATTTTATGGATTGCACTTTTGATGTTGTACCTAAAAATTGCCTAACCCAAGTTCACAAAGGCTTTCTCCTTTGTTTCCTCTAGAAGTTTTATGGTTTTAGGCTTTATTAGATCTATGACCAATTTTTTGTTAATTTTTGTACGTGGTGTAAAGTATGGATCCAAATTCTTTTTTTTCTCTAAGCGATGAATATCCAGTTGTTACAGCAACATTCGTTGAAATGTCCATCCTACCTCCATTCCTTGTCTTAGTAACTTTATCAAACATCAGTTATCCATATATGTGTGAGTCTCTTTCTGGACTCTGTTCCATTGATCTATGTGTCTATCTTAATGCCAATATCATGCTTTTTAAAAAATTTTATTTTATTGAAGTATAGTTGATTTAGAGTGTTGTGTTAATTTCTGCTGTACAGCAAAGTGATTCAGTTATACATATATATACAATCTTTTTCATATTCTTTTCCATTATGGTTTATCACAAGATATTGAATATAGTTCCCTGTGCTATACAGTAGGACCTTGTTTATCCATTCTCTCTATATATAATAGTTTGCATCTGCTAGTCCCAAACTCCCAATCCATCCCTCCCCCAACTCCCCTCCCCCTTGGCAACCACAGGTCTGTTCTCTCTGTCTGTGAGTCTGTTTCTGTTTTGTAGATAAGTTCATTTGTGTCATAGTTTAGATTCCACATATAAGTGAATATCATGCTGTTTCGATTACTGTAGCGGTATACAGATTCTTGATATCAGATAGTATTAGCCCTCCAACTCTGTCCTTCTTTGGCAATTTGACTACTTTATAAAGTTTGCATTGCCATATGACTTTTAGAATTAGCTTCTCAATTTCCACAGAAAAACTAGTTGGGATTTTGATTGGAGTTGCTTTGAATATAAAGATCAACTTGGGGAAAACTGACATTTTAATAAAATTGAGTCTTCTAACCCATGAAAAAGGTAACCATTTCTTCATAACTTCTTTAACATCTTTCAGCAATGTTTTTTAGTTTTCAGCATACAGGCCTTTTATATCCTTAGATTTATCCCTAGGCATTTCAAATTTTTAAATTATATTATAAATGATAGTTTTTAGTTTTATTTATGATTGTTGCTGGTAATCAGAAATATAATTCATTTTAGCATACTGATTTTGTATTGCAAATTTGCTAAACTCACTTAATAGTTCTAGTAGCTCTTTTGAGGAATCTATCACACTTTCTACATAGATGATCATGTCATTTAAGAATAACAATAGTTTTACTTCCTTTCCAATCTGAATACCTTCATTTCTTTTTCTTGATTGATTGCACTAGTGGAAGCCTTCAGTAGAATGTTGAATAGAAGTGGTGAAAGCAGGCATCCTTGTATTGTTCCTGATTGTAGGAAGAAAGCGTTCATGTTTTCATCACTGAATATGGTGTTAGATATAGCTTTCTTGAAGATTTTCTTTATCAGTTTGAGGAAATTGCCTTCTAGTCCAAGTTTACTGAGAGTTTTCATCAGGAACGGATGTTGAATTTTGTCAAATGTTCTTCTGCATCTATTGACGTGACCATATGGCTTTTCTTTTTTACTTTGTTAATATAGTGTATTACATTCCTTGATTTTTGAACGCTGAACCAACTTCATATCCTGGGCTAAACTCCACTTGGTCATGATGTATTATCCTTTTAATGTATTATTGGATTCAGTTTGCTGATGTTTTGTTTAGAACATTTACATCTATGTTTAAGTAATATATTGTATAATTTTACTTTTTGTAATCTCTTTTCTGGTTTTAGCATTAAGCTAATGCCGGACTCATGGAATGAGTCAGAAAGCATTCCCTCCATTTTCATGTTTTTGGAAGAGTATGTGTAGATTTGGATTATTTCTTACTTTATGGTAGAATTCACCAGTGAAGCCATCTGGACATGGAGTTTTCTGTGTGGAAAGGTATTTAAGTACAAATTCAATGTCCTTAACAGATATAGGGCTTTTCCCCATTATCTGTTTCTTCTGGAGTGAGCTTTGGTAATTTGTATCTTTTAAGGAATTTGTCCATTTTGTTTAAATTGTTAAATTTATTGACATAAAATTGTTCACATTTTCCTTTTAATATATGTAGAATCTGTGGTGGTGTCACCTTTATCATTCCTGATATTGGCAATTTATATCTTCAGAGAGAAAATAATTTTTCCTAGTTATTCTGGCTACAGGTTTATCAATTTTATTGATCTTTCAAAGAACCAGCTTTTAGTTTCATTGATTTTCTCTTTTGTTTTTATTTTATATTTTATTAATTTCTATTCCAATCTTTATTATTTCCTTTTTAATGCTTACTTTGCATTTTATTTGCTCCTTTGTTTTCTGGTTCTTAAGGAAAATAAGGTCTTCGATTTGAGACATTCTTCTTTCTGATATAGGTGTTAGTACTATAAATTTCTCCCTAAAACCGGTTTAATGGCATCCCGCAAATTTTATTTTATTTATTTATTTATTTTTTTGCGGTACGCAGGCCTCTCACTGTTGTGGCCTCTCCCGTTGAGGAGCACAGGCTCCAGACGTGCAGGCTCAGCGGCCATGGCTTACGGGCCCAGCCGCTCCACGGCATGTGGGATCATCCCAGACCGGGGCACGAACCCACGTCCCCTGCATCGGCAGGCAGACTCACAACCACTGTGCCACCAGGGAAGCCCCAATCCCGCAAATTTTAATATGTTGTGTTTTCAATTTAACTTAGTTCAAAATGCTTTATAATTTTCCTCCTTTGATATCTCCTTTGTACCTTAGGTTATTTAGGAGTATGTTATTTAGTGTCTAAATATTTGGTGATTTTCCAGCGATTTTTTTTTTTAAAAAAACAAGATGCTGGAGGTAGGAGTTTATTAATTTATTTTTGCTGTTGGGTCTTCGTTTCTGTGCAAGGGCTTTCTCTAGTTGTGGCAAGCGGGGCCACTCTTCATCGCAGTGCGCGGGCCTCTCACTATCGCGGCCTCTCTTGTTGCGGAGCACAGGCTCCAGACGCTCAGGCTGAGTAGTTGTGGCTCACGGGCCTAGTTGCTCTGCGGCATGTGGGATCCTCCCAGACCAGGGCTTGAACCCGTGTCCCCTGCATTAGCAGGCAGATTCTCAACCACTGCGCCACCAGGGAAGCCTCTCCAGTGATGTTTTTGTTATTGATTTGTAATTTAATCTCATTGTTGTCAAAGAACCTGCTTCGTATGACTTGAATCCTTTTAACTTTATTGAGACTTGTTTTATGGTACTTAATAAGATCCATTGGATTCTGTTGTACTGTGTGGATTTGAGAAGAATATGTATTCTGCAATTAAGGAACGGAGTGTTCTATAAAAGTCAATTAGGTCAAAATAATTAATAGTGTTGTTCCAGTCTGCTATATTGTTGCTGATATTCTGCCTACTTGTTTTATCAATTATTCTTTAACTTATCACAGTCTACCTTCAAATGATATTATACCATTTCATGTACAGTATATTTTAAAATAATATATTTCCATTTCTTTCCTCCTGGCCTGCATGCCAGGAGACATTGTTGTCATGTATTTTACTTATACATATGTATATATTGTATTATCATAATACATTGTAGTAAATTTTATTTAACAGCCAATTATATTGTTAAAGGATTTAAATCATTAGGAAAAGATATATTTCCTCATGTAGTTGCCATTGCCACTGATCTTCATTCTTTGTGTAGATCCAGATTTCTATCAATAATTGCTTTCCTTCTATCTAAAGGATTTCCTTTAACATTTCTCAGAGTATATAGGCCTGCTGCTGCTGATTTCTTTCAGCTTTTTGTATGACTGAAAATGTCTTTATTTCATCTTCATTTTTGAAAGATATTTTTCTAAGTATAGGATTTTAGGTTGATAGGTTTTGATTTCTTGTTGTTTCAATACTTTAAAGATGTTATTCCACTGTTTCCTGCTTGCATTGTTTCCTATGAAAAATCCAATGTCATCCTTATCTTTGTTTCTCTATATGTTACATCTATCTTCTCTGGCTACTTAAAAAAAAAAAAAACAGACTTGATTTTTTAGAGCAGTTTTAAGTTTACAGAAAAATTGAGCAGAAAGTACAGAGAGTTTTCACAAATCCCCTCCTCCCACCAGCCACCCCTACACAGTTTCTCCATTGTGAGCATCTTGCATAGGTGTGATACATTAGTTACAATTGATGGACCAATATTGATACATTATTATTAATTGAAGCCCATAGTTTGCATTAGAACTCAGTCTTTGTATTGTGCCTTTCTATAAGTTTTGACAAATGTATAAGATTTTCTCTTTATTGCTTGATTTCTCCTTATTTCTTGAAATGATGTGACTTGGTTTCTTTTTCTTGATAGGTCTTGTATTTGGAATTCCTTGAGCTTCTCAGATTTGTAGGTGTATACAGATGTATACAATCTGTATACAGATTGTAGGTGTATAGTTTTAATGAAGTTTAGAAAAATTCTGACCATTATTTATTTATTTATTTATTTGTGGTACGCGGGCCTCTCACTGTTGGGGCCTCTCACTGTTGTGGCCTCTCCCGTTGCGGAGCACAGGCTCCGGACACGCAGGCTCAGCGGCCATGGCTCATGGGCCCAGCCGCTCCGTGGCATGTGGGATCTTTGCGGACCGGGGCACGAACCCGTGTCCCCTGCATCGGCAGGTGGACTCTCAACCACTGCGCCACCAGGGAAGCCCCATTCTTTCTTTTTAAAAAAATTTTTTTATTGGAGTGTAGTTGATTTACAATGTTACGTTAGTTTCTGCTCTACAGCAAAGTGAATCAGTTATTCATATACATATATCAACTCATTTTTTTAGCTTCTGTCCCCATAGAGGTCATTACAGAGTGTTGAGTAGAGTTCCTTGTGCTATACAGTAGGTACTTATTAGTCTATTTTATATATAGTAGTGTGTATATTCTTCGAATATTTTTCTATCTGCCCCTTCCTTGGGGGGACTCAATTTATCCATGTATTAGTCTGCTTGCTGTTATGTCACAACTCACTGATGCTGTCTTCATTCTCTGTTACTATTATTTTTCTCACAGTGTGTTGCTTTGTTTAGTGTTTATTGCTTTCAAAGTCACTAATGTTTTCTTCTGCAATGTATACTCTGCCTTTCATCCCATCTAAGTGTACTTTTCTACTTAGACATTGTTATTTTCGTCTCTCTAGAATTTTGATTTAGGTATTTTTAAAAATGTCCCCTGTTTCTATTCTAACTCTAAGCTTATTCTAACTTTTTGAACATGTGGAATAAATTTAATGGCATAAAAATGTAATTCTAAATGTAATGGATATAATTCTAACATTTGTGTTAGTTCTATAGTAGTTATGATTTATTTCTCTCTCATTATGGGTCATACATTCCTCCCTCTTTGCTTGCTTGGCAATTTTTGATTGGTTACCAGATATTGTGACTTTACGTTCTTGGGTGCTGGATATTTTTGTATTCCTATAAATCTTCTTGTGTGTTGTTCTTGGAAACAGTTGGATCTTTCAGTTCTTGTTTTTAAAATTTGTTAGGCACGCCGGGAGTAGTGCTCTGACAGGGGCTAATTCTTCCTCACTACTGAGATAAGACCTTCCTGAACCTAATGCCCTGTGAATTATGAGCTTTTCCAGTCTGGCTGTGGGAACAGGCACTGTGCTTGGCCCTCTGTGGACACCAGTCAGTGTTCACTCTAGTCCTTTCTGATGGTTCTTTCTATGGCCTTGTGTGGATTCCTCACACACATGTGCTGGTTAGTACTCAAGTGAGTACTGAAGGGGACCCTCTGAGGATCCCCAGGTTTGTCTCTCTGTGTAGCCCTCTCCTCTCTGGTACTCTGATCTATGGACAGTAGCTGCCTTGGTTTCCCTAAACTCTTAACTCCATTTCTTCAATACAGGAACTTTGACAGATTCTACCTCAGTTTCTCCACCCAGCACCACGGCCTAAAATTTTTCTCAAGGTAGTAAGTGGGGCTAATCATAGGGCTCACCTTCTTTGTTTTTTGTTCCTTTGTTTTTTTTCTGTTTTTTTGCGGTACGCGGGCCTCCCACTGTTGTGGCCTCTCCCGCTGCGGAGCACAGGATCCGGACGCGCAGGCTCAGCGGCCATGGCTCACGGGCCCAGCCGCTCTGCGGCACGTGGGATCTTCCCGGACGGGGGCACGAACCCGTGTTCCCTGCATCGGCAGGCGGACTCTCAACCACTGCGCCACCAGGGAAGCCCTGTCCCTTTGTGTTTTGATCATTGTTCTTCTTTCCTTGATGTGGAGGGTCTTTAAAACCATTGATTCATATATCTTGTCTATTTTGGGGGGGTTGTTTCAGGATGGGCAATAAATTGAGTCCATATTACTCCATCTTTGCTGGAAATAGAAACTAAGGGTTTTTTTTTTTTAAGATACTATCTTAAACATTTTATGAAATCAACAAATCAAGATTCCAGAAAAACAGAGTGCACCAAAATTTATGCCTAGTGCCTGCGGATGAAATTATCCATTTAACTGTTCACTATATTCTTGTGATTGGGGTTGATAATATCTAAGTTTGTGTGTAATACTAAATTCTACATTAACAAAGTGGCAATATTTTTCAAAACCCAAATTGGGGCTTTTGGATTAAGATTTTTTTGGCTTATTAATTTATAAGAAGAGGACTGTTCAGACACTACTGTAGATATACATTTGATAGAAATTAAATAGAAAAAAACATAGTGTTAAGACCCCTACTGTAAATATTGATGGTCCATTTAGTTTTAAAATTAAATACTATACCAAGATGTTCTTTTTAGAATCCTGTCCTTCCCATCAATAATCTTTCACTACAGGTTTAGGTTACTTTTGTATTAAAGCATATATTCTGCAAAAAAGAAAGAAGTTTATTGTGTAAAACCAGATTATATTATGATTGAAAAAATAATGCTGAAAAGTAGATGTGCTCTCTAGAAGGAACAAGATGAAATGTTGATTTTTGTAGTCTTTAACTCCCAATCCCAGTACCTGTTATAAAACATTTATAATCCAAATAAAATTAATTTCTATAACTATAAAATTTTATCATATAACCCATAATATTTACCACCTTCAAAAGGACAAACAAGTCTCTGGCTGACATTTAATGTCTTTCTCACTTGGGCTCTTCCACCTCTTTCCAACCTTATCTCCCATAAGAATCTTTACTTTAATCACATGTTCCCTCACTATTGTTTGATTTCTCACTATGCAACAGTCCACACCGTGTCGTCTGCATAATATTTGTCCCCCCCCCTCACCCCAGCTCCCCATTCAATCATTCAAAGGCTTAACAATACTTTTTGCCCTTGCTATTTTTGTGAACTTTACAACTCAAAAGGATCTCTTTCGTATTTCTATTTCCTCTAAACTTTCTATAGCACTTACTGTCTGTATCAAGCATTTGACAATCCATTATCCAGCTATATGTATTTTCATTTCACTATCTGTACATGTCTTCCCAAGAATATGTAAGTTTTTTGAGGTAAGGGATATGCCTTTTTAATGAAATGATAACTAAATTATAAAATTACCTATCATTTACTTTATAGACAAAAAGATTTGCTGATTAATTATTTTAGGCATAAAGGCTCTAATTTAAAATACTATATTCTCAGAGAAGGGCCACATATTATAACCATTGACACCATAACATATGGCCTTTCATCATTAGTTAAGGTTCTGATAGCAAGAAGCTGCACTGGTAGATTTTGTCGATGGGAAATAAGCTGAGTTACATTTGGGAAACCACAGTGGAGTGCTCCAGGCGGTCAGACAGGACTGAGGGCCCGTGGGGAAAAGCAACATCCCAGAGAGCAGCTAGAAGCCAGGGAGTCAATGGAGAAGCCCTTGAATGTGTGTGCAGAAAGCTGGCGCTTGCTGGGTGTGAGCTGATGACTCTTCCAGCTGCTCAAGTCATACCAAAATCTATGTCATGGCTCCTCATTCTTCAGGAAGATTCACTGCCTGTGATGGGCGAAAACAATAACAAGGTCATGCTGGGGCGAAATGCCTGACGATGGTTCCTTACTGTTCTATTAAGTTTCAAACAAAATATCTCATTACTGTACAAGGCCAAGTTTCACCACTGTCCAGCTGCTTTACTTCTATCTCTTATACAAGTTTTGGATCTTCCTCTTACCTCTCTTCTCCCTCCAACACAATTTTTCAAAAGTCAGAGGTCGCACTCTATTTCAGCGCTTAAAATTGTATGGATCGGGCTTCCCTGGTGGCGCAGTGGTTGAGAGTCCGCCTGCCGATGCAGGGGACGCGGGTTCGTGCCCCAGTCCGGGAGGATCCCACGTGCCGCGGAGCGGCTGGGCCCGTGGGCCGTGGCCGCTGAGCCTGCGCGTCCGGAGCCTGTGCTCCGCAGCGGGAGAGGCCGCAACAGTGAGAGGCCCGCGTACCGCAAAAAAAAAAAAAAAAGACTGTATTACTCATAATTGATCAGATCGTTTGTGGCAGGGGGCGAGGAGGAGAGAAATGGGGACTGGCCTCTTTCCACAGCTGCCCTGATTGAAATGGAAAATCTCTGAGCACCACAGAAAGTTGCCTGTTGAAACAACTAACAGCACAATCCCCTTTCTCTACAAAAGAATTGAGGAGTTCTGAAACTGAGAGAGCTTTTATTGAATTACTGTTGATGGGCATTTCTGAAATGCAAGTTCTTAATGACCACAAAAGAAAGGTCCATTAACTTCTATTAACCTATGAGAAATTCTGTTTTATAATGCGCAACCTAATCTTCCCATTCTGTTTCAACTGACTTAAACTTCTCTCCATGCTGATGGTGCCCAGTGTAAATTACTGATGAAGAAGTACTAGTTCCGTCCACTGAAACAGCTACATTAATAGGTGCTGGTTTGAGGTAATTCATGCATAGGTCTTCTGCACTCTTGTTTGCCTTTGGTGCCCCCTACCGTCCCTTTCAGTGCATTTCCATCTCCTGGCTCCTCTTCATTATTTCCTCCTTTCACAATGTTCCCATGTTCCCCAGAGAAAACCTGATTGGATAAAGCTAATTGATAATAGCATAAAACTGTTTGCCTTTTAAAAGGGATCAAAATATCAGCTTGGTGCTTTGTGTCCACCTAGAGGGGTAGGATAGGGAGGATAGGATGGAGATGCAAGAGGGAGGAGGTATGGGGACATATGTATATGTGTAGCTGATTCACTTTGTTACACAGCAGGAACTAACACAACATTGTAAAGCAATTATATGCCAATAAAGGTGTTAAAAAAATAAATAAATAAAAGGGATCAAAATAATGTAACACAAAGGAATGAAACGCTAATTGTGCAATTGCATATAGGAATAGTCTCAAGTCAAATATGCTAATCACCACTTATTCAATAAAAAGGGCCAAACAATCAACTATTAACTTTCATATTTATTTGAACATTCTATAGTCTGGAAAATGAGAAAAGTGAAGATAATTTTTTCAGGTGACTGAAGCTTTGCAAACGTCAATCTGTGAAACAGTGTTTGTGGAGGGGCAAGACTGATTTTGTTATGCGGGCACATTTATGAAAATCATTTCTAATCATTTTTTAATTAAATAAGGTATACATAAATTAATATTTATATTATAAAATTAGAACATTACAGACAAGGCTAAAGTCTCCTGTAAGTATTACTTTCTCCCAATCCTGGTTGTTTTCCCATTGCCCAGAGATAGCCATTATCAGCCATTGTTAAGAGTTTGGCATGTATCCATTCTTTAAATAAAAACCAGCTTTATTGAGGAAGAATTGTCATACAATCAACTGCACATATTTAAAGTGTACAAGTTTTGACATAGGCATACACCTATGAAAGCGTCACCACACGTTCCATATTCATCACACCGAGAGGTGACTCATTTCCCTTTGTAATGTCTTCTTCCTTCCCATCCTCAGGCCCAGGAACCCATTGATCAGCTTTCTGTCACTATAGATAGTTTGAACTTCAATAGATTTATATCAGTGGACTCATACAGTGTGTACTCTTTTTTTTCTGGCCTTTCTCACTCAGCATAACTATTTTGAGATTCATCCATATTGTTATGTGTATCAAGAGTCCATTCCTTTTATTGCTGAATAGTATTTCATTATAAAGGTATACCCCAATATTTTTACCTATTCACCTGTTGAATATTTGAGTTGTTTCCAGTTTACAGCTATTACAAATAAAGCTGTAGTAAACATTAGTGTTCAAGTCTTTGTCTGGACACATGCTTATTAAAAACTTGGGTAAATACATGGAATAGCAACATCATGTGGTAGGTGTATATGTAAAATTTTAAGACTAGTGACGTGATTCATGTGCTTGTTTGCATCGTCTTTGGTGAAGTGTTTCTTTGTATGTTTTGTCCATTTTGGGGGGGGGGTTGTTTGTTTCCTTATGTGTTGAGGGTTCTTCTTACATTTTGGATAAAAGTCCTGTGTCAGATATATGCTTGCAAATATTTTCTCCCAGAAGTGGCTGGTCTTTCCATTATTCTAAGTTTCTCTAGAAAAGCAAAAGTATTGAAATTTGATGAACTCCAATATTTCAATTCTTAAATTGATATTGTATTTTTGGTGTTATACTTAAGAAATCTTTGCTTAACCCAAAGTCACAAAAATTTCTTCTCTTTTCTTCCAGAAGTTTTATAGTTTTAGGTTTTACATTTATGTACATGTCTTTTAAATATGCTTTAATTGCCCTTAGGTGAGTAACTAAATGTGGAATAACTGGATCACATAGTAGGTGTACATTTAATTTTTTAGGAAACTGCCAAGCTGTATTATTTCTGACTTCATTTTATTTCCTTTATTGGCTTTATGAACCATAACGCTTATTTGTGTTATTTTGGTGGTTGCTTTAGAATTTATTGTATAAATCTTTAACATATCACAGTATATCTTTAAATGACATTATAACAATCCTGCATTACAACCTTAGAAGAGTACACTTCCATTTTTCCCCTCTAGGCTTTAGAGCCCTTGTTGACACTAATTTTACCCCTACATATAGTATAAACCCCACATACATTGTTACTATTTTGCTTTAAAAAATCTATGAGCTTTTAAGTACTCTTAATAAGAGGAAAAATATCCTTTTCTATTTAACCATATATTCATCACTTCTGGTGCTCTTCATTCCTTTGCATAGATCCAAATTTCCATCTAGTGTCATATTCTTTCTGCCTGAAGGATTTCCTTTAACAATTCCTGTAATGTAGGTCTGCCAGAGATGAACTCTCTCAACTTTTGTATGTTTGAAAAAGCCTATTTTGTCTGTTTTTGAGAGACATTTCTACCAGGTACACAATTCTAGTTGACAGTTTTTTCTTTCAGTTCTTTAAAGATGCTCCACTGTCTCCTGGGTTGCATGGATGAGAAATCTGTTGTCATCCTTATTTTTGTCCCTCTGTAATGTGTCTTTTTTCCTGTGACTGCTTTAAGATTTTGTCTTTGTCCATGGCTTTGAGCAAGTTGATTATGCTGTGCCTTGGTGAAATTGTGTTCATATTTCTGGTGCTTGGTATTCCCTGGGATTTTTGGATCTGTTAGTTTAAGGTTTTCATCAAATTTGGAAAACTTTCAGTTTCTTTAGACATTTTTTGGTCCCCCTCCTTCTTTCCATTTCAGGGATTTCAGTTACATATTTACTAGGTGACTTGAAGTTATCCCACAGTTAATTTTCACTTTTTAAAAAAATTATTTTTTCTCTCTGAGTTTCATTTTCAACACTTTCAGTTGCTATGTCTTCAAGTCATTAATCTTTTCTTCTGCAATGTCTTATTGGCTGTTAATCCCAGCCAGTGTATACTTCATTTTAGGTATTACAGTTTTAATCTCCGAAAGTTCTATTTTGGGTTTTTAATATCTCCTATGTCTCTGATTAGCTTGTTGAACCTGTGGAATACAGTTATGATAAAAGTTTCAATGTCCTTCTCTGTGAATTCTAACATCTGTGTCAGTTCTGGGTCAGTTTCAATTGACTAATTTTTCTCTTGATTATGAGCCTACATTTTCCTCCTTCTTGGAAGCCTGGCCATCTTTGTATTCCAGACATTGGGCATGTACCTTGATGGGTACTGGATATTTTTATATTTCTATAGCTTATATTTGTATTTCTTGAGCTTCTTGGGATGCAGCTAAGTTACTTGAAAAGAGTTTTATTCTTTTGGGTCTTGCTTTTAAGATCTGTTAGATGGACCTGAGACAGTGCTTGCTTAGTCTAGGGATAATTATTTCACACTACTGAGGCAAAACTCTTCTGTACACTCTACTGAATGCCCATGAAATGTAAGGTTTTTTTCCCAGTCTCCCTGATAGGAACAAGCACTGTTACTGGCCCTGAGTGAGCACCAGGTACTGCTCCCTCTAATCCTCTCACGTATTTCCTCTAGTTGTCCTTTCCCCAGTTTTGAGTTATGTCCAACATGAATGTACCTATCAGTAAGTGTTATGCTGAGTAGTCAAGGGGGACATTCCATGATCTCCAGGGACCCTTTCTGTGATGTCTCTATAGGACTCTGTCCTGTGACTTCCAGCTGTCTTGATCTTCTAGCTACATCTCTTCAAATCAGGGAGTCCACTGGGCTCTGCCTGGGTTGCCTTTCTCTGCACTGCAACCTGGAAATTCTCTCAAGGCAGTAAGCTGGGCAGTCATAGGAATCACCCTGTTTATATGCCAGCTCTTGGGGATCACTCTCCTTCTTTGCCTGGTGTGCAGTGCCTTAAAAACTGTTGTTTCATATATTGAATATTTTGTCTGTTTTGTTGCTGTTGTTATTGCTTCAGACATGAGGGTAAATCTGCTTCCTGTTACTCTGTCTTGGCTGCAAGGTAAAGTTGGCATGTATCCATTTTAAAATATTTACATGTTATAGAAAAGGCATAGATTGGTTTGTGTCTATCCCTCATCATTCTGCAACTTGCTTTTTCATTTAAAAAAATTTTAAGCGTATTTCTGGTTACCTTTGTAAAATATTCCATTGCATGATTGTATCATATTTATCCATTCTCCTATTGATGGACATTTAGGTTGTTTCTGATCTTTGCTATTACAGACAATGCTGCAGCCAGCAATCTCATGCATGTCTCCTTGCATCATGTGTAAGAGTTCCTTTAGGGAAAGTACAGAAGCCAAATTGCTCTCCAATGTGACCATAGGAGTTTACATTCCTACAATGTACGAAGACTTGTTCCTCCACAGTCTCACCAATACATTATATTGGCAACCTTTTAAGTTTCTGCCAACCTGCCAGTTCATTATTGTTTTAATCTGTATTTCTCTTATTTTTAGAAGGTTGAGTCCCTGTTCACATTTTTATTTGCCATTTTTGTTTCTTCTAGGAATTCTGTTTTGTCTTTGCCTAACCTTATATTGAATTATGTTTATTGTACTTTAATTTGTTTGAATAAATGCTTAAAATTTTAGAGACTAATCTTTTATTTTATATATATAAATTATATATAATATTCTATTTTATTGAATATAATTATAAATACAAGTATTTTATCATTATATTTTATTTTATATTTCATAATTATAAAATAGAACATTACATATATAATTAATTTCTCTAAGTTTATACCCTCTTTTATAATTTTCTATTTTCCTTTGGCACAGAATTTGAATTTTATCTGGTCAGGTTTATCAGAATTTTACGTCTTTTGATTTTTCGACTTAAGAAAGCCTTTCCTGTTACCAAAGTTATTAAGAGATTCTCTTACATTATTTTAAAGTTAAAATGTTTGACAGATAATTTAAGATAATTTTAAAGTTAATAATTTTAAAGTTAAAATGTTTGACAGTTAGATATTTAATCTATTTAAAGCTTACTTTTGTGTATACAGTGAGGCAGGGATACAAATTGTATTGTTCCTATAAATATCAAAATATCCCAATACAACTTTTTGAACTGTCCATCTTTTCACCATTTAACTGTCTCTGTCATATAGCAAATTCCAAAAGGATACACGAGTCTGTGTCTTAAATTTCTTTTCTGTTCAATTAATCCACTGTTACTATTGGTTTGTAAGATCTTGCTGTTTTGGAAGGCAAATCCCCTCTCTTTGTTACTCTTTTTCAATATTATCTTGAATTTACCCTTCCATGTGAGTTTGCAATTAGGTTCCTGTTCCCCCAAAAATCTTGTTAATGTGATTGAGTTTGTAGGGAATCTTTAGATTCATTAGGGAATCATAACACTCTTTAGTATTGAGACCTCTAATCTATTAACGTGGTCTAGCTCTTTATGTTGTGAGATTTATTTTCATGTTTTTTCAGTAAATCTTTGTAGTTTTCGCTATGTTTTTTACTCAGTTTTATTGAATTTATTCCTAGTTACTTTATAGCTTTCTTTGCTGCTGTAAATGGGATCATTTCTGCCCAGTTGGTTATCGTTGGTATACAAGAAAGCTGCTGGTGTTCAATCTGTTGAACTTTCTCTCTCCTTCAAGCGAAAGTCACCTATTAGTTCTAAAAGTTCTCAGTTGACTCACTTGGATCCACCTTTGTGTCTTAGCTTAGAATAAATTCTAAATGACAAGTTGTTGAACTAACTTTTTAAATGATTGGTGATTTTGTAGGTTCCTAAGTCACCAATTTGAACCTGTGTTCTACATTCTGGGGGTACAAAGCACAGGAAACTATGCTCTCGGGTGCTGACTGTGCAATTTTTAGTTGATCACTGATAATATTCATTTGCCCTTTTCTCCTCACAACCAAAACAAAACAAAATCTCCTCTGGCTGACTCTTATTAGTTGGGTTTCAGCTTTTAACATACAAAGTTCATCTCTTTGAACAGATTTTCTCTCAAAATCTGGAGCAAGACGTCAATTGTTATATATAAAGATATATAAGAAAGCAGCTGGAAATCATACTGAGTATGATAGGGCCTAAGTCAAGGCACCAGGACACACGTGTGAGGGGTGAGTGAGGATCCTGAGGCTGGCGGAGGATTTCTAGAACAAAAGTGCTTGCTGCCCAGCCTCACCTCTTCCTCTCTCTTTTCCTCTTCCCATCCCCCATGCTCCACCCACAGCATTCTAGGCGTTTTAGCCAAATACCATACTGAGAATCACCCACACTGTGTCATTCCCTTTTGGGGAAACCAAACACAGCACAAAAACTGTGGTTTTCTAGCTCATGTATCTTGATGGATAGATAATTCAAAGTAAGCTGATAGGCGAAGACAAGAGAGATTTAACCTCCTGTAGATAGAAGGGCAGGCATTGCATAAGTGAGAGGTAGAAGACCTTGAAAAACGATTTATGCTTAAATCAGAACTACAATGAGGTACCACCTCACACTGGTCAGAATGGCCATCATTAAAAAGTCTACAAATAGCAAATGCTGGAGAGGGTGTGGAGAAAAGGGAACCCTCCTGCACTGTTGGTGGAAATGTAAGTTGGTGCAGCCACTATGGAGAACAGCATGGAGGTTGCTTAAAAACCTCAAAATGGAGTTACCATATGATCCAGCAATCCCACTCCTGGGCATATATTCAGGCAAAGCTATAATTCAAAAAGATACATGCACCCCTACATTCATAGCAGCACTATTCATAATAGCCAAGACATGGAAACAACCTAAATGTCCATCGACAGATGAATGGATAAAGAAGATGTGGTACATATATACCATGGAATACTATTCAGCCATAAAAAAGAATGAAATAATGCCATTTGCAGCAATACGGATGCAACTAGAGATTATTACACTAAGTGAAGTAAGTCAGAAAGAGAAAGATAAATACCATATGATATCACTTATAAGTGGAATCTAAAATATGATACAAATGAACTTATCTATGAAACAGAAACACACAGAGAACAGACTTGTGGTTGTCAAGGGGGAAGGGGGTTGGGGAGGATGGACTGGGAGTTTGGGGTTGGTAGATGCAAACGATTACATATAGAATGGATAAACAGCAAGGTCCTACTGTATAGCACAGTTAACAATATTCAATATCCTGAGATAAACCATAATGGAAAAGAATATTAAAAAAAATGTATAAGCCTGTGCACCACAACTACTGAAGCCTGCACGCCTAGAGTCCAAGATCTGCAACAAGAGAAGCCACTGCAATGAGAAGCATGTGCACCGCAACGAAGAGTAGCCCCCACTTGCTGCAACTAGAGAAAGCCCACACGCAGCAACGAAGACCCAATGCAGCCAAAAATAAATTAAATTAAAAAAAAAAAAAGAATATATAGGGACTTCCTTGGCAGTCCAGTGGTTAAGACTCCATACTACCAATGCAGGGGGTGCAGGTACGATCCCTGGCTGGGGAACGAAGATAGATCCCGCATCCCACATGCCACATGGCGTGGCCAAAAAAAAAAAAAAAGTATATGTGTGTATAACTGAGTCACTTTGCTGTACAGCAGAAGTTAACACATTGTAAATCAACTATACTTCAATTAAAAAAAGAACTATTTCTGCTTAAACAAATGCACCAGAATGTTGTGCTCCTGTCAAACAGTATTCAAAGCAGCAAAAATGATAATATTTTCCTTAAGTTTTTCAGTCTCTCTGTTAACGTTTTTGAATACATCATTTTTTGTGCATATATGCAAATCTACAAGGCAATCAATTTGTGTGAGACGGTGAATGCTTAAAAAGGCCACAAAAAGACATTTTAAAATTTCCGATTTGAGTTTCCCTCACATTTGGACGAGGATGTAAATTCAACCCTGTAGTAAATTACAGCGTATTGTAAAGATGAAATGGTCTCTTGGCCTGCATTCTCTCCTCGCCGCATCCTATCCTACACACAGCTGCCACACCAATCCTCCAAAAACACCGATTTTCATATGCCACTTTCCAAAAACTAGCTTCCTGGCTTCCTGTTGCTGAAAAATAGCTTCACGTGCTTTTGTATGGCATTCAAGGCTCTCCAGGATATGGACCCTCCCAAACATTTCAGTCCTGCTCATTTCTTTCACCATGCACAGGCCCATCTCCCATACATCCCAGCAAAGGTACCAGGCATCTCCTAGGCTTGTTGGCTCATTCAGCGGTGTCTGGAAAGGCTACTCCTGGGTCACTTGCCAACCCCCAGAGTCAGGAGGCAGGGGTGATGGTGCCACAGCCTGATCACATGGATTGAGAGCGGAATGATGGTTCTCCGGGAGTACACTGGGGCATTACTATGAGAAGTTATGTGGCAAAACAGCAGAGACCCACTACCACTGCCTTAACATACTCTAGACAAACGTTCGCAAATATCTGTTCCAAAAAGGAGACAAATGAACTTACTAACTCTCATTTGCGCCTCTTCCACAACACACAATTCCCCAAGGGTATATCAAGCCAATTCAACCGAGAGACTGTCCCATTCTGGAACATAAGGAGTCTCCTATAATCCTAAATCCATATGCTATCATTGCAGGTCTAACCAGTTTGCTGGGTTCATTTACACACAATGTACAACAACCCTTTGAAATAAGGAAGTATGTGGTTCAACAATATAACTTTTTATCTCAGGTTGCATAAATTTAAGTAACACCCAAAATGATGTAAAATGAACAAAAACAACATATTTCAATGATGAATCAAATAAACTTATGTTTTGAGTTGCTGTTTTCCCCATTTGAAGATAACATTCCTGATCACCGTCATTGTCTGTGAAAAGACACAAGACCAACAGTTTTCCCCCCACTTAAGGCTTTAACCATAGTATCATAAACAAACGTCTCAAAATTTGCATGAAAACTTCCATGGCAAACTGTCAGTCTGAGGGTGGTCACCACCAAGCCACTTGGCTTCCATAGGTCTTTAATCCCTTTCTTCCACACATACCCCTTCCTGTTTTAAACTTTCATTATCTTGGTTCTACAGTGAAAGAGTATCTGCAGATCTCTCTTGACCACACACTCCTAAAAGTCAGGGACTTCTCACTTTGGTTTCCCAGGGCTTGGCATTTTGTTTGGGGCATGAGGGGGCTATCAATCAATCCATTGATCTGTGCTGTACACGAACCCTATAATAAATACTGGTTCATTTCTTATAACAAAGGCAATAGGAGCTTCTCATAATAGACTAAATTCCAAGGAAAGAATGAAGGCAGGAAAGTAGTTGGTTTATTTGTACCTGCTATAAGCCAGGCACTTTTAGGTAATTTTATATATGCAATATTTCATTTAACTTTCACAATCCTACAAATTCTTACAGACTCAAGAGTTTTGAGTAACAAAACTTTGTGTGCTTAAGTGTGCACACAAAGCACACTAGTAACTTTTTGTGCTAAAGTAACACAAACTCATGGTGACGGCCTGTGAGTCAAATCCAGCACATCTGACTCTTTGGTTACCAATTCCCATTTATTGTGATTCCGAGATTCATGAGTTAATTTAGGTGCTATTAAGAAAAGTCAAAAATGTCCATTTTAAAGAGTGTTTTAAAACCCTCTTTGGGTAGCAATAGAAGGAAAAGCAGAAGGACACGGTATGACAGCAAATGGATTGTATGGTAGCCCTTTGGCAACTCCAGTGGATGATAATTGTTTTTAAGTGTCCATCAACAGATGAATGGATAAAGAAGATGTAGCAATATGTACAATGGAATATTACTCAGCCATAAAAAGAAACGACATTGAGTTATTTGTAGTGAGGTGGATGGACCTAGAGTCTGTCATACAGAGTGAAGTAAGTCAGAAAGAGAAAAACAAATACTGTATGCTAACACATATATATGGAATCTAAAAAACAAACAAAAATGGTCATGAAGAACCAAGCGGCAAGATGGGAATAAAGGCGCTGACCTACTAGAGAATGGACTTGAGGACATGGAGAGGGGGAAGGGTAAGCTGGGACAAAGTGAGACAGTGGCATGGACATATATACACTGCCAAATGTAAAATAGCTAGTGGGAAGCAGCCGCATAGCACAGGAAGATCAGCTCCGTGCTTTGTGACCATCTAGAGGGGTGGGATAGGGAGGGTGGGAGGGAGTGAGATGCAAGAGGGAAGAGATATGGCGATATATGTATATGTATAACTGATTCACTTTGTTATAAAGCAGAAACTAACACACCACTGTAAAGCAATTATACTCCAATAAAGATAATTGTTTTTAAATTAGCTTTTTGTAAATTAAAAAAAAAGTTCCACTTGCATTACACTTTAGAGTTCACAAAGCACATGGGAAAAATAAGGTAATGACGGCTTATGGTTGCAATTCACAAAAAGTAGGTACAAGGAAATGGAATGAAAGGGAATAATATATATAGTCAATTTTCTTTTAAAAAATTAATGGTGAAGTGTGTTTCTGCCACCCCTCTTCTATCTGATATAATAAAAGTGGGAGTGATAAGACAATTAAGTCAGGGTTTTGAAAAGCAAACCAGCTTCAGAGCAATGCTTGCGCTTGTGTTGCCGACTTGCTATGTGGTTCCTGACAACCAACCTCAGAAATAATTCCATCATCATGAGAAGTACAGAAAGAACCACAAACCAAACCTCAAAAAGGATGCTAAGAGAAAACACCGTTTAAAAAAATTTCCCTTCCTATCAGAAGGCAGACCAAAAGGAAGTTCATCCTTCCACCCACAGATTCCCCAGAGAGCTTTCCACCAGAAGGTCGACAGCCAGCCGGACCCTCTTCTCTGAGCCTCCCGTTTCTTTCATGGCATATTAAGTGCCGATGTGGAGAGTGCCATGGGCCTCAGGACTACTCAACAGAGGGGGAGAGGCACAAAGCACGCCCCTGGTCGCCAAGAGGGTATGTACACACTTGCTGCTTTCCTGCATTTTTCGGAGCTGAGTTTTTAGCCAGAGGCTGCTCCTTCACGATAAACTGACTAAAAGCTATGTTATCTCTTTCAAATCAGTTCCTCTCTTTCAATTCTTATGTGTGAAGACAAAGGTTATTTTAAACCCTTAAGAGATTAATATTAAATTTAAATTGCCTGTAACCCTCGTATAGTAATAGATTTATGGTGGATGATAGGTTTAGTTAAAATATAACATTCTTAAAAATATTCTTAGTGGAAGATTCCAATCTGTGCGCACGTAATTGGTATAAAATTAAAATTTAAAAAATTAGACCTTGGCATTTCCGAGGGAGCCCTAAGCTATTTTTCTAGCGAGGCTGTGCGAGTGTGTGTCAGGCTTCCTCTTTTCACTCCCTTTGTGTTGTAACTACCCTGGAGGTCATGTAATAACCAATGCCAAAGAAAAATCAAAATAGAAATTATTAGCGTGTGCCATCATGCAGCGGCGTACTCTGCCTAAAGAGCAGGAAACGGTCTAAACATCAGACCGCCGCCAGGCGTCTCAGCACAGGCCTGTGCGCGGAGGAGAGTTGCGGCCGGGCTCAGGGCGAAAGGAGGGAGCCAGGAGAGCGACCCGCGACTGCAGCCGGCTTTTAAGGCTAATAATCGCTTCGCAGCAGGTCCCGGGCAGCACTCCCGCGAGCTCCGCGGCGGGACCTGCCCTGGGAGACCTGGGCGCAGGACTGGAAGGGCGCTCGCGGCGGGTGCTGGCGACTCCGGGGCACCCGGGGACTCCCCGCGCCCTGGTCCGCTGCACCCGGGCTCCAGCTTACGCGTCTGAGGGCGGGGGTTGGAACCGGACGCGCACGGCAGGGGCTTTGCTAATTGCCAAGCAGGAAGTGAGCGCCGGGAAGAGCGGCGGAGAGAGGGGAGGAGCGGGCGGAGGAGGGGCGCGCGGAGCTGCCGAGGTTCGCTCCCCACGCGTCCGAAAGGCAGGGCAACCGAGCCCTGCAACCCGGCTTTCCTCCCCTGTCCCGCCAGCCGCCCGGCCCTGCTCTGGCGCCCGTCGGCCCCACTCCGTCCCCATGGCTTCTCCGGACGACCCTGTGCGCGCGGGTAAGTTGACACCGCGCCGCACCCTCACCCGGAGCGCGGACCGCGGGTCGCTAGATCGCGAGGCATCCGCGTCTGCGGCGGGACTGTCGGGGCCGAGCTCCCCGCGAGCCCCGAGGGGCGACCTGGGACCACCCTGGACCCTGGCGCCCGACCCGGGTCTGCGCGGGGCCGGACGGGGGACAGCGGCGGCGCCCGGTCCCGGAGGGCGAGGTGCGAGGCTCCCCCCGCGAGCGGCTGCTGGTGGCGCGCGCCCCCCGCGGCCCCCTGGCCCCAGTCACCCCCAAGCGTGCCTGAGACGCCCCTTCTCTCCTCTTGCTCTCTCGCCCCAGCGTCTTTGTTCTGCACCGGGGATGCCAGGTTGAAACAAGCCCCTCAAACCTTTTCGGCAGAAAAGAGCGCAAGGGGTGGATTTCTTTCTTTCCTCCCGAGCTCTCCCTTTCTCCCTACTCACGTGCCTTCTCATTTCTCCTCTTCTCTCCTCGTTTCACTTTTATTAAATGGTTTTGTTCTAAATATTGGCCCTCGGAGCTATTTCATAAACTAGTATCCACAAAACCAGGCGGCTGATCCCACCTGTAGAGGCCTTTGGTTAGAATGGCCTCTAGTTTTGTCCTTATCGTTAAATATTTTGTTTGCACCTGAAGCCAGAATCTAGATTTTTCTTTAATCTCACTTGAATTGAAAAACCGTAGAATACTGTGCCTGTTCCTGAGACCAGGCTCTCGATTTTTCTTTAATTTCACTTGAATTGAAAATCTTCCTCCGACTTCACCTTTCAGGAATTCGCTGTCCTTTCTCTCCCATACCCTAGGCTGATCCAAAGTGAATGTTTGTCGAACATGTGAATGAATGAATGATGTATCCCCCAGAGCACACTGGGGCTTTTTCTAGTTTTGTTGAGGCTGGAAAGGCTAGGGAGAGAGCCAGATATACAGAACCACAGATACCTGCTTAGAGACACGTGTTCCCTATTTTATTTCTTGGGCTTGGGCAGGGCCGGAGCTTGAATATTTTATTGTTCATTTGGGGCTTGAGCAGTTAGGAGAATGAGATAGAAAGTATCTGGAGGTGGGTCAGAAGATTGCTAACTTGGCCTTGTGATGTGCTGGGTCTGGGAGAGTTTCCTGGAGATTTTAAGAAAGATCTAAATTCTCCTTCAAGTGGTTCTTCTTTAAGTGAGGAATGGTAAACATTTTATCCATGGGAGATGGAAGATAAGTAAATGGTTTGGATATCCTTCTCCTCCCCCATATGCATTGTTTGGAAAAACAGAAGGGGAAATTAAGGGAGAAATCCTACCCCTGCCCCCCAGCTCTCACCTCTGCATCCACTTCCTCTTCTGAAAATGTAATTGGCAAGATGCCAAGAGGTGTTAAGCTAGATTTTACTAACAGTGGTTTCGCATCTCATTAAATGATCATGGGGAAGGAGATTCAAAAAGATCTTGATCGGGACCCACTGAATGGGGATACATATAAGGTCTGCTTGGGACCCCCAAAATCAATGGCACTAGAGGAGGTGGGTGCTGGGAAACACAGCTTCACGTATAAAAAGCCTCAGTGAGTCAAGAGTGTGATACGGCCACCAGGGCAGCTAATAGGATCTTAGATGACAGTAATAGTACTGCAGGATCTAGAAGTCCGGTGATGCTACTTAGCCTGCTTGGCCCAGCCAAAATGGAAGCTCACAACCTGGAACAGAGGGACTAGGAAATCCCAGCACATGTGGCGGGATGAGAGACCTGAGGATATGATGATAGGAGGGTGTCATTTGGAAAGAACCTGTCTCCTTGACTTTGAGAGGTAGAACCCAAACTTGTAGGTGGACTTTTGTTGGCTTCCTACAAAGAGGGGAGAGACCTCCTGAGTAGAGATCTCCCTCTCACTTGCAGCGATGTTGAAGAACATCTCCAGGCATCTGAAAGATACTCTCATGTCCATTCCCACTCTGGAATTCTATCCATTAGATGAGGGTTCTTCCAGTTTAAAAAAAGATATATAATATCTCCACACTTGCATATAGAAACAAAGGGTTGGACAGAAATATGACCAAAAAAATGACTTCCTCTTTCTAACATCTCATATCATTTCTATAACCTCCAGGACACATCCCTTCCATTTCTGTAATGAAGCCACAAGTGGTGATAATGTGTAAAACTCGTTACGTGGCATTTTCATGTCTCTACCCCAGACCCAGTTACCATGCTGTCTCACCAGATTTCCTGCACTCACCTCCCAGCTGGTATTTCCATACACACTGTCACCTTCCACCAACCTGTACACCTAAAAGTGGCCAGAGTGACCTTTTAAAAACAAGATTAGATCTCGCCATTCCTCTACTCAGAAACCTGCGCTGACTTTCCAGTAAATCCTCAGTCTTTCAGTGGTGTCCATACTCTGTACATGGGCCTGTAGCTCTCCCTTCAGTCGGCAAGCCTGCTCTTTCTCTTCGTCTGCACTGCAGCCACCCTGCCTCCTCTGTTTCCTTGAGAGCCCTGGACCACCTGCCTCCTGGCCTTTGCACAAGTTGTTTCTGCTGCCTGGAAGGCTCCCTTCACCTCCCCCCAACCCCCGCCAGTCCATTTACCTCCTGCCCACCCTTCAGATTTCAGATCAAAACTGATGTAGATTCAGCTCCATGTTACACAATCTTGGTGCACCCTTCCAGCACCTGTCACCCTTTCTAGCTGTGAAGATTTCACTATCGTCTCTCTCCCCCGTTAGGCTATAAGTTCTTGGACAGAGGGCATGTCTGTTTTGCTTGACCGTTTTTCTCCAACGCCTGGCCCAGTACCCAGCACTTAGTAAGCCCTGGTTAAATACTTATCATCTCAGTAAATGAATGAAAGATATAAAATGTAACCACCTATTCATCAAACTGTGGGCTGAAAAAGCTCTTCCCATGTTGGCATCTTAGGAACTGATTCAGTTAGATATGTTAACTGGGTTTACCTTGTAAAGTTAAAAAAAAAAAAGATGTTTGTATATCCACATGCATATAACAAAGGTGGGTATCTATTATTATACCGTATGAACTTAATTAAAAAAACTTGCCCTGAGAAAATTTACACTGGCAGGAAAATAGTCATGCTGGTTACAGTGTGACCATCTCATTCCATCTCTACCACTAATAAACCATCCGTCGTGGAATGAGTCAGAATTGCCTGTTGAAAGTGAATAAAATCTGATTCATGTTCATACATATATTAAGGACAGAAACAAAGAAAGAGGCTTTGAAAGTCGCGAGAGTTGGGGAGATGGTACAGTTCATTGCTTCATCGCAGTGAGCTAAGTAAGTGCCCTTGGCCAGGGAGCACATCAGTGTACGTTCTGCCTTTGTTCATCCTCGGGGTATTGTTTGCACTGCACACAGGGCTGCTCCCTGGGAGCCCTGGCCCTAGAGACCGGCCCAGGACAGCCCCTTAGGTGGCATCTCACCCCTCATGCAACCCTCCTCCGCGCTTGGACGGGTCTGATGTGGCACCCTGTCCTTCTTGCAAACTCCAGTAGCACCGGGAGCAGAAACCAGGACTGAAGGGGGAACTACTTCGAGCAGCACCCTTATCTGAAAGGCTGGACCAGCCAGTTCATTCGCCACATCCACCAGAGAGTGCTGACAGGCTGCGGTTTTCCTTTCTCCCTTTCTCCTTCCCCGTCCCGTGGGTTTTTCCAATGCCCACTTCATTTCTTTCCGTTTCTTACAATGCCTCTAAGTTTTCTTCTCTCCACCCAAGTATTTCCCCCTTGTCTGCATTCCTCTTTCATCCCTTGGTTCATCTCTTCCCTCCCCTCCCCCTCCCTCAGCTTGGCCATCATCTAGAGAAGTCGCTCTAGAGGTGCACCTTCTTGATCCCTGGACCTTTCTCAGCTTGTTCAGCCCCTGCTCTGAGGTGCAGGGATGACAGAGCAGGGCTGCTGCCAGACAGAGAAGAAGGTAAACTTAGCAGCCTGTTAGCGCTGCTGCCCTGAGAGCTTCTGTAATCCTGAATACGGTTAGGACTCTAGGGCTTCCTTAAAATCAGTAGTGAAAACAGCTGTAGGTCAAAAGAAAAGCTCGGGTACAAAAAATAATAACAGAGGAAAAATAAATGAACTCTGAAATCACCGAGTTCAAAGAATTGCCTTTACTTTTTCACTAAGATGCACAAAAAGCCCCACTCTTTTGTTTCCTGATGATCGGGAAAGCCAGGAAGCTCTGACACGCTTCCCTCTTTGTCTCTCTGAAAGGACATCTTTAGAGGAGATCTTTGAACTTCCTTTGAGGAACTGTCTTGAGGAACTATTGGCCCTTATCTAATGTGATTCATAAAGGGAGAGGTCCGGACGTGACCGTGCTGCTCTTGGGCAGCGTACCCACATCTGTGTTGGACAATCTGAGATCGTTCCTGGTGGAGAGGCTGCCGGGTGCAGCCCACAGTCTCCAGGGCTCCTGGGGATTCTGATTCAGGAGCTGACGAGAGCTGGGTCTTTGAGTGGGTGATGGGTAGGTGAGATTTTGCATTTAGAGTTGATGCCGGAATGATGAAAGCTTTAGGGGATGTCGGGTGAATGTCTTTTGCACATGGGAAGGACATGAATTTGGGGGCCAGAGAGTGGACTGTTATGGGTTGAACTGTGCTCCCCACCCGCAAAAAATTTTGTGGGCATCCTAACCCCCAGTACCTCAGAACGTGACCTGATTTGGGAATAAAGTCTTTACAGAAGCAGTCAAGTTAAAAGGAGGTCATCAGAGGGAGCTCTCATCCAATGTGACTGGTACCCTCGTAGGAAGGGAAAATTTGGACACAGAGATCCCCCCAGGACAGTCTGTTATCAGGTGGTCAACGCATGAACCACTTCAAGCAACCCGAAGGCAGTGGAAAACGGGTAGATTTTGAAGTCAGAAAGTCCCAGATCCAAATTCTGCTGCTTCCTTTGCCCTGTGACCTTGGGCACTCAGTATGGATAAAGGAGACACTTGGCCCTCTCTCAGGGTTACTGTGAGGATGAAACGGGGCTGTGTGTAAACCAGGCAGCGTGGGGCGATGGGGTGGGTGGGCGGGGAGGGGTACTGTGTAAGTGGGAGCTCTAATTGTAACTGGGCTTCCTGTGTTGGAGTGACCTTCACCTGAAGATGCTCTTTTCACCTTTGGGGCCCCTACTTCTCACCACTCATGGACTTTTAAAGCTGGAAGGGCACGTGGAGGCTCTCTGTTCCCCCTCCCCCTGAATATTACAGATGAGGCACCTGAGGCCCAGAGAAACAAGTAACTGCAGCTGGCCTTGCTTGCTGTCCCCTGGGGCCTCCGGGAGCCAGGCCGGGTGCCCTTCCAGCAGCTGAGCGGCATCAGCTCACCATGGGTTTCACTCAGGCCTTTTGAGGACCTCCCCAGAAGATGCTCATGTGAATTAAACATCATTCTCATTGCCATCGTGAGACCCCCTTTGATCAATTACCAGCTAATTTGGGGTGACCTCTGCCTTCTTTAGAGTCACCAATCCAGGAGAATGGAGGCAGCTTTGGGACAGTAGAGCAACAGCCAGCATCAGGAGGAAGGTCCCCACCCACCCCTGGCTGAGCTGCCGGCCTTGCCACCTCGGAGCTCGCACGATCCCCCTTTCTGTTTCGGCTTCTTCGTGCCCCATCTGATATCAGAGCCTTGCCTAGAGGCCCAGCCTGCTGTTACCTGGGGCCTGTAAAAATAAACATTTTAAAGCTTCTGAGTAAACTATTTGATTTCATACTAATAATGTTGTAAACACGTGGCTCGAAGAGCTCTCAGAAATACTTGAGGACAACTGCTTCTAGGCTAGTCTCCAATAACCAGGATCAGCCCTCCTCCAAATAACCTACACAACACGGGCCTGGGAGAACAAAGGTGTTTCTGCGTGAACTACAGCGAGGGCCGGGGGAAGGCCCGGGATCAGGTAGAACAAGTGGAGAGACAGCGTGGGCCTGGGTCTGTGAGCGGATTTGGCAATAACACGTAAGGAAGAACTTCATCCCCAGCCTGGGCTACGTCAGAAGCTGATACAGTCACAACCGTGCGAATGAAAATAATAAAAGACCTTAACGTGCCTCTAAGACTGGTCCTAAACCTCTCCTGATCGCCTAAGCCTTTCCTCATTGCCCTCTCACTTTGCTGTTGTGCTTCAGAAAACAACAAAAAAATCCCCTAAATTCTCTGTGCCCTTCCCATCTTAAATTCCATCTATTCTCAGAGGTTTCAGACCAAAGCAAGAGACTTTGGGCCTCCAAACACTTGTGGTCCTGTTCACCCCATCACCCTCTGAGGCACAGATTCTCAGGGGGAGTCGTTCCCAAACCTGACCTGACCAGAATAATGATGATCAGCTGGGTGTGGGAACCAGCCACGTGGACCCGCTCCTGTTACAGAGGAAGAGCCAGAGGCCGGGAACACTTAACATGAGTCATCCAAGGTCATACAGCTAGACTCATTCAAGGTCAGGCCACTAGGTCTCAGCGGTGTGGCGGTGAGGACCCAAGCCTTCTGCTCCCAGGCCCTGTGTGCCTTCCCTTTAACTGTCCTGTTTGCATTCTCACTGCTGCTTTTGGGGGTAATTCTGCCTTTCCCAGCTATCTCCTCCATTTTCTTCCTCTTCATCTTTTTCCTTCCTCGCGTACTAATGTCTCTGTAGGAAACAGGCCTAACTTGTCATAGACTTGGTGGGCAGTAGCTGCACAGGATTCCTATTAAAATTCCACTCCCCTAGTGGAGGTAAGCTTGTAAAGTATTATCATCCAGGAAATGCCCTGGTGGTCCAGTGGTTAGGACAACACGCTCTCACTGCTGAAGGCCCAGGTCCAATCCCTGGTTAGGGAACTAAGATCCCACAAGGCCGCGTGGCCAAAAAAAAAAGTTTTATCATCCAGATACACTTTGGTGAAAATTAAGCGGTTGAGACTAGGCTGTGATAGGAGGGAAAGAAAGGACTGGAGGCTACTCATGGTGGCTTCTACTACCCGCTCCCCAGCCAGGAGCTAGACATGAGAAGGATAGAAAGGAAAAACTGGAAAGCCAAATGCAGGTGTCCAGCTGGATCTATTTGAAGTATGCTCATGTGTCCCGTTCTTTTTCATCTCTAGGCCTTCGCCTATGCTGTTCCCTCTGCTTAGAATGCTTTTCCCTCCCTGACTTCTCCTGGCTAGCTTCAACTCATCCTTCTGGACTCGTGTCGTCTCCTCTCTACCCTCTCTTCACTCCCCACCAGACACCCCAGGCTAGGCTTGTGTTCCTCCTGTGTTTCCATATCATTCTGCATTTCTACTGTCTTAACACCAAATGCTCTGTATGATAATTGCCTTCTCCTTTCCTTGGGCAGCAGGAGTTCTGTAAACTCAGGGTGGAGTTAGCAACACAACTTGTTCTTATTTTCTTTACATTGACTTAAATCCAGGTCTGAGTCTGTCATCTACTGGGCTGGCAGGAAATTCCATTTCAGTCCAAACTGGGGCCTGGCCCCTTCCTTAGGGTCATATAGGAACCTAAGAGGATGATGTGGTGCTTGGAAAAAGCGGGGCCTTGAATTTTTAGTGCATCCGGGTGGGCTTGATGTCCTTGTTGTCCAAGTCTGAGAAGACTCTTGAGGTCCAGGAGCTCTCTGTTTCTCTTGCAGACCCAAATCGCGGGTTTGTTTCTCTGTGGGGCTGGGAACCCTGGGACCCAGGGGTTAGCCCCCTCCGTGCATTCCCTGCTGTGGTCTTGCCACCTCTGGGCTCTGCTAAGGACCACGGCACAGTCCCCACTCGTGGAGCTGCAGTGTCTGTCCCCTGCTCCATGGGGGGACACTGGCAAAAACTCTCTCCTTTTGCCCCCGCTCCTCTGGGCCACCTCCTTTAATCTCTCCAGTGACTGTAGCCTGTCATAAAACAAAGAGATGTTCCCTTCACACTGCTTCTCCTTTGGGCATTGTCAACACCTGCGGGGAGAGAAATGTGAGAAGTCTGGACACATTCTCGGATGGGAAACATCTGGGGAGAACAAACAAATGATCTCCATAAGTGGACCTGTTTTGTTGGTTTGGATCCCCCAAGGCATTCCCAGGACCTAGTGCCTGGGCCACAGTATGTACTTAATGAAGATTTGGGAGCAAAATGAAAGCTGAATCTCGATTGGCCCAAGGCTGGCCACTTAGGGCTTTGCAGGTCGTGTGGTGACTGCACAAAATACCGAGGATCCCATTCAGACAGATGTGGTTGTCGAGCAAGATAGTTTTCTGGCAGATGTTTCGTAAAGTGTCTTGGAAAGGGGGAGCTTTTTTTTCTAATTTTCTTGCTCAAAGTTATAATCAGATCGTTGCCGACCTGGGTCCTTGGACTCTTTAATCAATAGAAATTGATAAGAGACCAGACGAGAAACTCAGGCAATGCTTTATTGGGACTCGTGCTGCAGCATGAGAGGTAAAAACAAGAAACAGGAGCCCTTGCTTGCTGTCCTGGGGGGGCGCGGTGAGCTGGGGTGAGGGTGGGAGCGGATTGGTGGGTCGGGCCTGAGGTGTGGCTTAGGTGGCCTGCCCACCCTCTTGGTGGTGCTGTGTGCAGGGGTCACGTGCAGTACCCTGCTTTTGCTCCCGGCACCTCAGAAATGGCAGTTGGTTTGTGCCCTTTTTGTATTCTTTTCTGTATGTTGTTCATAATTTGCCCAACGGCACTTGCATGCAGTTATTTTTAGTCTTTTATAGTTTCTTTGTACTCTGTTGCTTGAGGAGATGTTTGTCCAGGTGCAAGCGCTCCAGTAAAGGGTCCCAGGTCCCAGCCTGTCTCAAAATCCAGTCTGCAAAAGAGTCATTAATATCACGTTCACCTAATTTGTAGTTGTTTATATACCTCTGAGTATTTGTAGATATTTATAAGTAAACTGTTCCAAAATATTTTTTAATGTAGTTTATTCGTCATCATCACTTTCTTGATGCAGCCTGAACCCATTCCTTCTTATTTTGTCTCCACTAATGACTGAAAGTAAGCTTTTCTCCAAACTGATTGGGGTAGCTTGTGTCTATATGAAGACAGTTATCAAAGGACACACTGTGCTTCTGAGTTAAAGAAAATGCTCTCTATTTGTTCTCTTTACAGATCATTTGACAAAGGAGCCAGTGGAAGACACAGACCCTAGCACTATATCCCTTAATATGGTAGGTTACAACTTTTACATTAATGGTGATGGTGATGACTCCTGGTTTTCCTTCTTCCCCTTTGTTATTTCTTTATATTTTTTATTACTTAGTACTTACATGAAATTTGAAACCCTAAAATAAGGTTTTCCAAGATAAATTTCTTTCTCATGATATTTCTCTGTGACATAATAAACTTGGGGTTTCTCCAGGTTAAAAATGGTGTTAGACTCTGTTTTCATTTTGCACATATCAGAAGTGGTCTTCTTAGGTTACGTGAGGTCTTCATCTGCTTGTCTGCTTTTAATACTATTTTTAATTACCAATTCTTCAGAAATCAACATATCTAACTTGAGATCGAAAGAAAAAATAGGACAACCTTAAAGTTAAAGGCGGCCTGCTCATGTGTCAGATGGGCATACGCTGTTGATTTACCTCTGTTACCACTTTTTTTTTCTTTTAATTTTTGAAATTTATTTTTGGCTGTGTTGGGTCTTCGTTGTTTCACGTGGGCTTACTCTAGTTGCGGAAAGCAGGGTCTACTCTTTGTTGCGGTGCACAGACTTCTCACTGTGGTGGCTTCTCTTGTTGCAGAGCACGGGCTCTAGGCATGCGGGCTTCAGTAGTTGTGGCTTGTGGGCCCTAGAGCGCAGGCTCAGTAGTTGTGGCGCACGGGCTTGGTTGCTTCGTGGCACGTGGGATCTTCCCAGACCAGGGCTAGAACCGGTGTCTCTTGCATTGGCAGGCGGATTCTTAACCACTGCGCCGCCAGGGTAGTCCCTCTTCTGGCTTCTGATGGTCGTTGGTAGTTCTTGGTGTCCCCTGGCTTGTAGCTGCTTCGCTCCATTCTCTTCCTTTGGTGGCACGTGGCCGTCTTCTCCCCGTGTGTCTGTGTCTTGTTATCTCTTCTCCTCTTACAAGGACGTCTGTCCTGTTGGATTAAGGGCCTACCCTACACCAGTATAACCTCATCTTAAGTAATTCTATCTACAATGACCCTATTTCCAATGAGGTCACAGTCTGAGGTACTGGGGGTTAGGACTTCGAGGTATTTTTGGAGGGGACACATTTCAACTATAACATTCCTTCCAGGATTAAATACATGGTCCTTGACATGGCAGATGAGGTCCTCCATGACCATGTCTCAACATCCCCCTGATGAGCCAGTTGTGTGTAGCTATTTGCTGCTCCACAAATGCCCCACGCCCTCCCCACCCCCCGTCCTGGGATACCCATAGTGCTGGCCCCTCCCTGCTTCCTCACATAATGAACTCCTATGCAACCCGCCACTCAGCCCAGGTGTTCCTTATCTGGGAAGGCTTCTCAGCCTTGGGGCCTTCGGGTGCTGCCTTATCCATAGTCCCTACTTTTTTCTTTTTTCTTTTTTTTTTTTTTTTTGCGGTACGCGGGGCCTCTCACTGTTGTGGCCTCTCCCATTGCGGAGCACAGGCTCCGGACGCGCAGGCTCAGCGGCCATGGCTCACGGGCCCAGCCGCTCCGCGGCATGTGGGATCTTCCCGGACCGGGGCACAAACCCGTGTCCCCTGCATCGGCAGGCGGACTCTCAACCACTGCACCACCAGGGAAGCCCCATGGTCCCTACTTTTTATCGCATTGTGTGGGAATTATTTGCTTGCCTGACTTCCTGCGAGGCTGTGCTGACCGTCTTCCCATATGCAGAGTGGGGCACGAAGCAGGCAGCAGTGTTAAATGAGCCAAGCTTCCCGAGATCCTAGAATGGCAGCCTTCCCAAATCCCTTTGCCTCCTTTGCAGGGTCTTCCATGGAAACTGGCTCCATTATTTCGTGTCCAACCCTGTCTTCCTTTTCCACCTCCAGCATGCATCCATCCTACAGGCTGGCCCATCTTCCAACCACCTGGCCTTGCTCCTCCGTGCCCAACATCTGCAATCACCATGCTCCTTTCTCGCGGTCCTCTGAGTCCTGGGCATTCTCTAGGCCCATCTCAACTGTCAGTCTCTCCAGGAAACCTGCACTTGTTCGTTCATGTAGTCTGAACAGAGTCAAAATCTGGGGATGCACAGATCATGGTCCCTTCTCTTGAAACACTCACAGTCTATCTGAGGAAATAGACAAATACTTTGAAAAGAGCCCGAGAAGCACTATGGTACAGATGTGTTTTCCATGCTCTGGGGAGCAGAGTATGGAGAAGGATTTAGTCTGGGGGAAAAGTATTTGATTTTTAAGTTCCCTGTGATTGATGATTGATTGATTGATTGATTTCTTTTTTCACTCAGGATTGTGGTTTATTACAGCAAAAGTATTCAGATTAAAGTCAGCCAAAGGAAGAGGGGCATAGGACAGGGCCCAGGAAAGTTGCAAGCATGGAGCTTTCAGCTACCCTCTGTCAGTGACGTTGTGTTTACTTGTCTCAGGAATGATGTTTGATGATACACACAGAGTATTGACAACCAGGGAAGCTCACCCCACGCTTGGGGTCCAGAGTGTTATTGGGGCTCAGTCATGTAGACACGCTTGACCACCAGTGTGTCTGACCTTAGACTCCAGCCCCTTCACAGGTTGAACTGATACCGTAAAGACGATTGATTGATTTCTTTTGTGGAAAGGGGTTGGAGGCTTCTAGAAGGTTCTGAAACTTTACTGCCTAGCTCCAAAGAAACTCCAAGGAAAGGCGTTTAAAACAGAATCCCTGGTTCCACATTTGTTTCTTTTCCTCCTCTGTCCAAGGAAGATAGTGATGAGACTTACAGGAGAGTTGGGAGGTACAGCTATTTTTTTTTAGGCTGGAGGACTATAGACCCAAAGGCCCAGATGCAGATGATGGTGGGAACTGAGCCGGGGTCAGAGGACAGGCTAGGGAGATTGGGTGCATCCCCACTCCTCTCATGGAAGTCTTTAGAAAATGACTACATTGTATAATCTGCAGTAGAAGCTTCCAGAAGCTTAGATACCTGCATATTTGTCGGTACCAACAAAGAAATATGTGATTATAAGAGCATTTGCTATTTTGAATTCCTTGTAACAGTACTGCCCTCAACTAAACCATTGGGGAATTGTGCATAATTGTGCATAATGGGTAACTAATTTGTAGATCTTCGTGCAATTAATGGGATAGTTACCTTTTGACTCCTGTCCTAGTCAACCCGTGACAGAGCTCTCCAATTGTGAGTACTGCCCAGGACACATGCTTATTGGCCCGAATGAATGTCACAGAAATGGTGAGAAGAGATGGATCTGTCCCCATAATTCACTAACAGAAATGTCCCTCAATTTTGAGCTGCAGGAAATAGAAGAGCACTGCAGAAAAGAGAGGAAGTGTGGTTTAGTGGTCAGAGCTGAAGGCTTCTTCTGTTTCATGTTCCAGCATTAACTTCTCATCCACCTTGGTTTCATTTCTATAAAATTGAGAATGAAAGCAAGCAATGGGTCAGGCATATTGATAAATCCAAGGCTAAAAACTTGCAAGGATTTAAATTAAAATCATGACTTTCCCAAGACAAAGCTTTCTCTTCACTTTGATCTTATAACTGACTATGGTGTTTAAAAATAACACTCCTCTTTTGTTGGTCTCTACAGTCAGACAAATATCCCATTCAAGACACGGGACTCCCTAAAGGTATGTACAGTTAAAGTAGCAATTTAAACTTGTGATTACTTTCATATCTTGAACAAAGCACTAGTCAAAGTAATTTTTCATTTTTTAAAATTGTAAAACAGAAACATACTGATAATTTAGTGCATGATTTGACCTTTTCTGGTATGAATTTTCTTATTAAAATGTAGAAATTATTTTATAGCAAATTAGACATCAAATTACTATGGTGTTTTTTAACATGCATAAAATGAAGAAAGCCAGGACTGTGGGTTGCAAGTGTCAGAAATGTAGCTCAAATTAGTTTAAAAAGGGGGGCGGGACCTGGTGGCTTAGAGTCTTTGGGTGCTGCTAAATCCAAGCATTTAAACGATGTCTCAGGCTCAGCCCCCCACTCCCCCCACAATGGCTCTGTCTTCTGTGTTGGCTCCATACTCGAGCAGGCTTTCCCCACTTGGTGGGAAAGATAGTCTCTGACACCTCCAGCTTTACTTGGTGCAGCTAAAGATGCCGGGGCAAGAGGGAGCCTTTCCCGCAGCACACGTGACACAATTTTAGGGGCAAATCGTGAAAGGAGCAGTTTGGTCATGTGGCCATCCCTGTATCAGCTGCTGTCGTTGGAGGATGGAGGGGTGACCAGGTCTGAGCCTTGAGGTTGGAGGGTGGGGGGCGGAGGGCATGAAGTCAGTTGTACTCAAACCACAGGAAAGAGGGTTCTGTTAGCAGACAAGGGGCAAGGGATGCTGTCAGACCCCACAGCAAAAAGAGCTTGCTTTTATGATCCACAGGCGAATGTCTCAGGCGTGGTGCAGACCATAAAGGCCTGAGCCTTTCCTAATTTCCCCTGGGCAGCCTCCAAGGCTGTATCCAGTATGGAGGCTGAGCTGCCGCTTATCGCACTGAAGCGTTTACCTTGCGCTCTGCTGACCCGCCAGAGAGGAGGGGTGGGGAGCAATCAGATCTGAGCCGCTTCAGAGATGGCAGGGACACCCTGGCTTCCTGGAGAGGAAGGACTTCCCGGCACAGCCTGCTGTGGGGTTCCCCAGCAGCCCTTGTGGTGATGGGTATCACAGGGTCACTGGGTTGCAGGGTTGGGAGCTCCCTCGCAGGGCCCACCTGTGGTTAAGTCTGTAGTTCTGCCAAGTCCCCCTCCTTCATTCTCTACTCACCAGACTCTTCTTCCTGCTCTCTGAAATGGCATCATTAGAGTTTCATTCCTTTTGCCCCCTGTGCACGTCCCAGGAATGGCAGTGGTGTAGGGAAAAGAGGCTGAAGGCCAGGTTTGAGCCCAAATCCTGGCTGTACTAGGGGAGGCTTCTCCCAAGCACACTTTGCCCTTTCCCCTCTCCACGAATGACTTCTCAGTGTCCTGAATTCCCCAAGCTGTGATTGCCTAGTTCAGCAAGAAAGTGGAAGGTGCAAGCCAGGCCACCAGGACGAATCGGAGGCAGTCTTGGGCCGTGTTCCTTGGATTTTTAGGGTGCAGTGAAGAATTACCTGGGGAGCTAGTTTAAAATGCAGATTCTGGGCTTTGCTACTCCAAAATCATGATGTGGTGGGTCTGGGGTCAGGCCCAGAAACCTGTGTTTTTAATGCAAACCTGAGGGGGTGGGACACAGACCTCCCTTTGAGAGCCTTCCTAAGAAGCTTCAAGAATGTGGCGTGGGGGCTTCCCTGGTGGCGCAGTGGTTGAGAATCTGCCTGCCAACGCAGGGGACACGGGTTCGAGCCCTGGTCTGGGAAGATCCCTCATGCCGCGGAGCAGCTGGGCCCGTGAGCCACAGCTACTGAGCCTGCGCGTCTGGAGCCTGTGCTCCACAACAAGAGAGGCCGCGACAGTGAGAGGCCCGCGCACCGCGATGAAGAGTGGCTCCCGCTCGCCGCAACTAGAGAAGAAAAGCAGACCCAACAAAACCAAATAAATAAATAAATAAATTTATATTAAAAAAAAGGATGTGGTGTGCCACGTGTAGGAGACAGGTAAGAGACACCGAGCTGCAGCCAGACCGCCAGCTCTGAGAGGACTCAGCAGTTGACCTCATGGCTCAGGGTCCCAGTGTCCAGTCTGCAGTGCAGAGAGGAAAGTATTACACCGACCTCCCAGGGTGCTTGTGAGAATTCAACGAAACGAGACTGGAACAGCACCTGACTCCCAACAAGCATCTGACAGGTGTGGAGGGAAATCTGGCAAAAGAATCGTGAGCCATCAGGGTAGAGGACTGTTGAAAGCTTTTGTAGTGGAGAGGCAAGAGTGGAACCACCGTTTTAGGTAGACTGGGCCGCAGCAACTATTCGAAGACCTTTTCTATCACTCTTGAACATGATTTTCTGTTTTAAGAGAAGATTGTTGCTTAGCAGCCTGATAATACAGTATCTGTACCGTTGGGTTTCTCCTAGAATTTGAGTTTTACAAAACCTTAATTAAAATTAATTAAAATGGTGGTGAGTTGACAAGTAACTCCAGATCTTTCCTCTGTCCTTATTCATGAGGGGGAGAGGGGAAGTGTTATTAAGCACATAATTTCTTATCTCCAAGAAATACATCGTCTTCTATGTAATATCCAACATTTGCATTTAATAACAATTTAATGTCTGCAGTATTTTTTTCAAACATACCATAATGGAGCCAGTATCATCGTTAAATGCTTATGGTAATTTTCTCACTGAAGTTGTTTTTAGGGAAACAAAGCCCACATATAATTAGTGAAGAGACTAATTTACAGCTTAAAAGTAAATGTAGGCCTCCCTGGTGGTACAGTGGTTAAGAATCCACCTGCCAGTGCAGGGGACACGGGTTGGAGCCCTAGTCCGGGAAGATCCCATATGCTGCGGAGCAACTAAGCCCGTGCAGCACAACTACTGAGCCTGCGCTCTAGAGCCCGCGAACCACAACTACTGAGCCTGCGCTCTAGAGCCCATGCTCCGCAACAAGAGAAACCACCGCAATGAGAAGCCCGTGCACTGCAACGGAGAGGAGCCCCCGCTCGCCGCAACTAGAGAAAGCCCGCACGCAGCAACGAAGACCCATCACAGCCAAAAATAAAAATGGATAAATAAATTTATTTTTTAAAAAAGTAAATGTAATCTAATTATATGAAGAACAATTCAGACTCTGACACTTAAGTGAATTCTAGGGGGGCTATACTATATTTAATAGAGGAGTCATTTGTAATTAGCTTGAACCATTTCCATATGATTTTAAAAGTCCTCAAAATGTATTTTCTTAAGAAAATGAGCATGTTTCAAAAAGTCTTCATTATAATCCTAGTATACTCCTGCTTTTCCCCTGGACAGTACACCATAGTCCCTTAACACGGTCCACACTAGAGTGGCTCTCGATAATGTGCTTTTACCCATAAATCAACTGTGGGACTCTAGTGTGATTTCAACGATCAGCACGTTTTTGAGGTGAAACGTGTTATTATACCTGTTTTCTTGTCGGGAACAAATGTGTAGCTTCTGCCTCCCCTGATTTTAGAGATTTGGGAGGTTCATTCTATCAGGCTTCTGTTATGACAGGTGCTCTGTGAGGATCTGTAGGCACCAAACTCAGGGCTAATTTAAGATTGGGGTTTATCTTATATCACAGAATTCCTGTATCTCGTAGAAACTGCTGGCTTGAGGGTTCTGAAGGGAATGTGACTCTTCATATTTTGAGAGAAAAATGTCTTTGGAAAAAGAATTCTGATTTTTGAGGCACTATTCCTAGTGAGGGGAAATTGCACATAACTACATCATAAAGCAATCAAGATTTTACCATCTTCATCTTGTCTGGCATTACTGCCCTTCCATTCAAAAAATTTAAATAACGGATGTAAAGTTAAAGAGAATTAGACTGATTTTATTGTTAATTATTTTGAGAAATTTGAACTTAAGTATGGATGATATTTGGAATAATTCGTTAACTAAATGTAGAAGTAGTAGTTCCGTTTGAAAAAGGAGAAAATAAACAAGTACTCAGGAGATCACCAAAATAATTCCTAAGTAAAAATGTCTGCCCGAAAACTAGCAGGCCAATGTGTTGTATTTTAGACGATTTCTCATCTTGCCGGTTGACCGACGGTATCTTGCTGATAGGTTTCCTTGTTGTAACATGAAACTAAAAACCCCTCCTTCCTGCAAGATTTACCGTGACCTGGTCCCGCTCATTCCACAAGTTCACTGCCTTCCACCCAGCCATGACGGAGAGTCCTGACAGTTTCCTGTTTTAGCAAACCAACCCCTCCCCGAATTATGACACACATAAAAGGTGGCCATTCTGAGAAGGTGTCTTTTTTTTTTTTTTTTTTTTGCGCGGTATGCGGGCCTCTCACTGTTGTGGCCTCTCCCGTTGCGGAGCACAGGCTCTGGACGCGCAGGCTCAGCGGCCATGGCTCACAGGCCCAGCCACTCCACGGCATGTGGGATCTTCCCGGACCAGGGCACGAACCCGTGTCCCCTGCATCAGCAGGCGGACTCTCAACCACTGCGCCACCAGGGAAACCCCGAAGGTGTTTTCTTTTATGGAGGGTAGCGGGGAGGGAGAGGGGTGCTTGGGGGACCATGTAAGAAAAGTTGCTTTTTAATTTCAGGCTAACATTGCGTTGGGAAATAAAAAGCCCCACTTGTCCAGTAATGCTGGGTTAACAATTATGACACTGGCCATTGTGAGAATTAGTATGACTGAAGTCACATGTCTGTGACTTTTTGCTGTGAAAAATCAGTGTGCATCTGAATTCTGTGGGGTGCTTGTTAGGTGTCAGATTTCTGGGGTCCCTGAGATTCCAATTCAGAAGGTCTGGAGTGGAGCCCAGCAATCTGCATTGTTAACAGGCAGCCCAGGTGATTCTGGTGCAAGAGAGCTGGGACTGTCTTGAGAAACAGAAGGCTAGGTAAGCTCTCTACTGCTCCAGCTTAAAAAGATACCATATGGAATCTTAATAAGAGACCGTGCTTTTAGTTTAAATTTTGCAGATAATAATGTTAAGGAAAAAATGGCCTTTAGTCAGAATTGTGTAGGCAGTAATAAATATAGCCCCTTATATGAATAAATCTATCAGCCCAGCCTATAATAGGTCAATGAATGTTAAGGAATGTAAAAATAAATAGATGAATTAATCTGTCACTCAGTCCTAACTTTTGAACCTTGAATTAAATGATTCTCTATTAAGGGCTTTATTAACTCTAAAATTTTACATGCCACTAAACATTTCTTTCATAACATAATATATTACTGGCGATTTTCAAGGTTAGAGTGGGATGTTGAATTCTGTGGTTAAAGATTAAAATCTGATGGAACAAAATCAGTTTTTAATGCATTTGTACAATCTTCACCACAAGTTGGGGAACTGTGAAGTTAACACATATGTAAGACAACCTAAGGATGGAATTTCCTTCCTACCAGTTAATTCCGAAAGGTGTTAGACATTTCGCATGCCTATCATGTTCCTTTGACTTTCACTGGCAATCCCCACTTTAACCATAGAACTGAAATGGTTTCGGTTTGACTTTTAGGAGGGTGAGCTATCAAGACAAGTATAATCCCACTCTGCTCTCTGAGAGATTTAGTAAACTGTCAAACAGTGAACACCATGGAATCTGATGTAAGGTTATCAGAGGGGAACGTGTTTGGACTACCTCCTCTTCACCCTGTTGGTGAGGGAGGGATCCTGCCCTGGGGTTATGGGGATGGCCACACACAGGACACCTGACACTGGGCAGATGAGATTGACAGTAGCTTGTGAGTCACGGATATTCACCGCCTGGGGAGGGAGAACGCTGCACCCCATGCAGGGTCTCATGGGGGATGCACTTGGGAACAGAGTGAACAACCAGGGGCTGTGGGTGACAAGCACTGTCCTGTCAAGAGGGTGTGTGACCCCTGGTTCCCAGGGAAGGATATGATGACTTGTCTGAATAATTCAGTGGTCTGGCAGGGAACTGAAACCCACTGCTCAGGGATAAGCAGGGACTGTGCCTGGTCCCCTTGAAAAGGAGCGTTGTTTAGCTGGCGGTCTTATCCACAGGAGCAGAGCGGGGAGGGGAACTTGAAGCTGGGCCATTCAGGGTCCTCCTGGTTTTACCAGATGTAAACAGCACATAATATTGAGTCTTAATTTTAGGCCTTACAACCACGGAGTATGTGCTTTCTTTATCAAGCTTGCATCTTTTTTTTTTTTAATCCCTAGCAGAGGAGTGTGATCCAATTAGTTTGAACTGCCCAACAAATTCTGATGTGCAGCACCAGGTAAGAATAATTTCAGTTATATTTTTACCCTTAGGTACATGCTAATCTAACTAGAATTTATTTAGGAATTGTCTTCCAGAGCTTTAAAAATAAAGAAAGAACAGGATTTTTAGATAAGTTTGGAAATGATCTTTAAGCATCCCAGTAATGTAGCACATCTATACAACTTCTGTTACTTTGAGTAACTGAGGTAGCTTTAATCCACTTTTTGGAAATAAATACTTATCCAGATGCCAAAAACCATCAGTGTTACTGAGTTAGAGAGTTGCTTTCTTTCGTGTGTAGTTGGTATGCTGTGGATAGGAACTTTTTAAAGAAGCCTCAACAAAACTGGGTAGTTTAAAAACATTTTTGTAATGTTTTATAAAACTTTTACTTTGTTCAGATATCAGATGTCAGATTTTAACATATTATTTTAATTGTCCTTTTCCAAAATACATCTATTGTTTTCTGATTATAAAAGACTGTTATTTTAAACTTCAGATACAACAGAAATGTACCAAAAGCTTGAGAATCGCTTGTCACATTCCATTGTTCACCTTTTGAGGTACATCCTTCCAGAAGCTTCCTGGGGCGGGGCTTTCCTGGTGGCACAGTGGTTGAGAGTCCGCCTGCCGATGCAGGGGACACGGCTTCGTGCCCCGGTCCGGGAGGATCCTGCGTGCCGCGGAGCGGCTGGGCCCGTGGGCCATGGCCGCTGAGCCTGCGCGTCCGGAGCCTGTGCTCCGCAACGGGAGAGGCCACAACAGTGAGAGGCCCGCATACCACAAAACAAAAAAAAAAAAAAACAAAAACAAAAACAGAAGCTGCCTGGGGTCACCGTGTGCTTCAGTTACTACTTGTACTTTCCAGCCTATCTCTGTTTACTCACTCAAAGCTCATTAGCAAAACTGCACAATACCTCACATCTGTTAAACTAGAGTTAGAACACTACATGTCTCAAAAAGGATGTCTTGCCTGAAGATAGACTGGTTGGGTCCTGCTCTCTTTATAATATTGATACCAAGTTAATTTTTAGCAAGACAAATTTGAAGCTTTGTTTAGTCTTCCTTTAAAAACATCAGTCAGTAATCATTAATAGTGATATTCTTGGATAATCAAATCACTTTTTTAGTAAAGCAGAGTTATACAATAGTTGATAAAACAAGCAATTTTAATCATAAACACGATTCTCTTGAAAATCGTCAGTGGTGCTTTTTTTTTTTTTTTTTTTTTTTTTGTGGTACGCGGGCCTCTCACTGTCGTGGCCTCTCCCGCTGCGGAGCACAGGCTCCGGATGCGCAGGCTCAGCGGCCATGGCTCACAGGCCCAGCCGCTTCGCGGCGTGTGGGATCTTCCTGGACCCGGGCAAGAACCCATGTCCCCTGAATCGGCAGGCGGACTCTCAACCACTGCGCCACCAGGGAAGCCCAGTGGTGCTACTTTTAACTTTGATTTGGGGGTCTTCAGTCGCCCACTGAGAATATTATTTTCTTATTTATTAATCCTGATACTCAGCATTTTTCTTGGAATTACAGTCTAGTGATTGACTTTGATATTGACTGAATTTGAGCTATTTTAGTGAACTTAAAGTATAAATTTTTCCTTTCTTGAAATCCTTAATTTGTTTAATAAAGTTTTGCTCCCCACATTTTTTGCAACACAATACAGACTCCTTTGAAGATACAAAAATGTTACGTTGTTTGTTTAGTTTTAGTGATTTTCCAAAATCATTTAAGATTAGGTACAGAATATGCATTAGGACACTGTTCAGTATTTTTTCTGATTTCAGTGTTATAGTTCTGGCTTTATCAAGTAGACTATCTTTAAAGATGGGAAAAGATTTATCAGCTCAAGAAAGTGGGAAAAACCTATTTGAGATTTTTATTTAAGTTCTGTTTTAAAACAGGGTGTCTTACAGTCTTATAAAAAGTAGCACTGTACCTACCTACTGCAGTTGGTTATTTCTTTGCATAATCTATAGGATTTGTTCTAACTGCTAGATATCCAGAAAGAGTCTTTGAAACCAACTTGGCAGTTAGAACAAAGAAAACTCACTAGGGGAGAAACGTTTAAAAAAAACAAAAACAAAAACATCCCCACGCTTCATTTTCTATAGCTCAGACATTAAAAGCAAGTTGAAAATACATTCTTTAGAATATTACCATTTGCCGTTTCATTGATTTTTATAATTTAAAAACTAAAATCCACTTCACTGAAGACTTAATTTTAGCCACCTTTTTTGAATGATGCCACGGAAAAACATTGTGGTGTCCTGGCATCAAAATGGAAATCTGACATGTCATAAAATTTCATAAAGGACCCTTTACTTTTAGTAATTTAAAATCAATACCCCATCTATTAGAGCTATCCTACTTCTACAGTTTGTTACAGCTGGTACTTGTCGAGCCTATGTTCTGAGACCGGGTATTCTTGGACATGAAATATACCAGGGGGGGTGGGGGGAGGCAGACCCCAGGCAGAGCTTCCAGACCTGGAGAAGCAGTGTACACAGCATTAGATTCTAAATGTGGATATGGTTCAGCTGTTTAAAAGTTTTTCATGGTTCTTTTTTTAAAAAATATTTATTTATATATTTATTTGGTTGTGCTGGTTTGGTTTATCTTAGTTGTGGCAGATGGGCTCCTTAGTTGTGGCAGATGGGCTTCTTAGTTGTGGCAGATGGGCTCCTTAGTTGTGGCATGCGAATTCCTAGTTGCAGCATGCATGTGGGATCCAGCTCCCTAACCAGGGATTGAACCGGGCCCCCTGCATTGGGAGCGAAGAGTCTCTTTCACCCTCACCGTTCTTTATGTTACAGAAAATGTTTCCCAGAACCTTTGTCAAACAATAAAATTTTAACTACTTTAACTACAGGCACACACGTATGGCAAATTATAGTAAAGCAAAATTTGTTCCAGTTTGTAGCCAAGGATCCATGCCAAGAGGAAACTGAGGTAGTAAGAAAAACAGTAAATATTAGGATGCTAAGTTGGAGTTAGAAGTTATGAAAAAAATGACATTTTCTTCTATTTATACTGTTTTTTTGGTTTTACCAAACTGTAATTTTTTTTTTAAGGTTTAAAAACCACATTAAGTTATTGGTATGATATGGTATTATTAGTGTGATACTAATTTATGTCGTTGGTAATAAGGGAAACTGGTGTAGGGTGTACAGGAATGCTCTATACTATCTTCTCAAATTTTCTGTAAATCTAAAACTATTTTGAAGTATATATATATTTTAAAAACCACACTAAATGGAATTTAGAATCTAGAAAAACAAAAAAATTCATCCAAAATCGCACCACTCTAATACTCTATTTTTGTCATTTTGATGTATTCACTTATACATTTTTTTCATAAGGATAATTATAGAAACTGTTTGCAGACAATTTTATATCTTGCTTTTGTTATATAATATTATCTCACAAACATTTCATCCAGTTTGCTACATGGCCTTACCATCCGTCTGAATGGCTGCATGATACTGTCACCTCTGATATTTATTGATAACAGAAATAGATTCGAGGATGTGTGTCTGAGGGCAGGGTGAGAGCACTCCTGGTAGAAAGAATGCTGTAAGCAAAGGCTCTGAGAAGAGTCAGGGATAAATACTTTGCCTGGAGCTGAAGTATTGGGAGATTGTAGGCAGTGAGGCTGGAAGATCTGTTGGATCTGGGGTCCCAGAGCCTTGAATGCCAGAGAGAGGCAGATGGAAGGTATTGGTGGTTTTAAGGGATGGTCCCATGACTGTATCTGGGACCCTGGGAGACTGGAGAGAAGATGAGACCAGGTCTTAGGCCTGTGATTGGGAGAGGGATGCTACTAACAATATCAATAGAGAATTCAGGAGGACGATAAGATTTGTGTGTTTTTAGGATTGAGAGTTGTTTGTGGGCTGTGGAAAAAGGAGATAATGGTCTATAGAGTTTGGGGTATGTGAGATGTGTGATAGGAAGGGCTGCATTGGGAGTTGGTTTAGGATTCCTGTATCAGGAGGTTACACTTGAAGCCCAAGGGGAGGATGGGACTGTCGATGAGAGAGTCCTTGTGCAAAAGCAGAGAGGAGAGCCCAGGATGGAGCCTTGAAGAACAATTTGGAGGCCAGAGGAAGAAAAGGAGCTCAAAGGCAGACAGAGGAGTGGCCAGAGAAGAACACTGTCAGTGGTCGAGGCATCTGTACTTTCCTTTGCAGCACTTTCCCAGTTTACAGTCACATGTTTGCTGATGGCTTCATTGTCTCTCCCCACGAGGGCAGGGACTGCTGTGTTTTTTGACTTGTAAGTGTATCCTCCATCCCTAGCACATAGTAAAGTCTCAATAAATACATGTTGAGTAAAGAGAGAAAAAGGCCAGGATTGGGCATTGCTTCACGTGCCAAGGAAAAGGCCGTCAGCATCATCCTGTGGTCAAGGGCGAGGATTTGTCCTTTCAGACATTACTGGGACCTTTCAGGAAGGAACTCGATCATAGGGACAAAAACATAATTGCAAAAGGCTGAAGGAGTGAGTGGGTGATAAGAAAGTTTATGTAGTTCTGTCAAATTCATTAAGGTAGCAAGGAAAAAATAGTAAACTTTTATTTGAAGGTGTTGGAAGATACAGGAAAAGCTTCTTTTTTTAAGGTTGGGAAACAACAGATTTTAAAGGATAAGTTATCACCAGGAGTGGAGAGATTAAAAATTAAGAGGGAGAAGAAAGAGAAGTGGAATAATTAATGGGATTTGTTTTCCCTGTGGAAGGTAGAGAGGATTAATTTTCTTAGCAACTGTTTATTGATAACATCCTTAGCAATATCTTGTGGAGAAGACACAGCACATTGATTTCCCTCAAGGAATTTGTAATCTGGAAGGTGAGATATATGTGCCCCTATGTTAGATAAGTAAAGTTATCAAAGGTACAGAGAGATGAGTTAGCATTTTAAAAGTAAGAACCTCAACTCTTTTTCAGAGGCAAGACTAGAAGAAGGGGAAAGATGGAAACTTCTTTTTTAGATGTAAAAGCAAGAAGTTGAATTAGTTGATGTCAAATTTGAATTGTGCCTTGAATGATGACATTTGGATGGGGCAGGAAGGGAAGAAATCCATCGAAGTGGGATTGACTATACACACTACTATATTTAAAATAGCTAATCAACAAGGACCTGCTGTATAGTGCAGGGAACTCTGCTCAGTATTCTGTAATAACCTAAATGGGAAAAGAATTTGGAAAAGAATAGGTACATATATATGTATAACTGAATCACTTTGCTGTACACCTGAAACTAACACAACACTTAATCAACTATACTCCAATATAAAATAAAATTTTAAATAAATAAATAAAAAGAAATCCAGCCAAGATATTAGGGGACTAAAGAGTTTGTTCTGTTCATACAGCAGGGAGGCCATAGGCCTTCGTGAACTAGGTGGTGGTATGACAGTGCTTGATAAATTGGAAATAGATTGCAGGTGGATAGATGATGACCCATCCATCCATCCATCCATCCATCCATCCATCCATCCAGCATTTGAGTCCAAGAATGTCTCACCACTACTCTCCTAGGTGCTGGTGGGACAGTGATACACACTTGGAGCTTTCAGTGAAATTGGGCGTTTTTAAATCTCGACAAGGAAAGCTGAGTCGGAATGTTTAAGCTAAGAGACTCTCCCTTAGGTTCTCAGAGAGTCTCAGCACAGAAACAGAGGGAAAAGACAGAGAGAAGACATTTACTGAGGTCATTCAACAGGTAAGCAAGCTTCTTTGATCAGAGAAAGGCTTGTTTCTCCCACCCCAGCATAGCTGTCCCCCAACAGTCAGCGTTTTCTCTAACTGCCACCGAGGGAGGTGCTGCTCTAGAGGAGTCTTGAGGGCCACGTTGGAAGTACGGGCTTCATCTTCCAGGCCCTGGGAAATGATGGGATAAAAAGAGAGTCTTAGAAAGGTTATCCTTGTAGTGGCTCGTCAAGGGGATGGGTAGGAAGAAAGACTGAGGCCGGGAGACCCCAAGTGCCTGTTATAGGAAGCTCATCCCAGGGGCCCCAGTGCAGCTGTGGAAGGAAGAATGGGGATATCGGCTCGGTGCTCTGTGACCGCCTGGAGGGGTGGGATAGGGAGGGTGGGAGGGAGGGAGACGCAAGAGGTAAGAGATATGGGAACATATGTATATGTATAACTGATTCACTTTGTTATAAAGCAGAAACTAACACACCATTGTAAAGCAATTATACCCCGATAAAGATGTTAAAAAAAAAAAAAGAATGAAGAGCGGGGATTGTAATTCCAAGGGGTTAGTGTTCACTCGCTGTGACTGCTGGGTGCCGTAAGCAACAGAAATGCATTGTTTCACAGCGTGGAGCCTGTGAGTCTGAAACCAAGGTGTGGGCAGGGTTGGTTCCTCTCGAGGGCCGTGAGGGAAAGATCTGTGCCATGTTACTCTCCTGGGTGTGTAGACGGCCGTCTGCTCCCTGTGTCTCTTCACATCATCCCTCTGCGTGTGCCTGTCTCTGTGCAAATTTCCCCTTTTTCTAAGGACTCCAGTCATATGGGTTTAGCGCCCACCCTCGTGGCCTCATTTAACTTGATCACCTTTGTGAAGAGCCTCTCTCCAAATACAGTCTCACTCTGAGGTACTGGGGGTTTGGACTCCAGTGTGCGTCTTTGGAGGGACACCATTCAACCCCTAAAAATGCTTGGAAAAAAAAAGAAAAAGAAGAACCAAGTAGTAACACATTTTGAGGGAGAGATGTCAGGGATTCAGTGTCTGACAGGACTTGGAACGAAGAGAAGGGAGGGTTGGAGATCTGCTTCAGAGAGTTCCAGCTGGTGGCCAGGTGCATAGTGGCGCCACTGTCGAAAAATAAGAAAGTAGCTTATCTGGGCAGTGGGGAAAAAGTGAGTTCATCTTTTTTTTAAGCTCTTAAATGAAATGAACTCCATACAGTAGTTAAATCTCTCATCCAAGTTCAAAGCCTTTCTCTTCACCTCCAACTCAGGCCTGATCTGAAATGTTGAGGCCCGAAAGAGGGGCAGGTGACCTTGGTTCTCCTCCCCTTCCCCAGCAGGTGGGAATTCAACACTGCAATTACCTGATACAGGCAAAGCATTCCCAGCTGAATGTTCACAGCTGCCCCCAACAGCTAGCCCCAGCTCCTTCTCTCCCAGGCCTGCATCCTGCACCTCTTACCTTGGACAGGGTCCTTTCAAGATGGCTCTGGTCCACTCGGCAGTGGCAAGCTCACCCCACTGTCCGACCGTCAGGAAAGCTCCAGCTGGCTGCTCTCTCCTCATACACACAGGGTAGTGTCTCCCAGTGGCAGAGGGTTTGGCACTGTGGGTATCTACACATCAACAAGCATCAGGCTAAGGAGTGACAGGCCGTCTCCCCTTCCGGCATGCACCCCCAACAAGTGGTGACCTTGAGGCCCCCTTCACTTGGCTTGGGGGGTGGGGCTGAGAGCTGCCCCTTCCTCCTTATGGGCAGAGGAAGGAAAGCAGCCCCCACTCTCACTTCCTCCACTGAGTCCTTCAGAGAAATCTCTTCCTCTTCTATAAGCTGAGGGTGGGGCTCATGCCACTATTCTTGGCCCTTCTCAGCTGGTCCTTTGGGGTTTACCTGGGACCTCTCTGTGGGGTGTATGCATACCATTGTCCTGAGCCTGGGGCCCCAATTAAAACTCTTAAGACAGTGGGAAAACATCCCATCCCCTATCCTGTTATATTCTGTGTCATAGAGTTACTTGAGTTTCCCAGTTATGGGACTTTGAGATTGTTTCAACTGTTTTACTGTCCTCAGTACTGCTATGGTGGATGTCCAAGTATCCGTCCCCACCATATAAGGCTATATATTTCCTTAGACTACATTTACATCTCCATTTCCAGGCTAGACCTAATAGGCCACGCTGACAGTTTGTTCTTCCACTAAGCAAGCTGTAAGGACTCAAAGTCAATTCCTAGTCATAAATACGACCAAAATTTTAAAAAACATGTTGTCTTATCTATCGAAAGCCTATCAACAGCTAATTGATGTCTTCGAATATATTACCCAGAGTAAATGGCAGGCAGGGGACATACATCCAGTTTTAAACCACAGAAACTCCAAGCATGCTGGTCCGTTGATAGTATTATACAAAGTATAATATGATAGCCAAGACAGAAAAGTGGCTTTAACAACTGATGCTAAAGTAGCGGCCCAAGAGATTAATTTTGTATCTTACTTATTCACCAAAGAAACAAGGACACATATTTTATTTCCAAGGACACATATTTTGTATCTCAGGCGGGTCTCTCCCCTGTAGCCTTGGCCCTTCACATACCCTCTGGGCTCTCACCTTCCTCCCAGCTCTCCCGTACACCCTCTGTTCTGACAGAGGCCAGAGCCCTGTCTATATTATACTTTATCTCCTGAGCTTGGTGCCTCCTGGTACTAAATCAGCGGGGAGGCTTGGCATTGCTAATCCTGACCATTTAGAAAGTGGGTTTGGGCCCAGATGCTCAAATTGACAACTTGGCATCTTTAGAGCTGAAGGGGACCATAGAAATCATGTTGTTTCACAGAGGGGACCTGAGCCAGTGGTTGAGAGGCTGAATTGGGACCTGGGGCCTTGTCCATCATCCCTCCACCCCCATCCACCCCCTCATGCCTAGCATTTCTGAATCGGTAGCACTTGGTGTTACCAGTGGCTGCTGGGCCTCTTGCCTGGCCTAAATCTAGGGAGACAGGCTTTTCCACAGTGCTCAGTGCTGTCAGTCTGGCAGACTAGCGCTAGGGTAAACACTCCTGGAACAAAATTGGTAAGTGGAGGGGTTGCTCCTGTCTTTAAAGTGGACTGAGAGGTGGGTGGCAGAATCCCATCCAGCAGCCTCATTGCCTTGGCAGAGACCATCTGCAAACCCGAAGCAGGTCCGTGTGTTTTAATGACAGGGAATGGACCCCACCAGCACTTGCCGTAGATGGTATCTTCTGAGTCAGCCCAGCAGGCCCCTACCTGCCCTTCTGGATATGCAGCAATCCTTTCAAGCTCCAACAAGATCTGTTTGATAGATTGGCGGGTCCTTTCGTTTGTTCTCTAAGAGAAAATCAGATTGTTCTGCTTTTAGGAAATACTTGGTCATTCCTTACTTCGCCCCTGATGTGAAGTTTAGAGATGGGGAACCAGATAAAACTAGAGAACTTTGCCCAGAACCTGCACTTGGTATTTTTAAGGGTTTTTTTTTTATTGACATATTTTCTCCTAGTTATTAATCAGATTTTCCTCCTTTGTATGTTTATTAATTTTTTATTGCATGGCAAACATTGTGAATTTTACATTATTGATCTGGATTTTATTAAGTTCCTTTATTTTATTTTATTTATTTTTTGGCTGTGCCATGCAGCTTGCAGGGTCTTAGCTCCCCGACCAGGGATCGAACCCGGGCCCCCTGCAATGGAAGTGCATTAGGACAGCCAGGGAATTTCCTTACACTTGGTATTTTTAACTCTGGTGAGAGGGACTCCCTTTAGCCTTGCAATCACCATCTCCCAGTCCAAACAGGCTGCACTTTCTTTAAACAGGCTGTCAGAAGGTTGGTTCTTGAGACAGAGCTGTCTGGGCATTTAGAGGAGGGAGAAGGAATTTCAAGGGGTTGGTTTTGCTAGAATGGGAATCACCTGTTCGATTCTATGAATTTCAGTCTCTAATCTCTCTTGCCTTGTGCTCCTTAGTCTCCCTGCTCCCTTTGTGCTTCACTTATCTACCTTCCCATCAGTCTACAGAGTTGACTATCTCTCCTCTAACACGGTGATGGAAGGTGCTACGTTAGAATCAATGAATAGATGCACTGACCATTAGAAAGTGAAAACTACGTGAATAATACCAGGTGAGCTTGACTAGGGTCTTTAAGAGCTGTGGATCTTTTCTTCCTGCCTTTTAATACCTTAGACAAGTTTGCCTAAAACAGATAATGATCTGATTCTATCTCCCATTTGGTATTGAACTGCCTCAAGTTGTGTCACCTTACTTTTCTAGCCTCCATTTATTTATTCTGGGCTGTATCTTCCAGTGACCTGCCTGCCTTCTTACTGTGCTCTGCCGTACATGGAACCATCACACCTTATCCCTGGGGACAGTCCCTCCCACATCGGAGACCGAACCGCGTCTGTTTTCTTTCTTCCTCCCCCTCACTCCCTCTGCCCATAAGTTTCGCTGCTAACAGCCTCCACTCATCAGGCATTTTGGTGATGCTCTTGCTGATTCTGGGTGGACCCTGCCTTGCCCAGCCCTAGGTTAGGTGGACTAGGACCTCCTCCTTTCTCTGTTTTTGATTCCTGGAGAAAATGATGAAACGCAAACTGCTCTTCCCACTACAGATTCATGCCACCCAACCACAGTCATCATTTCAGGACCTTGAGTCCCTTTTTTCTATAATGAACTTCCCAGAAATGAAATTTTATTTATTTTTTCTTTTTAACATCTTTATTGGAGTATAATTGCTTTACAATGTTGTGTTAGCTGCTGCTGTATAATAAAGTGAATCAGCTATATGTATACGTATATCTCCATATCCCCTCCCTCTTGCATCTCCCTCCCACCCTCCCTATCCCACCCGTCTAGGTGGTCGCAAAGCACTAAGCTGATCTCCCTGTGCTATGCGGCTACTTCCCACTAGCTATCTGTTTTACGTTTGGTAGTGTATATATGTCAGTGCTACTGTCTCACTTCGTTCCAGCTTACCCATCCCCCTCCCCGTGTCCTCAAGTCCATTCTCTACGTCTGTGTCTTTATTCCTGTCCTGACCCTAGGTTCTTCAGAACCTTTTTTTATTCTTTTTTTAGATTCCACATATGTGTGTTAGCATATGGTATTTGTTTTTCTCTTTGACTTACTTCACTCTGTATGACAGACTCTAGGTCCATCCACCTCACTACAAATAACTCAGTTTGTTTCTTTTTATGGCTGAGTAATATTCCATTGTATATGTGCCACATCTTCTTTATCCATTCATCTGTCGATGGACACTTAGGTTGCTTCCGTGTTCTGGCAATTGTAAATAGTGCTGCAGTGAACATTGTGGTACATGAGTTTTTGTTTTGTTTTGCTTTGTTTTGTTTTTTTGCGGTACACGGGCCTTTCACTGTTGTGGCCTCTCCCACTGCGGAGCACAGGCTCTGGACGCGCAGGCTCAGCGGCTATGGCTCACAGGCCCAGCCGCTCCGCAGCATGTGGGATCTTCCCAGACCGGGACACGAACCCGTGTCCCGTGCATCGGCAGGCGGACTCTCAACCACTGTGCCACTAGGGAAGCCCCATGAGTCTTTTAGAATTATGGTTTTCTCAGGGTATATGCCCAGTAGTGGGATTGCTGGGTCCTATGGTAGTTCTATTTTTAGTTTTTTAAGCAACCTCCATACTGTTCTCCATAGTGGCTGTATCAATTTACATTCCCACCAACAGTGCAAGAGGGTTCCCTTTTCTCCACACTCTCACCGGCATTTACTGTTTCTAGATTTTTTGATGATGGCCATTCTAACCAGTGTGAGGTGATACCTCACTGTAGCTCTAATTTGCATTTCTCTAATGATTAGTGATGTTGAGCATTCTTTCATGTGTTTGTTGGCAATCTGTATAGCTTCTTTGGAGAACTGTCTATTTAAGTCTTCTGCCCATTTTCAGATTGGGTTGTTTGTTTGGTTTTTTTTTCAGTTAATTAATTAATTTATTTTTGTCTGTGTTGGGTCTTCGTTGCTGCACAGGGCTTTCTCTAGTTGCAGCGAGCAGGGGTTACTCTTCGTTGTGGTGCATGGGCTTCTCAATGTTGTGGCTTCTCGTTGTGGAGCAGGGCTCTGGGGTGTGCAGGCTTCAGTAGTTGTGGCGCATGGCTTAGTTGCTCTGTGGCATGTGGGATCTTCCCGGACCAGGGCCTGAACCCGTGTGTCCTGCATTGGCAGGTGGAGTCTTTTTTTTTTTTTTTTTTTTTTTTTTTTTGCGGTACGCGGGGCTCCCACCGCTGCGGCCACTCCCGCTGCGGAGCACAGGCTCCGGACGTGCAGGCTCAGCGGCCATGGCTCACGGGCCCAGCTGCTCCGCGGCATGTGGGATCCTCCCAGACCGGGGCACGAACCCCCACTACCCTGCATCGGCAGGCGGACTCTCAACCACCGCGCCACCAGGGAAGCCCGGCAGGTGGATTCTTAACCACTGCACCACCAGGGAAGTCCTGTTTGATTTTTTGACATTGAGCTGCATGAGCCGCTTGTATATTTTGGAGATTAATCCTTTGTCAGTTGCTTCGTTTGCAAATATTTTCTCCCATTCTGAGGGTTGTCTTTTCATCTTGTTTATGGTTTCCTTTGCTGTGCAAAAGTTTTGAAGTTTCATTAGGTCCCATTTGTTTATTTTTGTTTTTATTTCCATTTCTCTAGGAGGTGGGTCAAAAAGGATCTTGCTGTGATTTATGTCATAGAGTGTTCTGCCTGTGTTTTCCTCTAAGAGTTTTATAGTGTCTGGCCTTACATTTAGGTCTTTAATCCATTTTGAGTTTATTTTTGTGTATGGTGTTAGGGAGTGTTCTAATTTCATTCTTTTAGATGTATCTGTCCAGTTTTCCCAGCACCACTTATTGAAGAGGCTGTCTTTTCTCCATTGTATATTCTTGCCTCCTTTGTCAAAGATAAGGTGACCATATGTGCGTGGGTTTATCTCTGGGCTCTCTATCCTGTTCCACTGATCTATATTTCTGTTTTTGTGCCAGTACCATACTGTCTTGATGACTGTAGCTTTGTCGTATAGTCTGAAGTCAGGGAGCCTGATTCCTCCAGCCCCGTTTTTCTTTCTCAAGATTGCTTTGGCTATTTGGGGTCTTTGGTGTTTCCATACAAATTGTGAAATTTTTTGTCCTAGTTCTGTGAAAAATGCCATTGGTAGTTTGATAGGGATTGTGTTGAATCTGTAGATTGCTTTCCTGAAATGAAATTTAAAAAGAAAAATCATAGTACTCTAATTTGATAGAGTCTATTCATGCCTGTGTCTTTGACTTATTTCTACTTTGGGACCGAGTCAAAAGAAAATGTGGTAAGACAGGGACAAGCTAAAGGGCAAAAATGCCTGCTTCCTAGCACTTAGTAGTTATTTCCCTGAGAGCAGCATAAAAAGAAGTTTGTTTATTAATCATTAAATTGCACGGGTCCTTTACTTTATCTGCTCTAATTGACCTAACGGCTTCTGTTCTCATTATTGTTCAGTGCCCTGTGGGCTGTAATGCCTTTGAATTTCATAGGTGGGCTAGAATTTCTCTTAAAGTTCCTGTTGGTGTGGGTTTCAGGGTGTAGCTGCCCTTATACACGTTTGAGAGTATAAATTGATAACAACTTTCAGGAAATTATTTGGCAGCCATCTGTTACCCATTGATCCAGTGGTCCTGCTTTAAGGACTTGATCTCACAGACATCACAGCAGAGGGTGTTTGAAACAGAGGAGAGTTGTGGGTATCTTACATGCACATAAGTAGGAAGTGGTTGAATGAATTTTGGTACTTTGACACGTGTAATACTATTAAGCCATTGAAAAGAGGAGAGACTACTGACCTTAAAAGATACTCAGAATATATTGTTAAACAAATAAACCAAGTTGTAGACTAGTATGGTTTGGGGCTAAACAACATCTCTATATAGGTTGCGAGTGTGGCTGTCAGTAAGGACGGAGGAAGCATGTGCCCCAGGTTGTAACCTCTGGGGAGGGAGCTGGGATAAGAGATTAGGAGAAAAAGATTTTTGTATCTCTTGCTGCTTTTTTGAAAAACAGTATGATTTTGAGTACTTGTTATTTTGTGTGTGTGTTTGGTGTTTTCTTCAAAGAAAAGTGATGGGGCTTCCCTGGTGGCGCAGTGGTTGAGAGTCCACCTGCCGATGCAGGGGACAGGGGTTCGTGCCCCGGTCCGGGAAGATCCCACATGACGCGGAGCGGCTGGGCCCGTGAGCCATGGCCGCTGAGCCTGCGCGTCCGGAGCCTGTGCTCCGCAACGGGAGAAGCCACAACAGTGAGAGGCCCGCGTACCGCAAAAGAAAAAAAAAAAAGAAAGAAAAGTGATGGACTAAATCATCCAGACGTTTAGGTGGTATTTTGGCTCGGTAAACTTTTCATATTTTGGCCCTTGAAGCCAGGTGGGCTTTCTTCAGCTAGCAAACAATTATGCAGCACAGGAAGATCAGAGACTGAAGCGTTCACGAATGCACTTCCTCATCTCGAACCTTCGATTGGTCTGTGCTCCAGCGTCGCTTGTATCCTCCAGCCCAGGATTTGTGAATGACAGAAACATAGGCAGAAACATAGGCCATAATCTCCTGTAAAATACTTTGTGATATTTCTGAACAATAACCAGCTATACTTCACCCCCAAAGGGAAAACCCCTCCTTCTTTCATCTTTTTTTTTTTTTTTTTTGTGGTACGTGGGCCTCTCACTGTTGTGGCCTCTCCCATTGCGGAGCACAGGCTCCAGACGCGCAGGCTCAGTGGCCATGGCTCATGGGCCCAGCCGCTCCGCGGCATGTAGGATCTTCCCAGACCGGGGCACAAACCCGTGTGCCCTGCATCGGCAGGCGGACTCTCAACCACTGCGCCACCAGGGAAGCCCCTCCTTCTTTCATCTTTGAAACCATAGCCAAGGTATGAAATTACACCTCAGTGTCCCCGCCTTGAAGTCACAGGAACAGCCACTGCAGTCTTTGACCTTCACTTCAACTCCAGAAGTAGCAGGTCTCCCTTTTAATTGGATAGAAATCTTGCTGAAGAGAAGAAAGAACTAAATGTACACAAACCCACAGGTTTGCTCTCATCCTAGCAAAGCACCATAACATTCATTTCAAATTCCTATTCCAGATTTAGTTCTTTCATCCTCAGTGAAACTTGCCCTGTTTCTGAGGTCTCACTCGAGTTCCTGCCCACCTTTGTGCTCCCTTGGCACTCGGTCTGTGCCTTTTTCACACGTTATTCCTTGTGGTAACAGTGTTTATGTGCATGTTTTTGTTCCATTACTGGATTGTAACCTTGCAGTGTCAGGGGTCTGCGTTGTTGCCGACACTGAATAGGTGCTTGATGAATGTATGCTGACTGAAACACATCTCTAAAAGCCAGTTGCTGGAATACAGGCAGACCTTGTTTTATTGCTCTTGGCTTTATTGCGCTTCGCAGATATTGTGTCTTTTACAAATTGGGGCAACCCCGACTCCAGTAAGTCTATTAGCGTCATTATTCCAACCACATTTGCTCACTTCGTGTCTCTGAGTCATATTTTGTAATGCTTGCAATATTTCAGACTTTTTCATTGTTATCATGTGTGATGGTGATCTGGGAGCAGTGATCTTTGACGTTACTACTGCAAAAAGATTATGACTCGCTGAAGTCTCAGATGATGGTTAGCATTTTTTAGCAGTAAAGTATTTTTAAATTAAGGTATGTAGATTGTTTTTTAGACAGAATGCAGTTGTACACTTAATACTACAGAATGGTGTAAGCATAACTTTTATATGCACTGGGAAACCAAAAAATTCGTGTGACTTGCCTGGTTGAGATATTCGCTTTATTGTGGTGGTCTGGAAATAAACCTGCAGTATCTCCAGGCTATGCCTGTATACTTTGAAATAAATAGATATGTCCAGTTTTCTATATGTATATTATACTTCAGTAAAAAATAAAAATGAAAGTAAACAGTTACTGCAATAGTAATTAATTTGCAGGAAAAGAATTGAGTATAGGGCTTCCCTGGTGGCACGGTGGTTAAGAATCCATCTGCCAATGCAGGGGACATGGGTTTGAGCCCTCGTCTGGGAAGATCCCACATGCCGCAGAGCGGCTGAGCCCATGCGCCACAACTACTGAGCCTGCACTCTAGAGCCCGCGAGCCACAACTACTGAAGCCCACGTACCTAGAGCCTGTGCTCCGCAACATGAACAGCCACCACAATGAGAAGCCTGCGCACTGCAACGAGGAGTAGCCCATGCTCGCTGCAACTAAAAGAAAGCCCACGTGCAGCAATGAAGCAGCCAAAAAACAAACAAACAAAAATATTGAGTATAAATTGCTTAGAAAAACCCAACAGGAGACATAGTCTAGTCCTGATGTTTAGAAGTGGATAATCAGTAAACACATTCAGAAGAGTTACACGGATGTTGGGTCTGTCTTGGGAATTCATAGCATTGAAAGGTGCTTGAGTTGCACTGGCTGAGTGATGGGAGAAGACTTAGAACAGTCTAAATCCATGCTACATAAGCCCTGTTACTCTGGCACACTCAGGCATTTAAAATCTTATTTTGAAAACCATTTACTAAAATATTTTCATAAAGCAGAGATGTTAAGCTTTAGCATTGGTTGTTCTCCCAAAGCAGCTAGTTAAGTAATTCGGTGTTAAGTCATTTGCAAGGGAGGCCTTTCTTCTCAGGTTCTTTGTCTGTCGTGTAGGTTGCTGCCACCAGGTGGGCAGTGATAACTTTGGTCTTCATGGTGGTTCCCAACCAGATTTAGGCTACAGTCAGATTAACCAACCTGTTGAGTGCTTTCCCACTCAGTTATCCTCCCTATAGTTTGCAAAATTATAAAGATGGGGCTCTTTATTAGTTAGCTAAGCACAGACAGTTTTAAAATAAATTTATTTATTTTATTTTTGGCTGTGTTGGGTCTTCGTTGCTGTGCGCGGTCTTTCTCTAGTATGTGGCGAGCGGGGGCTACTCTTTGTTGCGGTGCGCGGACTTCTCATTGTGGTGGCTTCCCTTGCTGCGGAGCACAGGCTCTAGGCGCATGGGCTTCAGTAGTTGTGGTGCACTGGCTCAGTAGTTGTGGCTCACGGGCTCTAGAGCACAGGCTCAGTAGTTGTGGTGCACGGGCTTAGTTGCTCCGCGGCATGTGGGATCTTTCCGGACCAGGGATCAAACCTGTGTCCGCTGCATTGGCAGGCGGATTCTTAGCTGCTGCACCGCCAGGGAAGTCCCTAAGCATAGACATTTAAAGAAGAACTGAACAGTCCAGAAGAGCACGTTTCCCAGAAACCCAGTACCTAGCCCCATCAATCTGGTGCTGGTTAGTACCCTCCCCATCAGTCTGTCAGCATGTTCGGCCCATCAGTCCATCCCCCCGTGTGGACGGCACACGGAGTACGTTCATCTCTGAGTTGAGAGCTTTTCCCCGAGTGTCTTCTTGGCCCTGGGATTGCTACTGCTCGGAGCCTGGTGTGAAATCACCACGTGTAAGTCTCCACGGGGGACTCTTGTTCAGCACCTGGTTCTTGCAGCTCCCTAAGCAGAAATGGGACCCGACGACCAGGTTATAAACTCACCAGAGTGCAAAATTAGTGTCACCTAGCCACCTTTCTACTCAAAGAATTCTCAGCAGAGGTTAACAAATTTGCCCAGATATAAGGTAATTCCCTCGTATTCACCATGGAAAGGTTTTACAAAATGGGGGTTTTCTTTAGCCTACTTGGATATATAAACCATTGGCGTTCAACTTTGTGGTTACCTTCATATCTTCTAAGGAGATTTTTAAAAATTTGTATGTGGTACAACAGTGGTCCCCAACCTTTTTGGCACCAGGGACCGGTTCCTAACAGTCCGCAGACCAGTACCGGTCCGCGGCCTGGGGGCTGGGGACCCCTGTGGTAAGATGCACATGCAGTGTTTACCATCTTGACCATTTTTAGGTATAGAGTTCAGAGCCGTTAGGTGCGTTCACATTGTTGTGCAGCCGTCACCACCATCCCTCTCCAGAACTTTTTCATCTTCCCAAACTGAAATTCTATCCCCATTAAACTCTAACTCCCCATTCTCCCTTGCCCCACTCCCTGGTAATCATTATTTTACGTTCTGTCTCTGAATTTTACTCCTCTAGGTCACTCATATAAATGGAATCATATAGTATTTGTATGTCTGTGACTGGTTTATTTCACTTAGCATAATGTCCTAAAGGTTCATTCTTATTGTAGCATGTGTCAGAATTTCCTTCCTTTTTAAGGGTGAATTGTATTCCACATTTTGTTAATCCATTCATCTATTGATGGACATTTAGGTTGTTTCCAAAAACCCAACAGATTGCCCTTGAACTTCACTCAGAATTAAAACGAGTCCTCTGAACAGAAATCTCTGAACAGAAAAGCTTTGGAACAGGACCTTGACGAGGACGATTTGAAAGGAAACTAAGAATGACCAAAAAGCAGCTGGGACCCAGCTGAGATCAGATTTGTGAGCTCATGAATGTGTGAGGCTTTTCATTTCTTTTTCCCCAGCAATACTCAGCATTTAGAGCAAGACTGGTGGAGTAGACTCATGCAGAGCTAAGGACTGGCAAGGCCCACAGCTGACGGACACATCTAGGGTGTTTTTAAACATATCACTGAGATGGTTGACAGTGACTAAGTGACAGGAACCAGGTGAGAAGGATGGATTGGGGGTGGAGGTGCACAACTGGTGACCAAGGAGATGAGGCCAGAGAGCAGGGTGGAAGGGAATGGGGGAGGGGTAAGGACGGCAGCTTGAAGAGCAGCATCCTCTGGGCTGGAGAACTCAGAGCCTGGGCTGTATTTAAGCCTTCTTTCCTCCCTCCCTCCCACTCACTTCCCTTCCCGCAGATCTTCTGTGTTATCTGTCTCAGACGCGTGTTAATCACTACGGGACAGCATGGACAAGACCCTTGGCCTCATAATGTAGGGTCTAGTGCAGAAGAGATACTGCAAACCTCCCCACCCAGTGTAACGAGCGCCCTGGGGAGTGGCAGGTCCAGGATGCTGTGGGAGCACCCAGGGCCCGTCACCCAGACAGAGACTTTGGAGAAGCTTCCTAGAGCTGGTGATGTCTAAGCCGAGGCTTCAAAGACAGGAGAAAATGAGGCAGCTAGAAGCTGTGCATTGGCTTCCACCACTCTGCTAGAGCTGCTTTCACAAACCACTCTTCTCCTCACCAAACCGTATCTTCACATGGCCCTTGGAGCCCTGACCTTTTCTCTCCTCCTCTCTGACCTCCCTCCTCTGCTTTCCTTTCTCATTCCCTCCCTCACCACCGGAATGTAGGCCGTTGGGTGCTCCTCGAGGTTGTGACCTCACTGCATGCCCTCCACGGCCTCTCTCTCCTCCCGTGACCATGTCAGCATCCATGTCTCTGTCCCCTGCCCCGGCCTCTCCCAAGGACCAGAGACATCCTCAGCTCCCGCCGTGATCTTGTCTCATCCATCTCATCTTCCAAACTCGCTCTTCGTCTCACCGCCGCTCACTTGCCCACGTCCTGGCTGTATCCCCGCCGTGGCTCTAGCTTTATCCCTTCCTCTCCCAAAGGAGTGGTTTGGGGGCCTCATAATTCTTGCCTTTGAGTCAGTCATGCTTCCCCCCCTCCATCAAATCGCCTGGCCGCCCCACTGTCCCTGGGCGCGCGTTCCCACTCTGATCCTCTACAGCTGCGAGGATGCCCTGCTTCTGGTGAGAGCCCTTCAGTGACTTCCATCGCCTGAGACTGGCTTTCAGGCCTCAGCCCATTTTTCTCACCTCATCTCCCTCTGTCACCCCCTCACTGCCTTTGCTTCAGACAAAACACCCTACAGGGACCCCGTCTGTTTCCATTTCTTTTTGGGCTCACATGGACCTCTGGCTAAATGCCCTTTCCTCCCCGTCCCCACTCTCCAGACCCTCATCAAGGCTCGTCTCAGATGCCTCTGATTCGAAGAAAGCTCCTCTGGGTGTTTTTGTTGGAAGCAACCTCCGCCCTCTGACTTGATCTATTCCTCCCTATTGAAATGCACCATCTTTTGCCTTGTATTTTAGTTACTCGTGTGTGACTCTGTTTCCCCAGCATATCTGAGGGCAGGCCTTGAGGTCAAGGGTTCAGGTCCTTTTATCTTTGTAGGTGGATTCCCCCGAAGGAGCTTGTACCTATTGGCTACTCAGAAAAGAGGTGATGAATGAGGTTTCAGTAGGACCCTAAAAAACACAAAAATCAGTCTTTTCTGATTTCACTCTTACAAAACTAACCTAAAAAGTAGCATAACATAATAATCAGAGCAAGAATAGAGATCACAGATGTAAATTCTGTCCCCATCAACCTTCACAAGTAATTCTGAGTCATGTCCCTCGTCTACATCAGGGTGATTGATGAGTCTGGCCAGACACTGATTTTGGTAACATTTTCTCCAGATGATGAGAAATCAAGTCAGATATGCCATGTAATGTGGTCTTTACTTAAAGGACAGTTCATGTTTTAGCAGGACCTCGTTAGTACCACAAAAATCTGTCAAGTGTTAACACTGTGTGTCTCGACACTGAAGGTCCTGTTTTTGCTTCTTCCGCGCAAGTTTCCAATTCAGTGAGCAGAACCGTGACTGTGTTGATGGGAGGGCAAGCCTGCCTGGTCCTGCTGGAGCTGCACAGATGCTAAAAGGCAGGTCTCCACACGACCGGGTGAATAATGAATAGTGGCCTTAACATCTCGGAGCTTCTGGGTTTCGCCTTGCAGAAGTAAAAAATTGCAGAGAGGAATTTTTTTTCTTTTAGAAACTGCTCAAACTCTTACAAACTGTATATACATATGGTGAGCAGTTTGCTTTTTGTACTAGTGAGGATAGTGGGAAGGAACAGGACTCAAACGAAAACAGTATTGAGATGAGTTAGGGGACAAAATCTAGCTGGTAAGACATAGGAATACTTCTTGTGTGAAAAAAAATAGGATTGTAATTAGACCAGTGTCTATGCACTGCCGAGACGTGGGCATTTATGAGCTCGGAGCAAGGAGAAGGGCTTCTTAGGAGGTTAAGAGGAAGAGACTGTTTAAAATGTTTGATACACCAGGGAGTTAACACATCATTAAGGGTGAAACTTTCAGAGACCTGGGAATGTGGAGCATCTTAGTGATAAGGGAATCCATCAGCCACCTCAATATACAAATAGGGGATCAGAAGCCAGTGCTGGTGAGTGATGTGCCTGAGGTTATGAGTGCAGGTGGACTTACATCCAGGGCTTTGACCCAACTCATAGTGCTACTTCTGCAATACTAGGGATGGAGGGGGTACTGTTAGCTGCTGAGAGATTTTAGTTTTATAAAGATGGAGTTAACATAGACATATACTAGGGTCAGTCTCCTCTGCTGACTTCATTGAAAACCCTTACACACACACACACACACACACACACACACACACACACACACACACACACACACACACACACACACACACACACACACACACACACACCCTACAAGAAGATCAGGTAAGTCCCTCCAGGTAGTATATCCTGTAACATGGCCTTGGTTGTAAACATGGAACCTCAGGCAGGCAGAAACGCAATTACCTCTCAAGGGGATTGTCGCTGCTTTTTAACAGTTTCTCTTGGCTGCTTTGTAATATGCACTTAAAAAGTGTAATAGATACAGGAAAGAATTATAACCTGGACTGACAAACAACAAGCCCAACAAAAAGTAAATAGGAAATAAAATAAGGGGAATAGTCCATAATGTGAAATTTAAAAAAGAAACAAAACAGTAGCATGTTGTTACGTGCACTTATACTTTTTTTTAAAATAAGGACAGTCATTCATTTAACAAACGTGTGTTGAGTGTCTCCTGTGTGCTGGGCATTGTTCTGGCCACTGAGGATCCAGCATGGAGAGCAAATAGGCAAGGGCCCCTGCCCTCCAGGAGCTTATATTCTAGGGAGAGACACATCGTTCACTACTCATTTTAAAAATGTTTTTATTGGAGTATGGTTGATTTACAATGTTGTATTAGTTTCAAGTGTACAGCAAAGTGAATCTGTTATACATATATCCACTCTTTTTAAGATTCTTTCCCCATACAGGTAATTACAGAGTATTGAGTAGAGTTCCCTGTGCTATAAAATAGGTCCTATTAGTTACCTATTTTATATATAGTAATGTGTATATGTCAATCCTAATCTCCTAATTTGTCCCTCCCACTGCTTTCCCCCCAGTAAACATAAGTTTGTTTTCTACATCTGTGACTATTTCTGTTTTGTAAATAACTTCATTTGTACCATTTTTTTAGATTCCACGTATAAGTGATACCATATGATATTTGTCTTTCTCTGTCTGCCTTACTACCCATTAAAATACCATTTTTAAGATCCATTCTCCTTCCCCCACCCACAGTTTTTGGTGGAAATTTAACTAAATTGGAAAATTGATAGCATCTCCAATCATGTATGGGTATGGTTTTAACGAAGATTGCTTTTTGTTTTTTAAGGGAGAAGAAAATGGCTTTCCAGACAGTACTGGAGATCCCCTTTCAGGTAAATGATTAACTCTAAAGGTATCTGGGCTTCAGTGATAGCTAGTGTAGCTAAATTCAAGATCATTTGAGATGTTTATCATTAACTTTCAAAATCTGTATTACACACTAGAGAAACTTTCCAACCACACACCACAGTGAAGTGCAAAGAAATCTTACAGAATTTCACAAAAGCCTTCAGAGAGTATTTTCTCAGTGTTAACCCTCCTTCGCTTGGGCGGGGTACAGCAGGCTTCTCAAGTGCACGGGTTTAGGATCAGGTGAGGGTCGAACTGACCCTCCCTCCCTCTGAGTTCTGGAAGCCACAGTGTTGGCGGAGAACTTTGCCAGGTGCAAGCGAACAATGGGATGTGGGCACACCGAGTCAGCGTGGGAAGGGCTGCTCAGCCGCCTGCTGCCCGCTTCCCTCCTCTGGCACTTAGGGAGCCAAAGGGACCCCTCCTGACGTTAGACCATGTGCTGGTGCCCACCGTTTTCTGCTTCTAGTGTGTTTAACCAAGAAACATTTAAAGTTCGTCTTCCCTGCCTCATCCCCCGCTGCCTTTTTTATTCTTTATTGTAAGACAGAAACTTTGGCAATGTTTAGATTCCTCATTAATTAATCATGGGGAAAATATGGAGTGAGTATTAAAATAAGCTACCAAAATAATAATTAGGAAAAAAAAACCCTCACCAACATTTTAAAATATCTTTCAAAACACATATTGAACGGCCTGATTCATCAGGGGTTGATTTGTTTCTTTTTTATGGAAAGGTTGGTGGCTCATAAAAGCCTTAGGATAATCTGTCATCAATCCCAGGCTGTGCCCAGGTAACAATGCTGAAAATCAGAACTTGTGGTGCATAATCAACTTCTTTTCCTTAGAAACATGATGTTAGCAGCAGTTTTATCTCTGGTTGGTGAGATTCCAGGTGGTTTTTTGTCATGCAACAGATTTTTATTTCTTAGAGACGCCCCTGTGTGCCAGGCTCTCTAAGGAGGCCAGATGACAAAGGTATAGTTCTGGAAGACAGTATTTGGGATTCTGGTTCCAGTTCAGCTACTGTCCTTCTGTGATTAGAGAAATCCAGGAGAAATTGGGCCAGGAGAACTTCCGGTGGCGCTTACCCACCAGGTTTCATGGGACAGGCCCAGTGTCGGGGGTCCCATCCAGGCACCCAGTGGAACTCACCTTCTTTGGACCAGAATCCGCCCCTACTAGAGGCTAAGGCCACGGGCTAATTTTCCCTCTTTCACAAATACTGCAGCAGACACAGGCTCAAATTAGAAGCACCTAGCTGAGTGAGGTAGAGGAGGGGAAAGCATCTTTGCATCCAGGCAGAGGCAATTTTAATAATCTTTTCACTATCCTATATTTTAAAAATTTCTAACATGAGTGGGTGTCAGAAAAATCTACCCCCAGAACTTTAATCTGTGTATACAAATGTATATACAACAAATGATCCGGTGTAGGCAGATACGTACAGTGCGTGGTAAAATAACCAAGGAAATCTCGAAACGCCTAACTGTGATGGGCCTGGGTGATGAGAACATGAAATTTTTTTTCCATATGTTCACCTGAGTGTTTAGATTTTCCGTGACAAGCACATATTTCTTTTCTAATTAAAAAAAATCTACATTTAAACTTTTTAAAGACTAACACCCTGCACTCTAATGTGAAACGTCAGCTAAAATGAGAATGAATCAAGTAAGTTGCTTAGGAATATCTATAAACCGTTCAAAGACTCTTATGTGTTAAGGTCATTGATAGAGTACTCAAATTTCGGGTTGTCTCGAAAAGTTTTTACCTGTGTCAAAATGACATGGAAGGGGCTTCCCTGGTGGCGCGGTGGTTGGGAGTCCGCCTGCCGATGCAGGGAACACGGGTTCGTGCCCTGGTCCAGGAGGATCCCACGTGCCGCGGAGCAGCTGGGCCCGTGGGCCATGGCCGCTGGGCCTGCGTGTCCAGGGCCTGTGATCCGCGGTGGGAGAGGCCACAGCAGCGAGAGGCCTGCAAAAAAAAAAAAAATGACATGGAAGATTTTCAAAGAGAATAAACTTTTCACAGTGATAGCAAGTATTACTGAGGGCAGAAATTGTACTGCTGAAATCAACAGCTGTACCACCCAGCACGGTGCTTTGCCCAGAGGAGTGTACAGGTGTTTGGTTGGGTTTGGGGTTTTTTTCCCATAAACAAGCAAATGAGAGACATTGACTTATTGGCTTTGCTCTTGGAAGAAAGGGCAAAAGCAGACCCCTATATTTCCTCTTTGAATGAGAGTAGCCACCTAAGTAAGATTTATCTTATTGTTTTACTTACACTAATATAGCATTTGCCATGTACCAGGCCCCCTTCAAGCACTTTTAGAGATATACTCAGAAAAAAAAGCGTTCATGACAACTCTGTGGGTCCAGTTATTTTCTTCACCAGGTGGATGCAACAGAAGTAGCCCTGGGTTCCGTGGCTGGTGCCCATCACATAGGTCCTAAGTGGGAGTCAAGCCCCAGGCCAGACCCAACACTCGTGTCCCCACCAGACCAGGCTGCCTCTCTATTGGTCAGACGCATCGCCTGTGTAGCACACGTGTTGAATACCTGAGTGTCACACATGGGGGTGAAGGTCAGGCTTCCAGCTCAGAGTCTCCATCTGGAACAAAGGTCCACCCCAGCTCCCACAGAGTCAGCCTCTGAGCCGCTGAAACACCTTTCCCAGAAGCTTGCTGCTGCATCAGGCCCTTGGTCAAGCCTTAACTCAGAGCCTGGCTTTTATTTAATGCTTGCAATTTGAAAACCTTAGTTACCTGCAATCCAGTTTATATCTGGTTAAAATAAGGAATATGGGCAGAACGGAGGGCTCTAGGATAGAAGGAGGGAATTGACCAGAGTGAGAAATGACAGTTTGTAATCAAGGAAAGAATAAGAGTACAATTCAGAATCAGCTCCTACTAGAAAAGCAAAGCCCCCTGGGTGGAACCGTTGAATACAGAAGCAAGCCCCCAGGAGACATTAAAGTTTTACAATGTTTTCAGGCAGTTTTTCAAAATGAAAACATTTGGGCATGAAAGGAATAAGCCTCAGTTATAAAAACAAACAAAAAACCCCCACAAAACTCCCAAATAGTAAAGTTAAAAACCTCTTCTTGTTCTCCCTTTTGGTGGCGGTATTTATCACCCGGACCATGACCCGCCTCCCCATCTATTCTCCACAGTTACCTGTTTTTCAAGACTGACTTTTCTGACGCCCTTGTATAATTCAGCACTTGCCTAATCTAAACCTAATTTCCCCATAGAAGTGAATGTACAATAGGATTTTCATTTTTTTCAAATTAGGTCCATAAAGTGACACTTAGTAAATATGCTTGTGTCACATAATTTCGGAATTTATGTAAAATTCTATGTTGAATTTTAACCTGGGTCCTTTCTTATGTGTGTTTCTTTTTTTTGAAACGTGCCTTCTACACTCCAGTTTTGTTTGATGACAGAATGTCCTGCGTGGTTTACTAGCCGGGCTCCATCCAGTTTGTCAGTTAGCCTCCCCAGGGATGTTAGCAACTTGATGTCTTCTTAAAAGGGTATTTCAGAAAGGGAGAATGAAACCATATTGGTTTTCCCTTTGGTTAAGAGATCAAACACCCACCAAAAGCCCTTGGGTCAGTTTCTTAGTAGATAAAAATAATTCTCCATCATTTTCCAGCTCATATCAAATAACTACCTCTGATGAGTCGTGTGGTATGTGGGCACCCCCGTGATTTCTCAAAGCCGTAAACTGGCATTTTAAATATATTTATTTCCAACCACATCGGACACCACACACAGAAAAAAGCATGACACCCTTAACACCCTTGACACCCTTAACAAACATAACTGGAGAATTATTTGACTGTAGTTTGACACTTGTTGGTATTTTCCAAATCTCATAATTAATAGACACCTAAGAGAGAGTTATTTTATTTTAGAACCACGATGTCTTGCTGTTTGCAAAGCTGCCAATATAAAATGTTTACTGTTTAATTGTTTGAGCTAACTCAAGACCTAGTTATCATGAGGAACATTATTATAAACGATCTGAGAGCCAGCAGTGGCACTGAGCGCTTTGGAGGAAAACACCCGTGTGGTAATAGCTCTTGAAAAGCCAGGACATACAAGATAAAACGGCACCTCCCCTGCAGGGAGGTACATTAAGTCAATCTGTGATCCACTGCTGACATCCTGACTGAAGCCATTTTCTAGGTTCAGCCAGTCATGACCCTTGTGAATTCTGCATCTTGTTCCAATTAACAGTTAATTGACCAGCATTTTATAACCTGCCAGCCTCAAACTTGAGAGTTAGACACTGCATCATTGGACACGAACTGTTTCTTACTTTGCTTTAAATGACATAGACATACCTTGTTGATGAACATGCTTGATTTCTGAACTCTTCTTTAAGGTTTGATGTAAAGTGTGTGTGAGAGAGAGGATGAAGAATAAGGGGAGAGGGGCAAAAAAAGCCCCATAGGAAAATCCATTCTTCTGCTTGTGAGCGTAGGGAAGTATTATCTATCCACAGACTCCTAATCGCCAAGCAGACATGGTATCTTTCAAAGAGAAGTAGCTGTCATTCCAAAATCTACTCTCGGCAGGCCCTTCTGACGAAGAACTTACTCTGTAGATGTCTTTAAGGCAACGGTTTTCAACCCTGACTACACATCAGAATTGTCAGGAGAGCTTAAAAAAAATTCCCATGTCCTGCCTGCACCCTAGACCAAATAAATAAGGACCTCGTGGGTGGCACCAGACATCAGGATTTTGTAAATCTCTGCAGGTGGGGCAGGGAAAGGGGGATCAGAGAGTTCCATTTTTTGGCCAAGGTTGAGAACCACTGCTTTAAAAAAGGCTGTTGGTTATGGTTCCTTACCCGCAGCTACTAATTCTTTGTTGCGTACTTATCACGCACTAGGATGAGGCTTTAAGGGATGATATCATTTAATCCTCTCAACAACCTTATGAAATAGGTATCGCTCTCCCTGTTCGGAGAGGGAGGCCATGGCGTTAGCAAGCTCAGTAACCTGTCCAAGCTGCACACCTGCACAGTGTCGATTGTATTGACGGTCGGCACGTCTCTAAAGCTCATGGGGATAACCTCTGTGGTACTCAGTGTACTCTGTCTCCATAGCAACCAGTCATCTTTCTTCTGCCTTGTATATACTCAGCACTAAAAAACTTTCAGTTCGTCTGAAAATCTCTAGATAGCTCTTCATAGGCTGCCCAGAGGTTTCTAATTTGACTGTTTCTCCGTGTCCCATTCTTCATTCATTTGATTTACTCAGCAGACATTATTGAGTGCCTACTCTGTGCCTGTAATGAAGTGGTGACATCAGACATCTACATCCCTTTCCTCTTGGAGCTTATATACTAGTTGGGAGTGACAGACAATAAACCCAAATAAGTAATTTCATATGGTGGTAGATGCCTTGAGGAAAATAAATGAATACAATGGGTTTTGCCTGCAGGGAAAGGATACTGCTTTAGCTAAGAAGGTGCACCAAGGTCTAAATAATGCAAAGAAGCTAGCCATGTGGAGATCTCAGGAAGGAGGACTCCAGGGGACAGAACTAGCTGATGCAAAGGTCCTGAGGCGGCATTGAGCTTAGTATTCTAGGGACAAGCGTGGGCAGTGAGGAGCAGTAGAAAAGGTGGTGAGCTAGGAGGTGTCAACAGAGGCCAGATGACATGGGGATTCTTTTTTTTCCAGTCTACTTAAAAAAAAAATAAATGTAAAACTTAACATCATTAAATAACATTTACATAAGACTTGACAAAAATGCTTTCACATCGTTTATCTCATTTTATTTATTTATTTTTATTTATTTATTTTTTTGCAATACGCGAGCCTCTCACTGCTGTGGCCTCTCCTGTTGCGGAGCACAGGCTCCGGACGCGCAGGCTCAGCGGCCATGGCTCACGGGCCCAGCCGCTCCGCGGCATGTGGGATCTTCCCGGACCGGGGCACGAACCCGTGTCCCCTGCATCGGCAGGCGGACTCTCAACCACTGCACCACCTGGGAAGCCCCGTTTATCTCATTTAATTCATGAGCTATAGGAATTATTATCATCTCCATTTGATAGATGAGGAATCTAAAGTCCATGGATGTTAAGTGCCATGAGCAGTCAAGCTCTGGGAAGCTGGAGCACCGGCGTTTGATGGGCCCCATCTGATACACATGCAGAATTGCATGCTTCAGGATTATGTGTGTAAAGGACTCAGTGCAGGGCTGGTTATACGTTAGGCATTTGATAAATGACAGTTACTGTGGTGATGAAAATCGCTGAGAAATTTGGCCCTTTCTCTGCTGATAAATTCTTCCTTAGTTTAAGCCAGTACTCAAACTGAACTTACAGAGGGCAAGTCCTTCCAGGGTTTTGGCCGCTACAATGAGAAGTCATCATAAATTAATGGTGTAATACATTCTTGTTTTGCATCGGTGGAAAATACCCGTGTCAAAATATGACAAGTGAGGACCCTACTTGTTAGAGAATCTAAGTGAATTTTTATACATAATTAACTTCTCTTTTCTCAGTAACACTCTCCTTTCCTTCCCCCAAATCTAGAATCAATCCGTCTTGTTGTATTTGAAGACCAATTCTGTTCTGTTTTCCACCATATCTGTTAACTGCCGGCAGACATCAGCAACGTTCTGTTCCCTTTACTAGTAAGTCTCTTTTCAGGTCCTAAAATTCATCAGACAGTCGTAAGAAACCTACCTTGTCTCCTGAGGAGAAAGCGCAGTTCTCATTCATTCGTTTAGTAAACAGTTTTTGAGTTTCTGCCATACAACCACCCTGTGCTTGCTATTGAGAAGCATCAAATAATAATCCCATTTTCCCCCATTTCTGATGAAAACTTCTTTGGTCCTGAGTCTCTCTCCACAATTGTTTCTTCCTCAAGGCATTACCCAATCTTTCCTTTCATGTGCACTGTTACATGATAGGTGTTTATAGCAGGGCAGGACAAAATGTATTTCATGGGAAAAGAAACACGTTTCTCTGTTGAAGTCCTCAGAGAGCTAATTATAGTTTATGATTCTAAAAGGCAACTTTAAATTCACAACTGTTGGCAGTTTCGGTAGATTCCAGTTCACTAAATGGCTTAGCATTTGTGTCATTGAAAATACAAAAGGAAAACATCAATAGACTTTTTGACACATCATGTATTTTAAAACAAACTGATGATTTTGTAGTCTGTGTAGCTGTTCAAAGAAATAGAAGCTTCTTACACACTAGAAGGCTTAGAGGAGCTTCACAGAACCCTTAATGGTGTTTTCATTCTTCTTCTTGACACTAAAGGAGAAAACATTGCCAACCCTGAGTCTTATGGAGGTAATACAGAGCAGACTTTCAGACACTAATACATTTAATTCTGGACTTAGAGGTGTAAATCCTACTTTATTTTTCTGTGACATTTAAAAAATATTTTTAAGTAGCCAAATAAACATAGTAACTATAGAAAATTAGGAAATATCCATCGTTAACATTGTTGTTATATGTACTTCCAGATTTTTTCTATGCCCGTGAATGTGTGCATAACATATACTTTATGTGGATATAAATGACTGTATTATTTTATTTTTACAAAAACTGAATTATACATACCTTTTGGTAAGCTGCTTTCTTTTCCACTTGACAGAATATTATTTTGACCCTACCTTTAAATAAGGGCAAAGAAAATTGCACAGTTTCCCCCTTTTACTGCAAAACCACCTTCACCATTAGATAGTTCTTTTTTTTTTAAATAAGTAAACTTCTGTCCCACCATGCAGCTAAAGTCTTATTTCTTTGTATACCGTTATTAATGAAGCTGAAGAATTACTCTCACTGTATTACATGTAAATGTAATTCAACATTTTAGAACTGTAAGATGTGGGACATACTGCAGAAGGATATGGATCTGTTCTCAGGGCATTTAAGGTAAATGAGGAATAAAAACAACAACAAAAACCATACAGAATATCTCACTGCAAGGCAGAGTCAGGAGAGGCAAACAAAATGATGGGATTCTGGGTGAGACAGCATTCTAGGCAGGAGCTGGGGGATTTCATGAAGGGTGTATCTGAGGTGGGTTTTTTTTAATATATATAAATTTGTTTTATTTATTTATTTTTGGCTGCATTGGGTCTTCGTTGCTGCGTGTGGGCTTTCTCTAGTTGCGGTGAGCGGGGGCTACTCTTTGTTGTGGAACGCGGGCTTCTCATCACAGTGGCTTCTCTTGTTGCGGAGCACAGGCTCTAGGTGCGTGGGCTTCAGTAGTTGTGGCTCGCGGGCTCAGTAGTTGTGGCTTGTGGACTCTAGACAGCAGGCTCAGTAGTTGTGGCTCACAGGCTTAGTTGCTCCGCGGCATGTGGGATTTTCCAGGACCAGGGCTCAAACCCGTGTCCCCTGCATTGGCAGGCGGATTTTTAACAACTGCGCCACCAGGGAAGCCCTGAGGTGGGTTTTATAGAATGGATGACGTTCAGTAGCTGAAGGGAAGTCCAGTTAGAGGAAGTCCAGTGAAAGGGAGAGAGAAAGAAGAGAGATCGATAACTGATCAGAGAGAAAATACCAGAAACGGCATGGAGGAAATCTTTGTTAATTTCCACCTATGCAACTGACAAAGATTTTTTAAAGTAATATTTGGTGCTGATAAAAGTGAAGTGAGATAAGCACCATCACTATACTCTGTTTGGAGTATAAATTGGTGCAGCATTTATTTCTGGAAAGCAATTTAGCGTATATGCATTGATAGCCTAAAAATGCTCGTAACTTTTGGCCCAATAATCCCATTACTGGTGAGATGGTTAAAGATGTGCCCCCAAATTTTTATATGGAAGGATCTGCATCAAATTGTTCCTCATAGTCATGAAAATATGGGAAAACCCTAAATGTTCAAGTGTATACAAAATTCACAATTGTATATAATTTTTAAATGTTCTACATCGAGCTTATATGAGTTGTTTTCTTTTCATTTAATTAAACTTTGAAAAAAAGGAGAATACAGGTTGTCTGTTCAGGGAACTGAGTAGTCCCCCTTCTCTGGAGCCCAGATTATATATGCAAGGAATTCACGGGGAATAGTAAGAGAGGTGTGGAGAGCTTCCAGGAAAGGCTGGGACCCTGGTAACTGGTTGGATAGAGAGAAGAAGTCTGTAAAGATGCTGGGGAACTGCGAGTGTAAATAGGGGACTTGAGGTGCTTTGGGTGCATAGCGGGAGAAATCTAAGTACTGGTTTGGGTCCTTTGAGTTGGAGATGTCTTCTGAACATCAAGAGGAGCTTTCCAGTAGTCAGTTCTGGAGCCCAAGTGAGTGGGCAGGGCTGACCATTCATTTATTCATTCACTCATTCAGTCCACGTTGGTTAAGCATTTACTATATGCCGAGGGCTATCCTGGGTCCTGCAGGTGCAAAAAGAAAGGGTCTTCTATTCTAGTGGGAGAGTTTTGTAGAGGTTGTTGGGAGTGGAGAAGGTGACCAAAGGGAGAGAATGTGGAAGGGGAAAACTTCGGGCTGAGAACAGGGCTAGAGCGCTTCTTTGGAACTCCCAAGGACTCAGCAATGAGACAGGCCGGGATCTTAGCATATCAGGCTGACAAGAGAAGGGATGTGTCCAGGACATGGTAGGGTATATGCCTGGGGATGTGGGGCTTGGCTTTCAGAAGGAACCTTCAGGGCAAACACAGCCTGCAGGGCAACAGACAGTGTCCAAAGGGGCAAAAGAGTCTTGGGTCCAGTTCCAGAGGCAGCCAAATCCAAGGGGAGCTGGTATGATGGGGGCGTCAGCAGCAGCAGGAGGTCTGGGTGATCCTCAAAGGCAGGTGGGGATCTGCTTCTCTGGACTTTTCTACCCCATCAGAGCTGGATTCTGGCCCACGGTTGCGGTGTAGGGAACTGGGTCCGGTCTCTACAGGGTTTGGCAAGAACTAGGCTGGGTCAGATGCTGCTCAAAGCCAAAGAAGGTGAAGATTAAGAACATGATGAGGCATTGGAAGCAACAGGTTTTGAATTCTCCTTCTAGAAGTTTAATAGTAAATTGGGGCTTCCCTGGCGGGTGGTTAAGACTCCACGCTTCCACTGCAGGGGTCACGGGTTCGATCCCTGCTCAGGGAACTAAGATCCCACGTGCCCTGGTGGTGTGGCCAAAAGATTAATAATAAATAGATACATTTTATAAAAACAGTAAATTAGAGTTAAGAGAAAGTCACTTCAGTGAGTTATGAAGCCAGAGGAGGGCAGTTTGAGGTTCTTATTTTTTTATGATAGAGGAGCCCTGTGCATATTTGTAGATGAAGGAAAGAGAATCAGTAGAGTTGGGTGGCTGGAGATGAGGGGAAGGAAAGGAGATGTTTGATGAAACAAATCATGGGGAAAGAAGTAAGGGGTGGGCTCAAAGGCGTAAGTGAAGCTTGGCAAAGAGGAGGGTCACTCCACTGCTAAGCCTTCTCTGTGCTAAACTATATTTATTAATGTAATACATTGTTTTAGTTATCGTAGAAATAACACCACCACTAGAGAAGGTTTGGAAAATAGAAACAGAATCCTACCACATTAACCACAACAGCTATTATTATTTTTGTACATTTCCTTCCATAGTAATATTAACAGAGACTTTTTCCATAGTTGTAATGAGTACATAAATTCCTCACATCTTGCGTTTTCCACTTAATGTGAGAGCTCAGACATTTTCTAGGTTGCTACGTAGTCTTCATAATTATTTAAATAATATCCCATCACGTAGCACAATAATTTATTCCACTCGTCCCCTAACTTTTTAAACTGTTTTTGAAAAAAATGGATAATATGAATAAACTAATTAAAATGTTCGTGTATATACACATTCTAGATGATCTCCTTAGGCTGGATTCTCAGCAGTTACATTCGTAGGCCAAAGAGAACGAACATAATTTTCACGGCCCTTGTCATCTTTTACTGTGTGCTTGCCTCAGAATGGCTGGTTCTCAATTTTACAGTCACCAAAGTGAGCCCTTTTTCTGAATTCTTTACTTTCCTAAATTGGGAAGTCCACACGGCTCAGTGTAGAAAAGGTCGTCATAACCTCCCAGAATTTTCCAAGCCAGTGATCTCTAGTGTCACCTTTGGCTGTTCATGTCCCCGGTCAGAGGGGTCAGGAGACCCAGTGCTGTTGCATGTCTTAAGTCGCTTGGGTTGCCATGCTGTACAGACCCTGCTTACAATTTTACTATAACTAGTTTGCCTCTTACCTACTAACCTCTGACCTCTGACCAACTCACGACTTACCTACTAACTTCACCCTCCTGCTAACACGCTGCCGGGTACTGCATGAGGCCAAAGATGACCGATGGGGGAGGTTGTCCTTCCTCCGTGCTGGGGCTGCTCTTGCTGAGGCTGAGCTCAAAGCCACCCACTCGTCCCACCTGCTGCGCACCTCAGGGTGTTGGCTCCACTTTAAAGGCAGCCCCATGGGTGAAGAAAACCAGAGATAAAGGCAAAGACATGATAAGGTGGCCATAAATCTAAAAAGTACATTTTCTGGCATTATCAATTATCACTCAATTTTCAAATACGCATATGGAGTGGATATTCCAGTTTGGGGTGTGTGTGTATTTTTTTTTTCTTTAAAAAAAGACCTTTTAAAGAATTGTGCAATCCTTTACACCCTCACATGCTGTGCTTGGCATTAAGAAGCTGTCGGGGCTGACTTGTAACTTGGAAGGGGGGAGGGTGGAGAGTCCGACAGCCCTGGACTGGCAGTTTGCCCACGGAGAAAGCCCTGCTCCTCGGGGCCCTTGTCTGGCCAGCAGTCTCACAGATGCACAGCCTGGGCGACAGAGAGTCTCAGAAAGAAAGGAAAACTGGCTTTATAAAATCTTGCCACCGCTTCCGCAAAGCAGCCATCCTTGGCCATAAAGAAGAACACGTTATTGGTGAGTATGTAGACATGAGTGTCCTGAAATATCTCTGTAAGATGCGCTGTTGTACTTACACTGACGCTATGAACCTTTCAGCGGGAAAGTAGAGCACGGAAGAGATGAGCGCGCCTCTTGGCCTCTTGCTGACACGTGGACCGTATCGTTTGTCCCCGCAGATATAAGCAAGGACACGTCCTGCGCGGAAAACTGTACCTGTTCGTCCTGCTTGCTCCTGGCCCCCACCATCAGCGACTTGCTCAATGACCAGGACTTACTAGACGTGATCAGGATAAAGCTGGATCCCTGTCACCCAACAGTCAAAAACTGGAGGAATTTCGCAAGCAAGTGGGGCATGCCCTACGATGAACTGTGTTTCCTGGAGCAGCGGCCCCAGAGCCCCACCCTGGAGTTCTTACTCCGGAACAGTCAGAGGACGGTGGGCCAGCTGATGGAGCTCTGCCGGCTCTACCACAGGGCCGATGTGGAGAAGGTCCTGCGCAGGTGGGTGGACGAAGAATGGCCCAGGAGGGGGCGTGGAGAGCACCCCAGGAACTTCTAGCCCTCAGCTCCTTCTCATCGGCCTCTTCGGACCCTGAGCCGAGCACAGGTTAAGGGGCAATGTGAATCTGTTCTTTTTTAAGTTTAGGCGAAGGACGTGGGACAGCGGACCTTAGTTTTCCCCAAAGCTGGTGGTTTTGTGGAGGGTAGGGTATGTTTTTGGTGGTGGATTTTCCTTTAGTTTTGCACATCTGTTTTTATTTAATATTTGAATCTGGAATTGGGAAAAATATGTTGTAGGCTCCTATAGGGACCAGGGCCAAAGCTACAGTCAGAGTGGATTCATGCCATGATGAAAATAAAAGTATCCTCTCCCTTAAAAACTGAAGACTGAACTCAGAACTAAAAGTCATCATCCACAAGATCCTTTATGATTAATGACACTCCCACAGCTTAGAAGGAAACCACAGAGAGAAGTTTCCCTTTAGTCTGTTACTCTTTTTGTTGTAAAGTACTTAGGTGAATTCACAGGCTGCTGGCATTGCGTGGTGATACTCTTCAGGACACATGCCAGCTTTCTTATTCAAATACTTGTATAATCTGGGCACTATCAAAGAGGACTTTGCTTGAGTGTTTTTGAAAGAAATGCAAAAACCGATGGTGATTGGGAGGACAGAGTCAGGAGTTAGCAGGGTAATAAGGACCATGGGAAAGGTGTTGACAAAGAGTAGGCCCGGGGCTTCCCTGGTGGCGCAGTGGTTGAGAGCCCGCCTGCCGATGCAGGGGACATGGGTTCGTGCCCCGGTCCGGGAGGATCCTACATGCTGCGGAGCGGCTAGGCCCGTGAGCCATGGCCGCTGAGCCTGTGCATCTGGAGCCTGTGCTCTGCAATGGGAGAGGCCACAACAGTGAGAGGCCTGCATACCGCAAAAAAAAAAAAAAAAAAAAAAAAAAAAAGGCCCTTTCGGTACCCTTGGCTTTTTAAAAATTAATTTAATATTTACTTTTATGTCTTGTATATCAGGCTGAGTGTTTCACCCCTGAGAGAAAGCTCAGTTAAGAAATAAAAACTACCTGGCCTGTGGGTGAAATGCAACCCCGTCTAGCACCTACTATCCCACCTTAAAACAGGGCTCAATAATACTACACAGTACTTTAGTGAAGAAAGAGATATCGTTACTGGTGATACTGGGAAGGAAGCTATGCATTAAAACCTAAATTTCAAAGGATTTTAAACCAAGTGAAAAATTGGGTCCAAAGACTATCCCCTGTTCTCGTTTGATGGTTTACTGTGGAAGGTGGTGTGGATGGGAGCGTTTGCTATTAGAGAGAATTTTCTAGGTTTGGGGGGTGGGCGGGGGGAGGGAGAGAGAAGCCTTGGTTTACTTGGCGATTTCATAGAAGTGCTATTTGATTTTGGCTATAGGTTTAGAAAATTAAGGCACTTTGTCCAATTTGGGAGGATTCTGTTTAAATCCCTGACTAAAATAAGCAAAAATGATGAATGACATTGATTGGAGTACAAGGGAGATTAGGATTAACTCAAAAGAAAGTTGTTTCCTAAACCACTGACATTTTTTCCCCCGCTAGCAGTTACAGCAGTTTTTATGAGGTTGCTGGTATATAGTCAGCCTGACCGTCAAATGTAAACGCTAAACTTGCAAAATTACTATAGAGACTTACTCATCACTTCTGATTCAGTCAGTGCTAGTCACACCTAGCTCGTCTCGTCAGATTTAGCAGATAAATGTCAGGTTTATCAAAAGATGTACTCAAGGGCTCCCCTGGTGGCGCAGTGGTTGAGAGTCCGCCTGCCGATGCAGGGGACACAGGTTCATGCCCCGGTCCGGGAGGCTCCCACATGCCGCGGAGCGGCTGGTCCCGTGAGCCATGGCCGCTGAGCCTGCGCGTCCGGAGCCTGTGCTCCGCAACGGGAGAGGCCACTTGAAATCCAGAAAATGATGAAAATTTTCTCATGGAAACACTGTTGGTGATCAGACTCTGTAGAATGGACAGTTCTGTGCTTCACAAATTCCTGGATTAACAGCTTTTTGTGGGCTGACTTGGGGACACTAGTCCCTACTGGCACTGCTTCTGTGGGACATGTTTCCAAAATTCCAAACTTCAGATTTCAGTTTCAAAACTGACTTTAGGCAGAATTTATCCTCATAGATTTCTTGAACATGGCTCTTGTTCATAAGTGTCAGCTGAACTTATCTTTGAGTTGGATCAAAAACGTTAAGACACAGAATTCAGGTGGATTAGCTATGGGGAGAGCTAAGCATGCTCCTTATCTTTTTTTTTTTTTTTGGCTACATTGGGTGTTCGTTGCGGTGGCTTCTCTTGCTGCAGACCACGGGCCCTAGGGCATGTGGGCTTCAGCAGTTGCAGCGTGTGGGCTCAGTAGTTGTGGCTCGCGGGCTCTAGAGTGCAGGCTTAGTAGTTGTGGCGCATGGGCTTAGTTGCTCCGCAGCATGTGGGATCTTCCCGGACCAAGGATTGAACCCATGTCGCCTGCAATGGCAGGCGGATTCTTAACCACTGCGCCACCAGGGAAGTCCTGTCCTTTATATCAGGAATTACAGGAAAACTGAGACCACAGAACACCACCCACTCATCTCTCCATTTGGCGGCATTAGTTTGAAAGCCCTGATGGCTAATAATTTCCATCACTGGCTATGAAAGCTTAAATTTCTATTGTAATTGCATAGGGGACGTGCCAGGGTAGAAGGGATTTTTTTTTAATATGGGATTTGATAAAAATATGTTGTTTTAATTTCACTCTACCATTATTTGCTCATATTGACATCTGTATCTGTTGGCATTTACCTTATGAAAAGTTTTAATTATTAAGAGTATGATATTAGCAGAGAGAGATTTAACCAAACATTGTTTTTAATTAAAGTTCATTCGGATTCTAGACCTTGACCAAATGGAGGATGACTTTTATTTGTGTTACATACAGAAATACCAAAAGTAAATCTCAACTAAAGTAGAACTATAATTCAATTGTGAAATAACCCAAAATAACTTTGTTTAAAGTTAATTTTTAACAAATAAATATTATAAAAGCATAAATATGCTGATATTGGGTTGGCCAAAAAGTGCCTTTAGTTTTTAAGTAAAAATAAAGGACACATTTTTCATTTTCACCAAAAACTTTATTGAACAATGTATTCACCCTTTTGTTTTACTACCTTCTGCCACTTTTTAGGCAACTTCATAATTCCATCTTCCCCAAACTTTTTATCTTATTGAGCAAAGAACTGTTCCAGGTGCCTTTTACAGTCTTCCAGGGGATTGAAGTTTTTTCCATTAAGAGAATTTTGTAAAGACCTAAATAAATGGGGCTTCCCTGGTGGCGCAGTGGTTAAGAATCCGCCTGCCATTGCAGGGGACACCGGTTTGATCCTTGGTCCGGGAAGATCCCACATGCCGCGGAGCAACTAAGCCTGTGCGCCACAACTACTGAGCCTGCACTCTAGAGCCCGCGAGCCACAACTACTGAGCCCACATGCTGCAACTACTGAAGCCCACATATTCTAGGGCCCATGCTCCACAGCAAGAGAAGCCACCGCAATGAGAAGCCCATGCACCACAACAAAGAGTAGCCCCTGCTCACCGCAACTAAAGAAAGCCCACATGCAGCAATGAAGACCCAACGCAGCCAAAAATAAATAAATAACTATATGAATTAAAAAAAAAAAGACCTAAATAAATGGAAATCTGAAGGTGCAATGTCTGGTGAATACAGTGGATGAATCAGAACTTCCCAGCCAAGCTGTAACAGTTTTTTCCTGGTCATCAAAGAAACGTGGTCTTGCGTTATCCTGATGGAAGAGTATGCATTTTCTGTTGACTAATTCTGGACGCTTTTCGTCGAGTGCTGCTTTCATTTGGTCTAATTGGGAGCAGTACTTGTTGGAATTAATCATTTGGCTTTCCGGAAGGAGCTCATAATAGAGGACTCCCTTCCAATCCCACCATATACACAACATCACCTTCTTTGGATGAAGACCGGCCTTTGGTGTGGTTGGTGGTGGTCATTTTGCTTGCCCCACGATCTCTTCCATTCCACATTGTTGTACAGTATCCACTTTTCATTGCCCGTCACAATTTGTTTTAAAAACGGAATGTTCTCATTACTTTAAGTAGAGAATCTCATGCGGAAATACAGTCAAGAAGGTTTTTTTCACTTATGTGGAACCCAAACATCAAAGCGATTGACATAACCGAGCTGGTGCAAATGATTTTCAGCGCTTGATTTGGTTTATTTTGAGTATGTCGGCTATCTCCCGCGTGGTATAATGTTGATTGTTCTCAATTAATGTCTCGATTTGATCGCCATCAACTTCAATTGGTCTACCTGACTGTGGAGCATCGTCCAGCGAGAAATCTCCAGCACGAAACTTCTCAAACCACTTTTGACATGTTCGATCAGTCACAGCACCTTTTCCCTACACTGCACAAATCTTTTTGTGCATTTCCATGCATTTTTACTTTTCTTGAAATAGTAAAGTATATGCTGAAAACGTTGCTTTTTTCCTTCCATCTTCAATATTAAAATGGCTACACAAAAATTCACCAATTTTGATAATTCTTTTTTAAATGCACGCTGCTATGACAGCTGTCACATACAATCTTAACAAAATTGTTTCGAATGAAGTTAAAGACAGCTAAGTGCTACTAGAGCCATCTTAGGAAAAAAACGAACGAACCTTTTGGCCAACCCAATACTTTACAAAGGCAAAAGTGGAAAGAAAGGAAATTATTTAAGTTCATTAATACTTAAGAGCTTTGGGCTTCCCTGGTGGCGCAGTGGTTAAGAATCCGCCTGCCAATGCAGGGGACACAGGTTTGAGCCCTGGTCCGGGAAGATCCCACATGCTGCAGAGCAACTAAGTCCGTGCGCTATAACTACTGAGCCTGCGCTCTAGAGCCTGCAAGCCACAACTACTGAGCCAGTGCGCCACAACTACTGAAGCCCGCACGTCTAGAGCCCGTGCTCCACAAGAGAAGCCACTGCAATGAGAAGCCTGCACACTGCAACAAAGAGTAGCCCCCACTTGCCACAACTAGAAAGCCCGCGCACAGCAACGAAGACCCAGTGCGGCGAAAAACAAATAAATTAAATAAATAAATTTATATTTAAAAAAATACTTAAGAGCTTTGCTTATTATACTCTCTGTAGGGATCCATGTTGAATTGACCACATTATAAACTAAACTGCTTCTGATGAGGTCCTTTTGCTATTAGAAGGATGAAATCTCTTTAGCTAAGTTCCGAGATACACTCTTTTAAACAAAACTCCCATCTGCAATGTTATGATGTTATGTGATGAGGCTCTATGTAATAAGCATTTTATTTGGTTGCAATAGAAAATTTCTACTTGCAAGGGAATGGAAAGCAAAGCTGTTTTAGACACCACACACCCCCAGGACATATACGCACAGAGGAAGACTCAAGTAGACGTAGACAAAAATAAAGCACAGGGCTTTCCTGGTGGCGCAGTGGTTGAGAATCCGCCTGACGATGCAGGGGACACGGGTTCGTGCCTCGGTCCGGGAAGATCCCACATGCCGCGGAGCGGCTGGGCCCGTGAGCCATGGCCGCTGAGCCTGCGCCTCTGGAGCCTGTGTTCCACAACGGGAGAGGCCACAACAGTGAGAGGCCCACATACTGCAAAAATAAATAAATAAAGCACAGGGTTATTTAAAATTATAAGATTTAAAATTGTTAGGGCTTCAATTGTATGCCAGGATTGCCCATCAATATTTCAGATAACTTGTATGAACAAGTCTTCCATTTTTGTGACACTAAATAATTAGTCAATAATATAGAGGAATTCCCTGGTGGTCCAGTGGTCAGGACTCGTGCTTCCACTTCAGGGGCCCTGGGTTCAATCCCTGGTTGGGGAACTAAGATCCTGCAAGCCACCTGGTGAGGCAAAAATGAAAAAAAAAATAATAGTATAGGAAATGCATGGTAATAGACAAAAGATGTTGCACCTCTGTTTTTTTCTGAATAGTAGTTTTAATGTGGTACTGCCCTCTGCTGGAGGATGAAATCTGTTCACATCCTTTCAGGCTTGTTTAAGACCAGCCTAGAACCAACCTTCCATTGGTTATTGGTTTTACGTTAGAACCCTTAGAAGTAGCCCCACTAAAAGATAGGAAGAGTGCAGTTACTTTACAAATTGACAAATATTAGAAGTGGAATGGGGCCTGCATGATTGAGATGAGGGTTCCATTCCCCTGAAGGTCCCCATCATAACAGTTCCTCACTCTGGGGATTCTTCCTAAACACTCAGAAGGACTTTTCTTCTGTGGAGATTTAAGGTTAGCTGTCTGGGGATAGTTAGTCTCTTTGGCTTTCAATTTCATGATGCTCCGTCTTTAACATCATGAGAACAGTGGCTTCTATGCAAAAAGACAAAGGGATCGATCTCCCTCAGTTACAGCGAACTTCAACCAGAAGTACTAGACTTTCCTCTTCCTCTATGATACATGATAGAAAAACACATTATTTTAAATACAGTCCTAATAACTGGTCTAGCAAATTTTCTTTCCCTTTTTCAGATGAATGAATATGTTTCATTTAGTTTTGAGCCATGACTATCCTCCTTATAACATTTTTCCACATCTGCCCTCTCTGTTCTAGAATTTTGCTCTCCTTCAGGTCCATGTTTCTGCTCTGTTGCCTGTTTTAGGGCCATTTCCTCACTCCTTGAATCAGATTTCTTCTGTATGCCTGTGGCCTTCTCTCTCCCAGCTACGGGCTAACATCGGCTTCCTTTTTTCACTTAGACATGCAGAAACAATTTGTTGGATTGTCTTTCATATTTAGTGACACTTTGGCCCTAAGAACGTTGAAACTGTTTTCTGCCCTTGTAACTGAAACATACGGAGCTGCGTGCACCCAAGGAACTGACTGAGAAACAGTTTCCCTCTTTGTTCTATGATTTCCTACCTGGGAATTCCGACTCCACCTACTGAACCGGGTGCACTTGGGTATAAATGGATGAGAGGGTATGTCTCACTTCCTTCATGTTTAGAGGGTCACGGCCGTGACGCTGATCCAAGTGCCGGGCGAGTGGGGGGCCACACCTGGGGGTCCAGATCACCCAGAGGAAGCCCCACAGCAGAGGAGGAGAGGCTGTTCTCTCTCTCCCCGTGGCCATGTTCGGCCGAGGATGCCTCCTGGAAATCACTCCACAGCTGAATCGAAGAGATCAAAGGAGTCAACGGTGCAACTCGAAACGAAATGATTGAGTTTATCCACCCTTTTGGAAACGTAGAGGGTAGCTTCTCATGGCTTCCTGAGCTGAGCCATGCTCTCCTGTTTGATGTGACCGCCAGTGACCATTTTCCTTTGAGGCAGACCCTTGGAAGCTCCATGGGGGACACGTCTTCAGCTATGCTTTTAAACGACTGAATTTTTGTGATCCTTTCTATATCTTCGTGCTGTACTTTTTAAGCTGCCTTCATTTTGATGTCCTGCATGATTTTATGTTTTCTTTGTAAATAGAAATTATTTGAAACTGTAATAACGGGTGCTACAAAATTAAATTGATGTCAACCATATCTCTAATTGGTGCTTTTATGCAGATTCTAACACAGTTGTTGATTCATGTGTTCTCTTGGTCAGTCATCAGTCAGAAACCTAGTGACTTTCTAAAATGCATCCCGGGGATGCAAAGATAAACAACACCTTCCTACCCTCCAGGAACCTTAGACGAGGGAGAGTCATCGTACACGATGAGAGATGTTCCTGGAGAAAATGCCACACCCGTCCAGGAATGGGCAGAACAAAGTGAGAATCACTGACGTAGAAAGAAAGACAAGTAAATAAGCAGTCTGACGAAGTGCTTCAGATGCCGTGATATCTATATGTGAAGGGCGGTTTCATGGTTACTTTCCGCCCCTCCTAACTTTATCTCTCTGGTCCAGGCTTGTCCTCTGAGCTGCCAGACACCCACAACTACTAGCTTCACATCTCCACGCATGCGGATGTTTCCCAGGCACCTCAAACCCAACCCGTCCTAAAGGGAACCCATGACTCTTCTGTCCAAACTTGTTCCTCACCAGAGTTCCCTATCGTACCATCCACCTTGTTTCTAAGTCATCATCAAATGCCCCTCTCCATCCCTCTCTCTTCCACCTCCCAAATATCTCTTTAAATCTCTTCCCTCCCTTCCATCGTCATGACCGTCCTCACCCAAGCAGCCACCCTTTCTCACCCGATGACGGTCTCCCAAGGGGCCTCCATACGGTGGACGGATCCTGTCATCCCCACATTAACGCCTTTGATGGGTTCCCATTGAACATTAAGTCCCAAATTGGCAGCGTGGCCTCCAAGGCCCTGTGACTTGCCTGTGTGGCATGTCGTCGTGCTCCACTCGTCCACAGCTCCTGATGCTTCAGCCACACTGAACGGTGAGGTCCCCTTCCCACCCAAGACTTCACTGCGAGCTGCCTCATCTGCCCCGTCCACACCCTGGCCACACTCAGACCTGGACACACCAGCCTTCCCTAGCTCAGCCACCTCGGCCCCCAGGTCTCACCGTCAACACCACTTTCTCAGGGAGAGGGCACCTGACTTCCAGACTTGGTTGCCTTCCTATTATTCACCCCGTAGCACTCATCCCAACGGTAATAACTTGATTACTGGTCTCGCCCCTGCCCGACTGCACACCCCAGAGGACAGGGGTATTGTTTGCTGTTCACTCTGTATCAGCACCCTCTGATCCAGAAGCAATTGGAAATATGCTGAAATAATGAAATGGAACTAATGAATTAATACTCTAAAAAAGCAAAAACTTCTTTTTTTTTTTTTTACAATATCATGGTCCTTGAGGAGGAAAAATGCTTATAAATATAAATACAAAATGAGGGGGTTTACATACCAAACCATGAATGCTTCTCGGACATGGGGAGCTTTTATTTTAATGAGGTTCAACCCGTTTCGTTCATTTTCTGGGCTTCAAAGATCAAAGCAAAAATGTTCCAGGGTTAGATGGTAGTGAATCTTGCACAACGTTGTGAATATACTAAAAAGCACCTGAATTGTACGCCTTAAAATGCTTAACGGGGTGAATTTTATGTTATGTGAATTGTATCCCAATTGGGGAAAAAAAAACCCACAAAAAAACACACATTAAAAAATAACCAAAGCAAGGGAGGGAGACGCAAGAGGGAAGAGATATGGAGGTATATATATATATATATATATATATATGTATAGCTGATTCACTTTGTTATAAAGCAGAAACTAACACACCATTGTAAAGCAATTATACTCCAATAAAAACGTTAAAAAAAAAAAAAAACCCAAAGCTGCTCCCACAGGGGAGAGTAAGGCAGAAACAGCAGCTCCCAGCTCAGAGCCAGGCGTCTGTGGCTGAGGGGAGTGGGGTGAAGGTGGAGGGCTAAGTGAGGAAGAGGCTGGTCTTGAAGCCCGTGAGGACTTCTCAGTGAGTCCAACCAAACAATGCGCCTTCCGTCTCCTTGGTGACAGCTAAAACAATGCGCCTTCCGTCTCCTTGGTGACAGCTAGGACGATGAGAGCGCTCTGGACCCCTGCTGTCCTCTGGGGAGCTGAAGATCCCGCTCCTCAGACAGTCTGTGGAGCTAGGGACCCTGCTCCAAATACCACCATCCATCTAACCTCTTTGCCCTGCCGCCCTCTCCCGGGACAGCACAGGCCAAACCACCGAAGAGGCCAAAGTGATCAGGGCAGTAGCTGTTGGATTGGGCCCAGTTACAGAAAATCATCATATGTTTGCTGTGGACTCAGTAAATAACAACATGGGAGAACCAACCGGACCAGGTAAATGAAGAGAAATAAATGGCAAAAATTGGTTCTTCCTCTACATGTATGTCTCTGAAACAAGCCAGATCAAAAAAAGGGTTATTTTTCTGGAGTGACCGATTCGGACAGATTTTACCTCTTTTAGATGATTTGTTTCTAGTTTTAATGTTAAAAAGACATTAATAGAGGAATTCCCTGGCGGTCCAGTGGTTAAGACTCCAAGCTTCCACTGCAGGGGATGCGGGTTCGATCCCTGGTGGGGGAACTGAGACCCCGTGTGTGGTGTGGCCAAAAAAATAAAAAAGACACTAATAGAAGAAATCACATTAGTTCGGTCAACAAACATTTACTGAGCGTTTACTGTGGTCAGGCCCTCAGCTCACTTCTGAGAATGTAATGACAGCTCTTGGCAGTCCCCAGCCTCAAGGGGCCAACAAGTCCAGGAATGAAGACAGACAAGAAGACAGGCAGCTGTTCTGTTAGGAAGCTAAAGGTTGTCTTTGATACCTAGAATTTAGAATTTCTAGTTGTTTCAGTCAGTTTCTTTTTGGAGAAACAAATGGTAAGTTCCATCAGGGGAATTTAATAAAGGAACTAATTACAAGAGTTAAAGGAAACCAGTGAGGAGCTAACAGATGTAGGCATCTTTAGGTCTAAAGGAGGAGGGTGAGGGAGAGGTCAGTGGGAACATGGCTTGGTAGCTCATTTCTGTTTTTTGGGGGGTTTTTTGGCCATGCCACGTGGCTTGCAGGATCTTAGGCCCCAACGAGGGATCGAACCCGCACCTTCCACAGTGAAAGCGCAGAGTCCTAACCACTGGATTGCCAGGGAATTCCCTGGTAGCTCATTTCTTTCTAGCACTGATTATCTGGTTGTAACACAGTTTATTTAACCACTCACCTACTGAGGGACATCTTGTTTGCTTCCAAGCTTTGGCAGTTATAAGTACAGTTATACTGCTGTATAAACATTTATGTGCAGCTTTTTGTGTAGACATAAGTTTTCAGCCTCTTTGAGCAAATACCAGGAAGTGCAATTGCTGGATCATATGGTAAGACTTTAGTTTTGAAAGAAACTTCCCAGCTGTCTTCCAAAGACGCTCTACCATTTTGCATTCCCACCAGCAATATATGAGCGTTCCTGTTGCTCCACACCCTCACCAGCATTTGGTGGTGTTAGTGTTCCAGATTTTGGCCGTTCTAATAGGTATGTAGTGTTATTTCATTGTTGTTTTAATTTGCATTGTCCTGATGACACATGATGTATTGCATCTTTTCGTACGCTTATTTGCCATCTGCATGTCCTCTTCTGTGAGGTATTTGCTCAAGTCTTTTGCCTGTTTCAAAATCAGGTTGTTCATTTTCCTATTGTTGAGTTTTAATAGTTCCTTGTATATTTTGGTGTCTATTGAGGTCTTTGATCCATTTTTAAATTGGGTAGTTTTTTGTTGTTGTTAAGCTTTAAAAGTTCTTTATATATTTTGGATAATAGTCTTTTATCAGAGGTATCCTTTGCCAACAATTTTTTCTCCCAGTCTAGGGCTTATCCTCTCATTCTCTTGACACTGTCTTTTGCAAGAAGAAGTCCTTAATTTTATTGAAGTCCAGATTATCAATTATTTATTTCATGAATCGTGTCTTTGGTGTATCTAAAAAGGCATCACCATACCCAAGGTCATCTAGGTTTTCTCCAATATTATCTTCTAGGAGTTTTATAAAAGTTTTGCATTTAACATTTAGGTCTAAGATCCATTTTGAGCTATTTTTTTGTGAAGGGCATAAGGTTTGTATTTAGATTCATTTTTTTACATGTGGATGTCCAACTGTTCCAGCACCATTTGCTGAAAACACTATCTTTACTCCACTTTATTCCCTTTGCTCTTTTGTCAAAGACCAGCTGACTATATTTATATGGCTCTGTTTCTGGGCTCTCTATTCTGTTCCATTGATCTATTTGTCTATTCTTTCACCAATACCATGGTATTCTTGATAACTGTAGCTTGAAGTGTTGAATTTGGGTAGTGTCAGTCCTTCAATTTTGTTCTCTCCTTCAATATTGTGTTGGCTATTCTGGGTCTTTTATCTCTTCATATAAACTTTAGAATCAGTTTGTCAATATACATAAAATAGCTTGCTGGAATTTTGATTGGGATTGCGTTGAATCTGTAGATCAAGTAGAGAAAAACTGACATCTTGATAATATTGTCTTCCTTTCCGTAAACATGGAATATCTCTCCATTTATTTAGTTCTTTGATTTCGTTCACCAGAGTTTTGTAGTTTTCCTCATATATATTTTGTTAGATTTATACCTAAGTATTTCATTTTCGGGAGTGCTAATATAAATGATATTGTGGTTTTAATTTCAAATTCCACGTGTTCATTGTTAGTATATTAGAAAGCAATAACTTCTGTACATTAATCTTGTATCTGCAGCCTTGAAATAATCACTTATTAGTTCCAGGAAATTTTTTTGCCAGTTCTTTCAAATTTTCCACATAGATGATCATGTCATCTGTGAACAAAGACAGTTTTATGTCTTCCTTCCAAACCTGTATACCTTTTTTTTGTGTGTGTGTGGTACGCGGGCCTCTCACTGTTGTGGCCTCTCCCGTTGCGGAGCACAGGCTTCGGACGCGCAGGCTCAGCAGCCATGGCTCACGGGCCCAGCCGCTCTGCGGCATGTGGGATCTTCCCGGACCGGGGCGCGAACCCGTGTCCCCTGCATCGGCAGGCGGACTCCCAACCACTGCGCCACCAGGGAAGCCCCGCCGTATACCTTTTATTTCCCTTTCTTTCCTCATTGTGTAAGCAAGGACTTCCAGAACAATGTTAAAGGGAAGGTTACATAGTTTTTCAAAATTCCATTAGAGGTTATGTGAGCAGAAGTGTTTAAAGAGCACTTACCTGAACTAGTGTATCGTCGAGCTAGGATTAAGTTCCTTGTCTCTCTCAACGCCAAAGCTCAAGATCTTACACATAAAGATCTATATCATCTCCAGGTATCTCATGGTTTGCTGTTTTTCCTGCTTCTCCCATCTCCAAATAAACAAAAGTACTAACATGCCTCACCTCACACAACCCTAAGGTTTAACCAGTTGGCTGTTTAACCTGGAAACCATTGTTATTAAAACAAACCATTTTATTAAAATAAACAACTCTACTTATGGCTCAAGTGCAAAAGACTATAAAATTTACCCTCACTTTCCTAAAGTTCCTTGCACTTTAAAAGTGCAATATTATAGCTAAATTATAGAAGAAAAATGAATATAACTACTAAGGTGGGAGGAGATTTTGAGTGATTGTTGCCCTTTCTGCATGGCCCGTAAGCCCAGCTAACTTGAGCAAGGCCGTGGCTGGACCATGTGACACCTTTGTACAAGTTAGAAAAAGGTGGTCTACGCCCTACCACTATTCCTTTGCACCTGAAGATGGAGCACTTTATCGGTTTGGTGAGTAAAGTAGAAACTGGGTTTCAGCTACCAAGTCTTCCTTCAGCTAATTGCCCTTGTGCATTTTATGAACATATGCAATGACTCTGTGACTTTGCATTATGCTTCAGCCAGCCAAGAAAAGAATGGAGAAAAGCAGTTGCTCTTCTGGGTAATTACCTTGACTACTTCCCAATTTGCTCCCAACCTTTGGGCATTCATTATTCCCACACTTCTGTTCCTGCATTGAAGCTTCCATATCTCCTCGTGGTCCCTATTTGAATTCCCCTAGATTTCCTTCCTGGCTTCTTGACTTTGACTTTCCATGTGTTTCCTGGTCCTGTTTACTCCTTTGGTTTTTCTGTTCCTCTCTCATCTCCAGTGAGAGGTTTCTCAGTACAGCTTCTCAGGCCTCACCTCCAATACCCCTTTCCCATCAGAGTAGCCTGGATCTTCTTCTATAGTAGAGTAGGGACAGAGAATTTGAATGAATTCTCAAAAAGTGCTTGGAGTCATATCTAGCAAAATTACATAGCATTTAACCTTTGACATAAAAATGCCACTTCTAGGAATCCCACAGAGGCAGTGTGGCAAATATACAAGGACATGTACACAAAGTTATGTGCTGAAGCATTACTTATGATAGATAAACAATCCAAATGTCCACAGGTTAGGTAAACTATGGTATGTTGACACCATGGAGTAATATGAAGCTATGAAAAGAAATGAGGAATGTCTCTGTAGTATACTAGTGCAGAGAGATCTTCAAGCTATATGTGAAGTAAAAGCCAAATGCAAAGCTATTCATGGAGTGCCACCTCTTGTCTAAGGGGCGAATATGAATAGAGATAGAGGTAACCATCGAGCTATGTTACCTGTAGAAAGAGGGAGGGAACAGCATGGAGAGGACAGGGGTGGAAGTTAGATTTCCTTGACTGTATCTTGTCTGTAAATTTGGCTTTGAAACCATGTACTATATTTCACAAAATTATAAACCAAAATTAAACCAAAATGAAATAAATGAAAAGCAAGGCCCAGGAGCTGAAAGCAAGATGAAACCAATGAGTCTAATGGTGTATTGAGAAGGTGGCTTCCTCACAGAGATACACTATTTCAAATTACTTTTTTAAAAAAATTGTGTTTAACACATAACATAAAATTTACCATCTTAACCATCTTTAAGTGTAAGGTTCAGTAGTGTTAAGTACATTCATACTATTGTGCACCAAATCTCCAGAACTTTCAAAACTGAAACTCTCTACCCATTAAACACCTTCCCATTTCCTCTTTCCCCCAGCCAGTGGCAACTACCATTCTACTGTCTGTTTCTGTGAATTTGATTACTTTAGATGCTTCATATAAGTAGAATCACACAGTATTTGTCTTTCCGTGACTGGGTTATTTCACTTAGCATAATATCCTCAAGATTCATCCATGTTGTAGCATGTGACAGAATTTCCTCCCTTTTTTAAGGTTGAATATATGACATTTGGTTTACCATTCATCTGTCAATGGGCATTTGGGTTGCTTCCACCTCTTGGCTATTGTGGATAATGCTGCTGTGAACATGGGTATGAAAATATCTCTTTGAGATCCTGCTTTTAGTTCTTCTGGACATATACCCAGAGAAGTGAGATTGCTGGATCATAGGGTAATTCTATTTTTAAGTTGTTTTTTTTTTGCGGTACGCGGGCCTCTCACTGTTGTGGCCTCTCCCACTGCGGAGCACAGACTCCGGACGCGCAGGCTCAGCGGCCATGGCTCACGGGCCCAGCCGCTCCACGGCATGTGGGATCTTCCCGGACTGGGGCACGAACCCGTGTCCCCTGCATCGGCAGACGGACTTTCAACCACTGCGCCACCAGGGAAGCCCTATTTTTAAGTTTTTGAGGAACATTCATACTGGTTTTCATAGCGGGTGCACAACTTTGTATTCCCAACAGTGCAAAAGAATTAACGATTTTCCACATCCTTGCCAACACTTATTGTTTTTTGATAACAGCCATCCTAATGAGTGTGAGGTGTATCTCGTGGTTTTGGTTTGCATTTCTCTAATTACTAGTGATGTTGAGCACCTTTTCTTATGCTTGTTGGTCATTTGTATATCATCTTTGGAGAAATGTCTATTAAAGTCCTATGCACATTTTTGAATTGGGTTATTTGTCTTTTTGCCGTTGAGTTGTAGGGGTTCTTTATATATTCTGGATATTAACCCCTTATCAGGTATATAATTTACAAATATTTTCTCACATTCCACAGGTTGCCTTTTCACTCTGTTGGTTGTGTCCTTTATGCACAGAATTTTTAGGTTTGATGTAGTCCTATTTGTCTATTTTTAAATTTATTATCGATGCTTTTGGTGTCATATTTAAGAAATCATTGCCAAAATCCAATGTCATGAGGTTTTCTGCCTATTTTCTTCCAGGAATTTTATAGTTTTTTGTTTAGTTCTTCAATCCATTTTGAGTTAATTTTTGTATATGGTATGGTAAGGATCCAAATTCATTCCTTTGCATGTGGACATCCAATTTTCCCAGTGTCATTTGTTGAAGAGACTGTGTTTCCCCCGTTGAGTGGTCTTGGCACCCTCGTTGAAGATCATTTGACCATATACACGAAGGTTCATTTCAAGGTTCTCTATTCTGTCATGTTGGTCTGTGTGTCTGTCTTTATGCCCGTACTACCCTGTTTTGCTTACTAACTTTGTAATATGTTTTGAAATCGGGAAGCGTGAGGCCTCCAACTTTTATGTTCTTTTATGTTCAAGGCTGTTTTGGTTTTTCAGGTTCCCTTGAGATTTCATATAACTTTTTGGATTCTTTTTTTCTATTTCTGAAAAAATGCTGTTGGGATTTTGATAATGATTGCAGTGAATCTATAGATCACTTTGGGTAGTATTGTCAAATTACTTTAAAACACAAAAATATGATTATATATATCTTATGAGATATAGCCTCAGGAGAGAAAAAGATGGCAAATAAACCTGAGTTTGGTTATGTAATCATATTGTTACAATAATATTTATCTTTTTATCCTGAAACTATTATATATGACAGGATAAAGCAAATAAGTAATTTTGTTAGAAACTAAGATTTTCATAAGAAAAATGAGGTATAAATATAAAATAAAAAAGCTAAATGAAAACATTGTAATCCTAAATTGAGTGAAATTAGTATAAACTCAGATATTAAAAACAAAAATCAAAAAACTTTTTTCCTAGCTCTATCCACTGAGGAAGTCTAGAAACCAACCCAGTTGCCATGAACACTCCTTTCCAAAATTGTAGTCTCTCTATACCATTTCCCACTAAAACTTTCCTTGGAGAAACTGCTAAGTCCAAGTTTGGCAGGAAATGAAAATGATATCTTGGGATATTTTGTCATACCAGGAAGCAAGGAAACTAAGGTTACTATGTTGTGTCAAAAGAAGACAGATGCCAGCTCAAAGGGGTCCCGTTTGGTTATAGATGGGATAATTTAAGTATCAGGAAAAAAAGAAACACATCAAATATATTAATATTCATGAATTCATAATGACATTTTAAAAAACCAACTCATTGGTTACCTTTTGTGGAGGCTAGGAAAGCAGCTTATTATTAAGAAAACTCTTAAGTAAAGGGTAGGAATCAAGCTTTTGGCCTGCCTTTCTGGCATAAACTTCACCTTGGGGTCACCAAATAGGAAACAATATTTCCTTATAGAAGAACTCTAACTCATAAATGCAGGAGGAATGTTGGAATTGATGTATCACCACTTTTCAATTTTTAGTGAAATAATGGCTCTAGGCAGTGAACATGAATAGCAGCTGCTAAAACCATTTGATCAAAAACTGATGGGAACTTTGTAATAGATGAATGGATCAGGCTGAGAACAGCGGAAACCACTGACCAGTCTTGATATCATACAAAGAAAAACAACCAGTGTTGCATAGTTGCAATGTCATCGCCAGTGAGGTTTATCCAAGGAGTGATTATTGCTAATAGAAAAACAACCAGACCTTCAGTTTCTCCTGCTGACTTGCGATTGGAAATACATACCACCTATGAAGTCTTCTGGCCAAAAAAACTGAACCTGGGTCTTATTAACCTTACAGTCTAACAACCAGTTTTGAAGTTTTATAGATTAAATGAAGTCTGAGATTTGCTTCAAAGTGGGCCGGGGTGGGGAGACAGTAGGTGAGGAGTAGATGAACCAAGATAGGGCATGTTGATAAGATATGTCCATTTTGGAGCTGGACCGTGAGTGGATGGGAATTCATCACACTATCTCTTATGTGTATGTTTTGAAATTTCCAAAATAAAAAATTAAGTATTTGGACTTAATAACATTTTTCTATTTGGAAAAACCACCTGGATTTCTTACTTGCTTCAACCTGTCACAGAAATTCTTCCCTTGAGGTTTCGCTTGTCAGTTTATTTTATAATGAGCTGTGTAAATACAAGCTGGAAGGAGATTAGCTATGTGCATGGCGGGTTGGTTAAATATTGAGAGAGCGAGGCTGAGGGAGGCCTTTTAATGGTTTTATGAGTTGCAGCAACTTTGCAGGAACAAAGATCACAATGAACATTAACAGTTACTAACAGCACTCTTTTGCACTTCTAAAAATCCACATATGTGTTTACTGAATGTCTAACTCCTACTGGATTTAAGCTCCAGGAAAGCTATATTTTTTACCTGCCGTGTCTCTAGAGCCTAACACGTTGCCCAATTTATATATATATATAAACTTCTAAAGGATTCTATTTTGTTTTGAGTTTTAGATAATTTCAGATATATTTTCATGTCAAATAACAATACAACATTTTCTAGTTAACATACCATAATGTGCCAAGCCATTCAAGAAAAGTATTTTAAAAACGGGACAGCATCTCATTCTTTGAGCCACTGGGATAAATAAATTAATCCACACTACTCTGAAGATTTCTCCCATCTCCAAGATTCTTTTATTTTATGACAGAGCCATAGTTGTAGAAGCTTGTTTCTCACACCTGAAAAGACTAGATTTGGGACATGATCCTGTAGAACATAAGAGGTAAGCCTGATCAGTCTGAACACAGGGTGTCTGGAGTGTGAGAAAAGAGTTTGAGTCCTTATAGGTGGTACTAGTATTGGTGTGTGGGAGACATTAGTTCAAAGCATGACGATTCAAAGAGGAAATGAGTCCACTGAGAATGGGGAAGATAGAGGAGGAAGATGACGCCAACCATGAAAACTTCCCTGGGAAGTAGACATACGCATGAGTGCTGTGATTTTGTAAAGAATGCACTCCTAAAGACTGCATGATTTAAAACCTGCATAGTTCAAGACTAATTTTTCCATGGGAATAAATGGAACAGAGTATGTGTTCTCAGAGTTCATAAGTCTATAACTTTTGTGGCAAATTTTTACTTTAATATCGCTTTTATTTATCATTATTATTGCTAAAGGTTCTAGAGTTCTGGCTCCTAAGTTCATAGTGAAAAAGAAGTAATTATTTAAAGTTCTTTACAATGTTTTATCACATCTAACTTGTATTTCAGACTTACTGATTTGGGAGCATATTTTCCCATCAATGGCACCACCATTTAATGAATGGAAGGCCAACATTTAAAAAAATTACTATTATTATAATAACAAAAATAACACAGCAACACAACAATAAGCAAAATCACTACCAGAGGTGTTTCCTAGCTTGAAACAACATAGTTCACATTGTTGACAAAATATGGCAGGAATTTGTTTAGTCAACTAATCCTGCCAAGTAGCAAGTGTATATACAGTTTCAATTCGTAAGTCAAAATCATGTGATTTGTTTTTTACTAGTTTTTTGAAAATTGGGGCAATATATATTACTTCACATTTTAATTTTTTTAATTGAAGGATAGATGATTTACAATGTGTTAGTTTCAGATTTACATCAAAGTGATTTGTTGTTATATATATATATTTTTTCATATTCTTTTCCATTGTAGGTTACTACAGAATATTGAATATAGTTCCCTGTACTATGCAGTAGCTCCTTGTTGTATATCTATTTTATATATAGTAGTGTGTGTATATTTAATATTTTTATATCACACTATTTCTAAATTTGTACTTTGTGAATGTGGCTTCTTGGGTAAGGAAAGAGGACAATAAAGATAGATGGAGGGGCTTCCCTGGTGGCGCAGTGGTTGGGAGTCCGCCTGCCGATGCAGGGGACATGGGTTCGTGCCCCGGTCCGGGAGGATCCCACATGCCGCGGAGCGGCTGGGCCCGTGAGCCATGGCCGCTGAGCCTGCGCGTCCGGAGCCTGTGCTCCTCAACGGGAGAGGCCACGACAGTGAGAGGCCCAGGTACCAAAAAAAAAAAAGATAGATGGAAAAGAAATTGATCCAACCAGAAATGATCCCTTCATCTCTGGAAGTCTAAGGCAATTATCTACAAATAATTAGTAACATCTCGTCTTGCAAACATTTTAGTGAGTTATAAACAATATTTTTTTAAAATGAAAAATTAGAGGGCTTCCCTGGTGGCGCAGTGGCTGGGAGTCCGCCTGCCGATGCAGGGGACACGGGTTCGTGCCCCGGTCTGGGAGGATCCTGCGTGCCGCGGAGCGGCTGGGCCCGTGAGCCGTGGCCGGCTGGGCCTGCGCGTCCGGAGCCTGTGCTCCGCGGCAGGAGAGGCCACAGCAGTGAGACGTCCGAGTACCGCAAAAAAAAAAAAAAAAAAAAATGCTTCATGCATAACAAGAGTATCGTTTTGTGAAATTTTTGTTTCCATGATTTTAAGTACATATGTAACAAGTCACAATGTAAATGTATTTATTTTTAGTTTTAGTTTTTTGGCCGCACCGCATGGCTTGTGGGATATTAGTTCCCTGACCAGGGATCAAACCTGGGCCCTTGCGGTGAAAGCACGGAGTCCTAACCACTGGACTAAATTTAGGACTAAACCACTGGACTAAATACATTTAGGTTCCCTAAATGTATTTATTTCTTATTGTGGTTTACTTGATAAAAGTCTAAAAGGCACCACTGTAGTATCTTCTCTTTTAAAAAACAAACAAAAACAAAACAAGACAATCAAAATATTCCCTTTACCCCACTGCTTCCCTAGCCTCTGCACTTCTTTGCTCCTCTTCACAGCGACATTTCTTGAGATATTTATAGTCATTAGTCCCACTACTTCTTTACCTCATGTCTCAACGCACTTCAGAGTCAGTCCCCAATGACCTCCATGTTGCTAAATCTATTGGTTATTTCTGTGTTCCTTGACCTCTTAACACCACAACTGGTTGTTCTACTCTCTTGAAACACTTCCTTTCTTTGGTTGCTAAGACACATTTTCAGCAGGTCTCCATGGTCGCCTCTTCCCAGCCTCTTTTATTGTTTTGTTTTGTTTTTTAATCTCCCTAGGGCTCTGTCCTAGGTCAACTCCTCCATCTATCTACTCGCCCAGGTGACCTCATCCAATTCCATGACTTCATGTCATATAATTTCCCCCTCTTTTATTATGCTTAGCCATGCTGGTGGCCTCTCTGTGCCTGAACACACTAAATGTATTCTCAAGAGCCTTAGAGACTTTGCATTAGCTGTTCCCTCAGCTGAGAATGCTCTCCCCCAAGATCTTCATGTAGCTGCCTCCTTTCTTTTCTTTTCTTTTTTTAAATTGAAGTATGGTTGATTTACAATGTTGTGTTAGTTTCAGGTGTACAGCAAAGTGATTCATATACGTATCCTTTTTCAGATCTTTTCCATTATAGGTTATTATAAGATGTTCAATATAGTTCCCTGTGCTATACAGTAGGACCTTGTTGTTTATCTATTTTATATATAGTACTGTGTATCTGTTAATCCCAAACTCCTAATTTATCCCTCCCCCCTTTTCCCCTTTGGTAACCATAAATTTTTTTTCTATGTCTGTGAGTCTGTTTCTGTTTTGTAAATAAGTTCATTTGTATTATTTTTGTTAGATTCCAGATAGAAGTGATATATTTGTCTTTCTCTGACTTACTTCACTTAGTATGATAATCTCTAGGTCCATCCATATTGCTGCAAATGGCATTATTTCATTCTTTTTTATGGCTGAGTAATCCATTGTATATATGAACCAGATCTTCTTTATCCATTCATCTGTCAGTGGACAGTTAGGTTGTCTCCATGTCTTGGCTATTGTAAATAGTGCTGCTATGAACTTTGGGGTGCATGTATCTTTTCAAATCAGAGTTTTTGTCTTTTCCAGATACATGCCCAGGAGTGAGATTGCTTGATCATATGGTAACTCTATTTTTAGTTTTTAAGAAACCTCCATACTGTTTTCCATAGTGGCTGCACCAATTCACATTGCCATCAACAGCGTAGGAGGGTTCCCTTTTCTCCATACCCTCTCCAGCATTTGTTACTTGTGGACTTTTTGATGATGGCCATTCTGACTGGTGTGAGGTGATACCTCATTGTAGTTTTGATTTGCATTTCTCTTAGAGATGTTGAACATCTTTTCATGTGCCTGTTGGCCATCTGTATGTCTTCTTTAGAGAAATGTCTATTTCGGTCTTCTGCCCATTTTTTGATTGGGTTGTTGGGTTTTTTGTTTTTTTGATATTGAGCTGTTTATATATTTTGGAAATTAAGCCCTTGTCGGTGGCATTGTTTGCAAATATTTCTCCCACGCCATAAGCTGTCTTTTCCTTTTGGTTAGCTGTCTCCTTTCTTTCATTCACTAGCAACTTAAACTTTACCTCTTTGGAGAAGTTTTCCTAGGCATGCAACTAATGTAGACACCCAAGTGCTCCCAATTATACATCATCCTATCTTTTTTTTTTTTTTTTTTTCAGTACGCGGGCCCCTCTCACTGTTGTGGCCTCTCCCGTTGCGGAGCACAGGCTCCAGACGCGCAGGCTCAGCGGCCATGGCTCACAGGCCCAGCTGCTCCGCGGCATGTGGGATCCTCCCAGACCGGGGCACGAACCCGTGTCCCCTGCATCGGCAGGCGGACTCTCAACTACTGCGCCACCAGGGAAGCGCCATCATCCTATCTTAATCTTCTCCGGAATGTATCACCATCTGTGTCCCCCACTGGATTAAGCACGATTGAAACAAGAACAGTCAAAACTCTCTGTCCGGGCTTCCCTGGTGGCGTAGTGGTTGAGAGTCCGCCTGCTGATGCAGGGGACGCAGGTTCGTGCCCCGGTCCGGGAAGATCCCACGTGCCGCGGAGCGGCTGGGCGTGTGAGCCATGGCCGCTGAGCCTGCGCGAATGGAGCCTGTGCTCTGCAACGGGAGAGGCCACAACAGTGAGAGGCCCGCGTACCGCAAAGAAACAAACAAACAAACAAAAAAACTCCCTGTCCTCATGGAGTTTGTAGTCTGGTGGATGAAGTAATATAAAATAAAAAGGTAAATAATGTAGCATATTAGAATGTGGTAAATGCTAGAGAGAAATAAAGCAAGAAAGAGTGATAGGGATTGTGTGTGTGTGTGTGTGTGTGTGTGTGTGTTTTGGGAGGGTGTTTGTAATTTTAAATACGGTGGTCAGGAAGGGCCTCACTAAGAATCGACATTACTCACTGTCATTACTCAATTTTAAGGAGGTAAGGGAAACATCACATGCAAAAGTTCTGAGCTGGGAGTGTGACAGGCAGGCGGTAAGAACACCACAAAGGCCAGTACGGTTGTTACAGAACAAGGGAGGAGGAATGTAGTAGGAAATGAAGTCAGAGCGTGTGGAGGTGGAGGCGGGTCATGAAGTGTAAGGACTTGGATCTTTACTCAAAGAACGAGCAAAAGCTAGTGGAAGGTTTGAGCAAAGTAACATTGTTTAGGCTGTGTTTCCCCATGATCTCTCTGACTGTTGTGTTGAGAACAGACTGCAGGGGGAAGGGTAAAAGCAGGGAGATCTGGGCTTCCCTGGTGGCGCAGTGGTTGGGAGTCCGCCTGCCGATGCAGGGGACACGGGTTCGTGCCCTGGTCCGGGAAGATCCCACATGCCGCGGAGCGGCTGGGCCCGTGAGCCATGGCAGCTGAACCTGCGCGTCTGGAGCCTGTGCTCCGCGATGGGAGGGGCCACAGCAATAAGAGGCCCGCGTACCGCAAAAAAAAAAAAGCAGGGAAATCAATGAAGAGGCTATTGTAATAATCCAAGGAAGAGGAGTGGGACTTCCGTATATTTATATCGCTTCTCTGCGTCTAGAGGGCCCGGCTCGGTACGGCAAATGTTACAAAGCCCTTTGTATACTTATCACTGTGCCTTGTCATGGCGGACATCGAGTACATACTTGTTGATTCTAAAAGATATAAAAAACATACGGAGCTCATTGAACAAAACCGGACCAACGAAGGGGTTTTTCTAAGATAAATTCTCTGGATGTGTGGATCTTTTAATCCAGAATTACTGCACCAATACAGAATTTCTGGCCCTTTTGCACAGTCCTATTTATACCTAAATTCTACTTACCAAAGAAGTGGAGCATTGATGTGTATTTATTTCAGCTTACTTTGTATGGGGGAGGTAACCAACCCAGGCAAAGTTGTGAAGACATTCAATTGCTCCTCACTTTATCAATAACCTATCATTTCAACCTAATATTTACAGAATGTCTACTTCATGCAAAGCATTACACTAGGCATTGGGGAATATTCACGACATCCTCTTCTCAATTTAAATTCGAGTTGGATAGATAAAACAACACACAGAAAGATAAGTACAAATCCCAGGCAGTGTATGTTAAGGGTTAAATACAGCTATTGAAGTTGGATCCCAAAGAGTGAAGCAAACTTGGAAAATGAATAGGAGAGCAAAGTAATAGGGAATCAGAATGTGAGTTCGATGGTATTGGGTGTGTAATGAATTTCTCAATTTAAATAAAAAATAATAAAACCCAAAGCTACAGAGGAGAAAGCCCAGAGTAGGGACACCAAAACATGTCTCTCAAAGGAAACGTGGATAAAAATCAAGTAGAGACAAGTAGGAAGATAAGAACTTTGTGATCCCTAACAGAAAACAAACTGTACCAGCTGTTCAAGGTAGCTTACATAACTTTATTTGTATTTCTCGCTGACGTTTTTTACAGCCAACAGGTCAAACTGGCAGTCATTATGGGCACTTGCCTGAAAAGTTGGTTATTTCCGAACATCTACCGTGCTCAGAATTGTGCTCTATACTGCTGACATTTCCCTCGGGGTAGTATATAACTTAGAAAACAACAACACACAAAATTGGCAGATAAGCCGCAGTGGCTGAAGTCCAAGTTAGACTCACTAGATAGGGGCTCCGGGCTGGACTCAGTCCAGCTATACTGAACCCATTTCCCCGCATTTTATTTACACCCAAAGGTGTGGCAAACAAAACACCGGGATGCCTCCAAGTCAGCTTCTCTTTTATTGCACTGTATGTACTATTTGGACTCTAACCCATGGCAGACAAGGAAGCAGACCTTGAGAAATACCTGGCACTGACCCCGCTGAGCCGGGCGACCAGGGAAGGTCACAGACGGCCCCTCTGGCCGCGTGGGCCCCTTTCAGCCATCACCGGGTCGAGGCGGGGCCTGTGCGAAGTCCACACCGGCCCTGGAGGCCGGGGACACGCGGGCCGAGGGAGCAGAAGGTCTCTCCTTCTCTCTTCCCCATTTCCCGGCCCCCCAACCCCGGCGGCGGGTCAGAGGCGGCCAGATCCACCCGGGAATTTTGGAAGCACACACTCTGCCCCCTCCCTCTCTGCTCGTCTCGCAGCAAGCCACTGGCGGTCCGAGTCCCCGAGGCCGTGCAGGGCGCCCCGCCGGGGGAGCGGCCAGCAGCGGACCAGCCACTAGCCCAGCGGAGCCGCCAGCGCGCCCCGCACGCAGACGCAAGGCCGACGGCGACGCCAGGGGCGCGCGAACCAGAAAATGGCGGCGGACTGACTCCTCTCGCTTCCCGTTCTCGCCCACGCACGCCCGGCCGGGAATCCGGACAACGCGCCGCGGCCGCAGAACAGCCTCCTACGCCGAGCGCGACGCCAGTCCCGGGGTGAGTCGGCGGGCGGTCGCGGCGGTGGGCTCGTCGGCCGAGGAGGGGATGCGGTGTTTCTGGCCCCGTGTCAGAGTCAGACGGGCGGGACCGGCTCCGGTAACCCTGTCGCGCGGGTCTTCACCGCGGAGGGTCGGGCTGGGCGGCTGGCAGTGCCCCGCGCGCTGCGACCCGGGAACGAGGGATGGTCGGGAGTCGCAGCCCTCGGGCAAACCGGCGCTGTCCCCGGAGGAAGCCCCGCTGTCGACCACCGCCTCGTCCGGTGCTGTCTTGGCTCGTGCGACCTCCTCGCCCGGGAGCGAGCGCCGCCTTCGCGCAGTGGAATCCGGGGACGTTTCTTTCTTGGTGTTTTAAATGACGGGTTCTTTAAATTTAATGACAGACCTCCGTGGCCCTCCCGGGCTCTGAACATCCTCTTTTGAGATGCAGAGTCATTTACTGCAGTGTGAAAGGGTAGGAAACGTTTGTCCTCAGAATTGCAACAGCATCGTGATGGCTTCTTGGGAAGCGAACGAAGAGTTAATAACACCAGGACCCATGCCTGTGGATGTTTCTGGGAATGATTGGTTTCACGCGGGCCTGTGGCTTAAATTGGGTCACTCTCTACTAACGATGTAAATTATGAATGTGGCTGTGGCATCTCTGTATCCTTTGTTTTTGCTCTTGTTGATGCTTCCCGAGTTTGATGGAGCAAAAGTTTTGAGGTTTTGACTAATGTGTAAGTTAATAGATGGGGTTACATTTATAAACCAAGAGGGTTGCAGGGTTTTTGTTTTCCCAGCTTTATTGGGGTATATGTGACAAATAGAAATTGTATACATTTAGCGCATAAAACTTGATGTTTTGATTACACCCACTTATTTTCTTAATAGATCTTAGATCAGACATTAGGGGGACCAAAAATAAAATTAGGCAGACCAGGCTGAGTACTCTGATTAGGGTGTCACAAGCTGAAGTTCAGGTGTTATCCAGTTTGGGCTCTATTCTCTGGGGAAGAATCAACTTCTGGGATACTTTAGTTTGTTTTCCAGGTTTGTTTCCTTCTTGCAGTTTCCGTGTATGCCCACCCGCACTCCATCGAAATGCCACCAAGAATGTGTTGAATCCTTCTCAGGCTTCAAATCTCTGATTTCTTCTGCTACTGCATCTCTCAGGCTTCTTTGTTTATTAAGCGCTCATGTAATTACATTGGGCCCACCAGTTAATCCAGGACAATCGCCCTATCTTGACATCAGCTGATGTTAATTACACCTGCAAAATCCCTCTTGTGAGCCCATCTGACATTGTTCAAAATAGAGTAATGCCTGTCAAAGGCCACTATCATGTCTCTTTGAGACACCCAAGGACTGAAAAATTACTGAAGACAAAAAGTTACAGATTCTCAGAAGAACCACATCCTATAGAAACACAGCAAGCCAGAATACAACTGTGGGCCAAAATAGATGTGAACCCACCCGCTCTTTCCTGCACTTTGCCCTTTGAAACCCGTTAAAAGACTCAGACCGCCACCCTTCAGGGCCGATGCCACTCTATGTGTCTGGCCCCTTTCCTCCCTTGGAAAGTGAATAAAAACTTTCTTTTCTTCCCTTGTTAATACTTCTGTGAATTCTTTCACAACCTGCATCTGCTCAGCTAACACCTCTTGCTGTAACTTAACCACTCAGTTTATGTTACATCCAGGGTTGGAGATGCAGTTTTTTCTTAATAGAGAAAAAGTAATACATGTGATCAATGCGTATTGCCCTTTGGTATAATGACAGAATCGGAGGAAGTAAAATGTAGGAAGCTTGAGTTTCATTTCTCTTTTGGTTCTGCTTAGTCTTCAAGTCTTCCCTGGAGCTGTTATATGTAGTACTGATGGGTACTTTTACCTTTAAAGCTTTTATCTTTTTTTTAGCCACATGGAAGTTAATATTTGAGGCATTGGATTTTTTTTTCCTTTTGACTTGTTTAATTTGGAGGAGGAAGAGCAATCCCTTCTACTAATAACAATAGATAAAACTTATAAAGCACGTACTATTCCATTGCTTTATTAATTCATTTAATCTGCAGAACAAACCTGTGAGGTGAATACTGTTATTCTCATTATACAGATGAGAAAAGTTAAATGAATATCTCAGATAGCTGTACAGGAGTATTTGCTATTATTTGATATAGTATTTTTTTTTTTTTTTTTTTTTTTTGGTGGTACGCGGGCCTATCACTGTTGTGGCCTCTTCCGTTGCGGAGCGAAAGCTCTGGACGCACAGGCTCAGTGGCCATGACTTACGGGCCCAGCCGCTCTGCGGCATGTGGGATTTTCCCGGACCGGGGCACGAACCTGTGTCCCCTGCATCGGCAGGCGGACTCTCAACCACTGCGCCACCAGGGAAGCCCTGATATAGTATTTTAATAACAAATTTTTGTTTCTGTGTTTTTTGGCTGTGCCGCCTGGCTTGCGGGATCTCTGTACCCCGACCAGGGATTGAACACAGACCACAGCAGTGAAACCACTAGGCCAACAGGGAACTCCCAGTAATAAGTATTTTTAATAAATTTTCCAAATTAGAAGTTTTCTAATGATGTAGTTTTAAAATCAATATTTCCTGTACTCATAATCCAAAATTATTTAGTAAAGTACATTAGATAAGAACTGGAGTCAGATCTTTGTTATAGCATCCTGTTATTTGGTAAATATCAGTAAAATAATTTATGTACTTAAAAATAGTTATAAGAAGGGGCTTCCCTGGTGGCGCAGTGGTTGAGAGTCCACCTGCCGATGCAGGGGACACGGGTTTGTGCTCCGGTCCGGGAAGATCCCGCATGCCGCGGAGCGGCTGGGCCCGTGAGCCATGGCCGCTGAGCCTGCGCATCCGGAGCCTGTGCTCCGCAACGGGAGAGGCCACAACAGTAAGAGGCCCGCGTACCGCAAAAAATAAAAAAAAAATTAAAAAAAAATAGTTATAAGAAAAATGGTGCTTATTTTCCTTTCCCTCTATTTTGATTTTACACAGGTCAGGTGCCTCAGTTTCAATCTGGGAATTCTTTAAATGAAACTTGTTTAAAATCTTAGACCATACCCAAAAGAGAGACCCCAGTCAACAGTAAGGTGGAAAAGAATGATGTTGTCCTTAAACAGTCTACAGAATGTCGTCTGTAACCCGGTAAGTAATTTCTATAAAACCACTTTTTGCTTATGCCAGGGTTGAGAGCAAGTCCAACTGGATAGTAATTATCCACTGCTGGGGGATAGGGGCAGAAGTAAAATTCAGTAAACATAAAGCACCTGCTATGTGGTGGGACTGCAGTGGGCCCTGACTGAAAACCAGATCCAGCCCTTGGAGCTCCACAGATGTTTAAGTTCCCTAGTCAGCCCTCCTCGGTACCCAAGGTTCTGCATCTGAGGATTCAGCCAACCGCCCATCAGGTGGTGTGTGTTTATTGAAAAAAATCTGAGTATAAGTGGATTCAAACCTGCACAGTTCAAACCTATGTTGTTCAAGGGTCAACTGTATAAGACGATAAGACGTGTTATGAACGGAGAACTTGGGAGGACAGTGGAGGGAAGGCTCAGACCATCCTAAGACATAATTTTCAGGGGAAAGTGGATTTCTTTGTCTACACATTTTAATTTTCTTTTTAAATTAGACCTGTTCACGAGAAGTTAATTTCTCAGCTTTTCCCTCTGCCTTTCAAATCCTGCTTGGTAGTTGAGCAGGGGAATGTCAAAAGCCAGTGGTGAGATGGAGAATGAGGAAAACTAATGGTCACGTCCCAGCCTCAGGCTGGTCCAGGAACCCCGAATGTAATTGCTGGAAATTTCAGTATACGTCCTGGGAAGTAATGAACTTGTTCAGTTTCATGTGGTGTGAGAATCTTTAGAAATGTCTAGTTTCCATGTGTCTGAAGCTGAATCCTGAATTTAGGTCTGAGACAAAGTTGCTGCCGTTTTTTGTTTTTTCTTGTAAACCCTTTATAGGAGATTCTTGGTAAGGCTTCAAGTAAGGCTTTAAACCAGTCTTATTAGTGTAAGTGGATTCAATTTTTTGTTATTTACTTGTAGCTGTAGCTCTTTCTTTTCCCCCTAAGGTTTACTGTCATTGTGCAGGAATGAGGCTTAGAAGAAATAGCCTTCAATCGTAGTATGTTTAAAAAGGAAGACTTGATGAATTTGAAGTCAGCTAGACATTTAAAATAATTTTGCGCATCTTAAGAGTTAAAAACATCTCAAAGTTGTAGACTGACTTTCTGCGAAGATTTAAAAAAAAAAAAAACAACGCTGCCTGCCAAGGGGGACTGAAGTAATGTTGGTGCAAGCCAGGAGGCTTGGATGGTCGGGTTAATGCCCTTCAGCTCTGCCCTTCATCACAGAGATGTCTTATTTGAATGTTATTTAGAAAATAATTTTATAGCTTAAAATTCCTGCATGTCTTGGTATTAGAGTGTAATGATGATTCCTGTAATTTCTGGGGTTAGCACCCTCGACTACAGAGTTGAAACAAAAATCAGCTGACGTTTCATTTCCTGAGGACAGGGGCCTGCAGAAGTAGTGCTGCTTTCGAGCAGCAGCTGCATTCAGGGCTCCCGGTGGCCTTGTGCTGTTCTGAGGATAGGTCGTGATAACTTTCCAAAGTAAATATTTCGTTGCATTCTGGTTACTTTGTTAGTGATCAGTTCAACAACAGGGAAGTGTTTATTGAGTTTCTGCTATACTCTTTATTAAGCCTTGTGAAGACAGGGAACTGCCATCTTTCTGTTTTTATTTCTTAATGTTTTCAAAGTTTCGGTCCACATTTATTGCCTCTTATACCGTAAAATGTTAAATTTTAGTTCGTATAACCCTGCATACTATTCATTAATATCAGTAAAAAACTTAGCTTTAGGGCACTTTTTTATTTTGAGAGCATGAAGTACAGAATGTGTCAATGATAAAGCTGAAGCCTCTTGCAAAATGATTTTTTAAATGAAATGCATAAAATCTTTTTGAATAACATAGTATGCTCTATTTACTTGTGTGATGTCGAAAGTGTAACTATTTTTTTAAAGAGTGTAACTATTGTAACAATATATTCCAAAAACAAGCTGGATTACTTTGAGGATGTTGAATAGCATTCACAATGACTTTGTTTTAGTTTGGTTTGGGGCAGCTGCCAACCAGGTAAAACAGTGTTATTAAAATTAATTCAATAAAAATGACTTAAAATATATTTTAAAAATTGTGGTAGACAAATTCTGTCCATATAGATATATATATATTTTTTTGTGGTACGCGGGCCTCTCACTGTTGTGGCCTCTCCTGTTGCGGAGCACAGGCTCCGGACACGCAGGCTCAGCGGCCATGGCTCATGGGCCCAGCCGCTCCGCGGCATGTGGGATCCTCCCAGACCGGGGCATGAACCCATGTCCCCTGCATCGGCAGGCAGACTCTCAACCACTGCGCCACCAGGGAAGCCCTCTGTCCATATTAACTCTTGGAAAAGATAAATTGTATAACTGGCCTGTGTAATTTTTTCCTACTTAGTATATTTCATTGACTAGTTCAGTTGATAGAATTCCAAGACTTAAAAAAGTCCGGCTCACTTTTCTTTTCCTTTTTTTAAAAAAATTAATTTATTTTATTTTATTTTTGGCTGCGTTGGGTCTTTGTTGCTGCACGTGGGCTTTCTCCAGTTGTGGCAAGCGAGGGCTACTCTTCGTTGCAGAGCACGGGCTTCTCATTGTGGTGGCTTCTCTTGTTGAGGAGCACGGGCTCTAGGTGCATGGGCTTCAGTAGTTGTGACACGCGGGCTCAGTAGTTGTGGCTCATGGGCTCTAGAGCACAGGCTCAGTAGTTGTGGTGCACAGGGTTAGTTGCTCCGCGGCATGTGGGATCTTCCTGGACCAGGGCTCGAACCTGTGTCCCCTGCATTGGCAGGTGGATTCTTAACCACTGCACCACCAGAGGAGCCCGGCTCAGTTTTCTTTCCGCTCAAATTGAGTGAATAATTTGGAAGACGGTATCTTCATACCAGAAATGCTCTCAGTGAAATCTCTTGTTTGGCAACTCAGTATCTGCTTAAATATTTTATTATTGCTGTTTATAGAGTTAAAACGTGATTAAGTGTTAGTTGAGAAGTTATTTAGAAATTAAACCGATTGGTTGTCACTCCTAATTAACAAACCACTTATTAACATTAATCCCACCTGGCCCTGAAAAGCTCATCTGTTCCAATTTCCTTCAGAACCTTACTTCCACACTGATCCTTTTTTCCTTAGTATTCTAAGTACTTCCGTTTCTACCTTGCAATTTAACCTTACAAAACAAAACAATAAAATCTTTTCTTTTTAACCTCTGAAGGTCCTTCCCCGTCTTTGTTCCCTTGTTCTTCTTTTGCTGACTTACCTTTTTTGTTTTTTTAATATTTTATTTATTTTTTATTTTTAATTTTGGCTGTGTTGGGTCTTAGTTGCAGCACGCGGGATCTTTCGTTGTGGTGCGCGGGCTTCTCTCTAGTTGTGACTAGAGTTGTGTGGGTTTTCTTTCTCTAGTTGTGGGGCGCAGGCTCCAGAGCGTGTGGGCCTTGTAGTTTGTGGCACTCGGGCTTAGTTGCCCCACGGCACGTGGGACCTTAGCTCCCCCACCAGGGATCGAACCCGCGTGCCCTGCCTCAGGAGCCGGATTCTTTACCACTGGACCACCAGGGAAGTCCCTGACCTCCATCTTGAGAGAGTCGATTTCTGCTGCCTTAATTTCCTCACCATGGCTCTGCCCTCTGATTTTTTTTTCCTGAATCCTAATTCTTTTTTTTTATTCTAATTTTATATTGGAGTACGGTTGATTTACAATGTTCTTTTAGTTTTAGGTATACAGCACAGTGAATCAGTTTTACATATACACATATCTATTCTTTTTCAGATTCTTTTCCCACATAGGTTATTACAGAATATTGAGTAGAGTTCCCTGTGCTCTACAGTAGGTCCTTGTTGATTATCTATTTTATATATAATAGTGTGTATCTATTAATCCCAAGCGCCTAATTTATCCCTCCCTGCCCTCTGATTTTTTACTCTTAATTTCTTTATCAATCTTGTCTTCAGTGTCTGTCTTTATTTCTCTGATGTCTTTACTGACCAGAATATGAATACAGTTTGCATACAGTCTGCGTACAGTTCTGCCCTCTCACCCAGGGTGAATCTCCAGCCCTCTTAGATGCCCTGCCAGCCCTTGAAGACTGTGAGTTCAAAATGAAACTCCCATCGTCCTTCCCAAACCAGCTTCCGTTTTGTGGTTTTCCATTTCGCTCAGTGTCCTTACACGCTGTCAAGCCCCTAACAGTTTGAAGATAATCTGTCTTTAAAATTTTAAATTCATTGATGTCATCAAACTCAGTGGCTTTTCCTTTTTTATTATTATTTTAAAAGTATAAAGAAAATATGTGTAAATCATTTTTAAAAATTCAAGCAGTATTTAAGGGTTTCATTAAAACATGAATTTTGGGCTTCCCTGGTGGCGCAGTGGTTAAGAATCCGCCTGCCAATGCAGGGGACACAGGTTCAAGCCCTGGTCTGGGAAGATCCCACATGCTGCGGAGCAGCTAAGCCCATACGCCACAACTACTGAGCCTGTGCTCTAGAGCCCGTGTGCCACAGCTACTGAAGCCCATGTGCCTAGAGCCCGTGCTCTGCAACAAGAGAAGCCATCACAATGAGAAGACCGTGCACTGCAACTAAGAGTAGCCCCTGCTCACTGCAACTAGAGAAAGCCCGTGCACAGCAACAAAAGACGCAACACAGCCTAAATAAATAAATAAATAATTAAATAAATAAATTTATTTAAAAAAAAAAAACATGAATTTTCCTTCTACCTGGTGCTCAGTTGCCCTCCCTAAAGGCAATCATTTCCTCCCAGATTTTTGTATATCCTTCCTGAGAATATGTGTGTTGTGTGTGCATGTGTTGTGTGTGTCACCTTTTGTATACCCTGTTTCTTTACATGCATGTATCATACCATATAAACTGCTATACCTTGCTTTTTTTCATTTAACACATTTTGCAGATACCAGCATGTTTAGAGTTTACTCACTTATTTTTAATGGCTGCATAATTTGTCCACTGTATGGAGGTACTGTAACTTATTTAACCAGTCCCCTGTTAAAGAGCTATTTCCTTTCATGATTGTATCCAGTGCTGTGCTGTACATCCTTGTAGATGCATCTTTCTGCACATGTGCTAGTATTTTACAGGATAAATCGGTAGAAGTGGAATCACTGGATCAGAGGGTATGATATCCATTTTAGTATCATTTGGGGGGCAGCTGGGGGGATCTTCCTTATTTTTCCATGTTAAAGACATTGACAGTCCTCCCGTTTTTGAAATCAACTTCCTTGATACACCTGCCCTCTCTGATAGATCCTTCTCTCTTCTTTCTCTTCTCACCCCCTGCATCGAGGTCTCCCACACACCCTCAGTTTTGATGCTTCACCAGCATAGAGTCATACCCATGGGTATGATATATCCCAGTGAAAGGATGTAAAGCAAAATCACAAAGGGAAAAGGCACGTGGGGCGAAGTCCAGGGGGAAACAGCGCAGGATTTCAAGGGTATTCGGCCAGTGGAGTCACACACGATGGACTTAATCTCCCAGCAACTAGTTGTGACAGCACGTGTGAAATGTTCTTTACCAGGGAAGCTCATTAGGGACTCACTGCCCAGGGTTTTTATTGAGGGCTTGATGCGTAGATAGCGTCTGCCTAGCACATACCCAAACTCCAGACTCTAAACAGGAAAGCAGGTTTTTAGCATAAACCATAGTGTTTGCACAAACAGTTTAGGTGGGTAACCCACCCTTCTCACCTAGGGTGGTGGGTGCTCTCTCCAAATCCAAGTTCCTAGACAGCAGCTATGGGCCAGCCTTGGACGGAGGCCTTTCAAAGATAGCAGCCAGGTGTGCTGTGTTAACTCTTTCTGCACACCCCCTAATCTGACAGCCTTTGAGGCTTTGCTCCTGACTTTTCCTCTCTCTCAGTTTATCTAGTAGCTCTCATTGTACTTAGTAATCATCTCTACTCTGACTTCTGAGTCTTGGCCATTCACTTAATGTTGGTCCTGAGTGTTCCGCTCCTTTCAGTATGTTCCCTCTTAGATGTCCTGCCAACCCTTTACACTAAAAGTATTCCAAGCCAAACTCAGCATCTTCCCTCTGAAATCTTTCTTCCCCAGTGTTACCATTGTAGGTGGTGGCCCGGGATAGACAGCTTCCTTTGAAATAGCTCGTGTTTATCTCCTGCCTCCCCTTCCCCCTCAGTGTCTGCCGCCATCAGCCTGGATTATGTCCTTATCTCCTTGTGCTAGGCTTCCCGGAAGGAGTCAGTCTCACAAATAATCCCCTGCCCTCCAGTGAATTTTACCCCCACTGGATTGTTGTTCCCAACCCCCGCTTTCCTTATGTCCTTCCAAAATCTGACCCTAACTCTGTCTGTCTTTAATTGCTCCCTTACTATTTACTGGCTCCCAGATACGTTTTGTCTTTTCCTGCCTCTCTGCTTTTGTAAACGGACATTTCTACCTGAACTGGCTTCCTTCTCCTCTCTGCCTAACCATATTCTTCCCAGCTCAAATCATACCTTGTTATAAACTTTGGCCACCTCAGTTATTATTTTTTATACATTTTTCTGAAGCATTTATTCGACACTTACTGCCCCATTTCTGTGGATGTTGAATTGGTCAGGGTTTGTGGTTGTAAACATGGAAGCCAACCCCTAATTTAAGCAGAAAAGAAATTTATTAAGTGATATCTATCAGCAGGCAGGACTGAAGAACCAGGCTTGTCAACTACAGCATCACAGACAACAGCCAAAATCAGGCTGCAGGGCTGTTCTAAGAGACGTCTGTCGCCACCACTGAACAAACGTACTTCTTGCACTGGCGACACCACCGGTGCCACTGCTGCCTCTGACCCTAGATGTAGCTGCTGCCCCCTGGCCAGAGTGAATACTGCATGATTCTGGCTGCTGCTTGTCACGAGTCCTAACTCAGAGTCTGAGCTGGGGGTACTGATGGACAGATTTTCATCGTATGCTCTCGCCACAGTTCAGATGAGGTCTCATGTTTATAAGGTAGAGGATTTTCCACCTGTGGAAGGAGATTCCAATTTGAACCGCTAAACAGTGTCACATTTCCTCTCTAATCTTTCCATAGGTATCTGACTTCTTCCCAACTGTATCAGCTCCTCCCGGATGGACGGGACTCATACTTCTTTCCAGCTGCAGGCTACCTTAACATGACCCTGGTGTAGAGCAGACATTTAATGAATGACATAAAAAAGGCAAAGCAATATGAATCAGCTAGGATGTTTGGGCAGGTAACACCAAACCTAACTAGGGCTTAAGCTTATGGTATTGTCTCTAGTGTGTTCAGATCTGTACTTTATTGTTTTACATCAATTATTTTTGAAACAACAAAGCCTCAAAGCTTGGAGTTGCCTAGAAAACCACCCTTCTCCCTTTCCTCAGGAGCAATGTTTGTGAGTAAGTGAGCGGGCTGTTGGGCATTTGTTTCCTTCACATGGTCCAAAAAAGTTGAGTATTGTTGATATAAGTTAGGGTACTTTCCTAAGTAGACAGCGTTAATATGGACAACTGAAACAGCAAATGGCCCAAGTTTGCAGCGCAGTTGTTTCTCAGACTGGAACAACTCATTAACAGTTGTAACAATCTATTAGCAGTGATGGGAATAGATGGTTGGTCTCAAAAAGCTCTTTGCACTTTGCTGTACAGCAGACATGGGGACAGCATTGTAAATCAACTATACTTAAATTAAAAAGAAAAACTCTCACCCTAAAGTTAAATATATAATAAAAAAAATCTGTGGTTATAAACATTATAAGTACTTACTATATAAATCTGGAAAATATACAACTATATGAAGAAGAAAATTAAAATGTCATCCCTCAAGAAAAGTGCTGTAATATTTTTGGCTTATCTCTTTTTTTTTAACATCTTTATTGGAGTATAATTGCCTTACAATGGTGTTAGTTTCTGCTTTTTAACAAAGTGAATCAGCTATACATATGTTCCCATATCTCTCCTTCTTGCGTCTCCCTCCCTCCCACCCTCCCTATCCCACCCCTCTAGGTGGTCACAAAGCACCGAGCTGATCTCCGTATGCTATGCGGCTGCCTCCCACTAGCTATTTATTTTACGTTTTGTAGTGTATATGTGTCCATGACACTCTCTCACTTTGTCACAGCTTACCCTTCCCCCTCCCCATATCCTCAAGTCCATGCTCTAGTAGGTCTGTGTCTTTATTCCCGTCTTGCCCCTAGGTTCTTCATGACCTTTTTTTTTTTTCTTAGATTCCATATATATGTGTTACCATATGGTATTTGTTTTTCTCTTTCTGACTTACTTCACTCTGTATGACAGACTCTAGGTCCATCCACCTCACTACAAATAACTCAATTTCGTTTCCTTTTATGGCTGAGTAATACTCCATTGTATATATGTGCCACATCTTCTTTATCCATTCATCTCTTGATGGACACTTAGGTTGCTTCCATGTCCTGGCGATTGTAAATAGAGCTGCAGTGAACATTTTGGTACATGACTTCTTGAATTATGGTTTTCTCAGGCCCAGTAGTGGGATTGCTGGGTCGTATGGTAGTTCTATTTTTAGTTTTTTAAGGAACCTCCATACTGTTCTCCATAGTGGCTGTATCAATTTACATTCCCACCAACAGTGCAAGAGTGTTCCCTTTTCTGCACACCCTCTCCAGCATTTATTTTTTCTAGATTTTTGGATGATGGCCATTCTGACCAGTGTGAGATGATATCTCATTCTAGTTTTGATTTGCATTTCTCTAATGATTAATGATGTTGAGCATTCTTTCATGTGTTTGTTGGCAGTCTGTATATCTTCTTTGGAGAAATGTCTATTTAGGTCTTCTGCCCATTTTTGGATTGGGTTGTTTGTTTTTTTGATATTGAGCTGCATGAGCTGCTTGTAAATTTTGAAGATTAATCCTTTGTCAGTTGCTTCATTTGCAAATATTTTCTCCCATTCTGATGGCTCTTTTGGTCTTGTTTATGGTTTCCTTTGCTGTGCAAAAGCTTTTAAGTTTCATTAGGTCCCATTTGTTTATTTTTGTTTTTATTTCCATTTCTCTAGGAGGTGGGTCAAAAAGGATCTTGCTGTGATTTATATCATAGAGTGTTCTGCCTATGTTTTCCTCTAAGAGTTTGATAGTGTCTGGCCTTACATTTAGGTCTTTAATCCATTTTGAGTTTATTTTTGTGTATGGTGTTATAGAGTGTTCTAATCTCATACTTTTACATGTACCTGTCCGGTTTTCCCAGCATCACTTATTGAAGAGGCTGTCTTTTCTCTACTGTATATTCTTGCCTCCTTTATCAAAGATAAGGTGACCATATGTGCGTGGGTTTATCTCTGGGCTTTCTGTTCTGTTCCATTGATCTATATTTCTGTTTTTGTGCCAGTACCATACCGTCTTGATTACTGTAGCTTTGTAGTATAGTCTGAAGTCAGGGAGCCTGATTCCTCCAGCTCCATTTTTTGTTCTCCAGATTGCTTTGGCTATTCAGGGTCTTTTGTGTTTCCATACAAATGGTGAAATTTTTTGTTCCAGTTCTGTGAAAAATGCCAGTGGTAGTTTGATAGGGATTGCATTAAATCTGTAGATTGCTTTGGGTAGTATAGTCATTTTCACAATGTTGATTCTTCCAATCCAAGAACATGGTATCTCTCTCCATCTATTTGTATCACCTTTAATTTCTTTCATCAGTGTCTTATAATTTTCTGCATACAGGTCTTTTGTCTCCCTAGGTAGGTTTATTCCTAGATATTTTATTCTTTTTGTTGCAGTAGTAAATGGGAGTGTTTTCTTAATTTCACTTTCAGAGTTTTCATCATTCGTGTATAGGAATGCCAGAGATTTATGTGCATTAATTTTGAATCCTGCTACTTTACTGAGTTCATTGATTAGCTCTAGTAGTTTTCTGGTAGCATCTTTAGGATTCTTTATGTATAGTATCATGTCATCTGCAAACAGTGACAGCTTTACTTTTTCTTTTCCAATTTGCATTCCTTTTATTTCTTTTTCTTCTCTGATTGCTGTGGCTAAAACTTCCAAAACTATGTTGAATAATAGTGGTGCGAGTGGGCAACCTTGTCTTGTTCCTGATCTTAGTGGAAATGGTTTCAGTTTTTCACCATTGAGGATGATGTTAGCTGTGGGTTTGTCATATATGACCTTTATTATGTTGAGGAAAGTTCCCTCTATGCCTACTTTCTGCAGGGTTTTTATCATAAATGGGTGTTGAATTTTGTTGAAAGCTTTCTCTGCATCGATGGAGATGATCATATGGTTTTTCTTCTCCAGTTTGTTAATATGGTGTATCACATTGATTGATTTGCATATATTGAAGAATCCTTGCATTCCTGGAATAAACCCCACTTGATCATGGTGTGTGATACTTTTAATGTACTGTTGGATTCTGTTTGCTAGTATTTTGTTGAGGATTTTTGCATCTATGTTCATCAGTGATATTGGCCTGCAGTTTTCTTTCTTTGTGACATCTTTGTCTGGTTTTGGTATCAGGGTGATGGTGGCCTTGTAGAATGAGTTTGGGAGTGTTCCTCCCTCTGCTATATTTTGGAAGAGTTTGAGAAGGATAGGTGTTAGCTCTTCTCTAAATGGTTGATAGAATTCGCCTGTGAAGCCATCTGGTCCTGGGCTTTTGTTTGTTGGAAGATTTTTTTTTTTTTTTTTTTTGCGGTATGCGGGCCTCTCACTGTTGTGGCCTCTCCTGTTGCAGAGCACAGGCTCCAGACGCGCAGGCTCAGTGGCCATGGCTCACGGGCCCAGCCGCTCTGCGGCACGTGGGATCTTCCTGGACCGGGGCACGAACCTGTGTTCCCTGCATCGGCAGGCTGACTCTCAACCACTGCACCACCAGGGAAGTCCATGTTTGTTGGAAGATTTTTAATCACAGTTTCAATTTCAGTGCTTGTGATTGGTCTGTTCATATTTTCTATTTCTTCCTGGTTCAGGCTCGGCAGGTTGTGCATTTCTAAGAATTTGTCCATTTCTTCCTGGTTGTATCCTACTGTCCATTTTATTGGCATACAGTTGCTTGTAGTAATCTCTCATGATCCTTTTCATTTCTGCAGTGTCAGTTGTTACTTCTTTTTCATTTCTAATTCTGTTGATTTGAGTCTTCTCCCTTTTTTTCTTGATGAGTCTGGCTAATGGTTTATCAATTTTGTTTATCTTCTCAAAGAACCAGCTTTTAGTTTTATTGATCTTTGCTATCGTTTCCTTCATTTCTTTTTCATTTATTTCTGATCTGATCTTTATGATTTCTTTCCTTCTGCTAACTTTGGGAGTTTTTTTTTCTTTTTTCTCTAATTGCTTTAGATGCAAGGTTAGGTTGTTTATTTGAGATGTTTCCTGTTTCTTAAGGTAGGATTGTATCACTGTAAACTTCCCTCTTAGAAATGCTTTTGCTGCATCCCATAGGTTTTGGGTCGTCGTGTCTCCATTGTCATTTGTTTCTAGGTATTTTTTGATTTCCTCTTTGATTTCTTCAGTGATCACTTCGTTATTAAGTAGTGTATTGTTTAGCCTCCATGTGTTTGTATTTTTTACAGATCTTTTCCTGTAATTGATATCTAGTTTCATAGCGTTGTGTTCGGAAAAGATACTTGATATGATTTCAATTTTCTTAATTTTACCAGGGCTTGATTTGTGACCCAAGATAATGATCTATTGTGGAGAATGTTGCATCAGCACTTGAGAAGAATGTGTATTCTGTTGTTTTTGGATGGAATGTCCTATAAATATCAATTAAGTCCATCTTGTCTAATGTATCATTTAAAACTTGTGTTTATTTATTTATTTTCATTTTGGATGATCTGTCCATTGGTGAAAGTGGGGTGTTAAAGTCCCCTACTATGATTGTGTTACTGTCGATTTCCCCTTTTATGGCTGTTAGTATTTGCTTTATGCATTGAGGTGCTCCTTTGTTGGGTGCATAAATATTTACAATTGTTATATCTTCTTCTTGGATCGATCCCTTGATCATTATGTAGTGTCCTTCTTTGTCTCTTCTAATAGTCTTTATTTTAAAGTCTATTTTGTCTGATACAAGAATTGCTACTCTGGCTTTCTTTTGATTTCCATTTGCATAGAATATCTTTTTCCATCCCCTCACTTTCAGTCTGTATGTGTCCCTAGGTCTGAAGTGGGTCTCTTGTAGACAGCATATATATGGGTCTTGTTTTTGTATCCATTCAGCCAGTCTGTGTCTTTTGGTGGGAGCATTTAATCCATTTACATTTAAGGTAATTATCGATATGTATGTTCCTATTCCCATTTTCTAAATTGTTTTGGGTTCGTTATTGTAGGTCTTTTCCTTCTCTTGTGTTTCTTGCCTAGAGAAGTTCCTTTAGCATTTGTTGTAAAGCTGGTTTGGTGGTGCTGAACTCTCTCAGCTTTTGCTTGTCTGTAAAGGTTTTAATTTCTCCATCAAATCTGAATGAGATCCTTGCTGGGTAGAGTAATCTTGGTTGCAGGTTTTTCTCCTTCATCACTTTAAATATGTCCTGCCAGTCCCTTCTGGCTTACAGAGTTTCTGCTGAAAGATCAGCTGTTAACCTTATGGGGATTCCCTTATGAGTTATTTGTTGTTTTTCCCTTGCAGCTTTTAATATGTTTTCTTTGTATTTAATTTTTAACAGTTTGATTAATATGTGTCTTGGCATGTTTCTCCTTGGATTTATCCTGTATGGGACTCTCTGTGCTTCCTGGACTTGATTAACTATTTCCTTTTCCATATTAGGGAAGTTTTCAACTATAATCTCTTCAAATATTTTCTCAGTCCCTTTCTTTTTCTCTTCTTCTTCTGGGACCCCTATAATTTGAATGTTGGTGTGTTTAAGGTTGTCCCAGAGGTCTCTTGAGACTGTCCTCAGTTCTAATTCTTTTTTCTTTATTCTGCTCTGTGGTAATTATTTCCACTATTTTATCTTCCAGGTCACTTATCCTTTCTTCTGCCTCAGTTATTCTGCTATTGATCCCTTCTAGAGAATTTTTAATTTCATTTATTGTGTTGTTCATCATTGTTTGTTTGCTCTTTAGTTCTTCTAGGTCCTTGTTAAATGTTTCTTGTATTTTCTCTATTCTATTTCCAAGATTTTGGATCATCTTTACTGTCATTATTCTGAATTCTTTTTCAGGTAGACTGCCTATTTCCTCTTCATTTGTTTGGTCTGGTGGGTTTTTATCTTGCTCCTTCATCTGCTGTGTGTTTTTTTGTCTTCTCATTTTGCTTATCTTACTGTGTTTGGGGTCTCCTTTTCACAGGCTGCAGGTTCGTAGTTCCTGTTGTTTTTAGTGTCTGTCCCAAGTGGCTAAGGTTGGTTCAGTGGGTTGTGTAGGCTTCCTGGTGGAGGGGACTAGTGCCTGTGTTCTGGTGGATGAGGCTGGATCTTGTCTTTCTGGTGGGCAGGACCACGTCTGGTTTTGTGTTTTTGGGTGTCTGTGGCCTTTTTATGATTTTAGGCAGCCTCTCTGCTAATGGGTGGGGTTGTGTTCCTGTCTTGCTAGTTGTTTGGCATAGGGTGTCCAGCACTGTAGCTTGCTGGTCGTTGAGTGGAGCTGGGTTTTGGTGTTGAGATGGAGACCTCTGGGAGATTTTCGTCGTTTGATATGACGTGGAGCTGGGAGGTCTCTTGTGGACCAGGGTCCTGAAGTTGGCTCTCCCACCTCAGAGGCACAGCACTGACTCCTGGCAGCAGCACCAAGAGCCTTTCATCCACACGGCTCAGAATAAAAGGGAGAAAAAATAGAAGGAAAGAGGATAAAATAAAATAAAGTTATTAAACTAAAAACTATTAAGAAAAAAAATTTTAAGTAAAAAACAACAACAACAAAAAAAATGGATGGATAGAATCCTAGCGCAAATGGTGGAAGCAAAGCTATACAGAGAAAATCTCACACAGACGCATCCACATACACACTCACAAAAAGAGGGAAAGGGGAAAAATAATACATCTTTGCTCCCAAAGTCCATCTCTTCAATTTGGGATGATTCGTTGTCTATTCAGGTATTCCACAGATGCAGGGCACATCAGGTTGATTGTGGAGCTTTAATCCACTGCTCCTGAAGCTGCTGGGAGAGATTTCCCTTTCTCTTGTTTGTTTGCACAGCTCCAGGGGTTCAGCTTTGGATTTGGCCCCGCCTCTGCGTGTAGGTTGCCTGAGGGCGTTTGTTCTTCGCTCACACAGGACAGGGTTAAAGGAGCAGCTGCTTTGGGGGCTCTGGCTCACTCAGGCCAGGAGGAGGGAGGGGTGCGGATGTGGGGTGAGCCTGCGGTGGCAGAGGCCAGCATGATGTTGCACCAGCCTGAGGCGCACCGTGCGTTCTCCCGGGGAAGTTGTCCCTGGATCCCGGGACCCTGGCAGTGGCGGGCTGCACAGGCTCCCCGGAGCGGAGGTGTGGAGAGTGACCAGTGCTCGCACACGGGCTTCTTGGTGGCGGCAGCAGCAGCCTTAGCGTCTCATGCCCGTCTCTGGGGTCCATGCTTTTAGCTGCGGCTCGCGCCCGTCTCTGGAGCTCCTTTAAGCAGCGCTCTGAATCCCCTCTCCTGGCGCACCAGGAAACAAAGAGGGAAGAAAAAGTCTCTTGCCTCTTCGGCATCTCCAGACCTTTTCCCGGACTCCCTCCCGGCTAGCTGTGGCGCACTAGCCCCCTTCGGGTTGTGTTCACGCAGCCAACCCCAGTCCTCTCCCTGGGATCTGACCTCCGAAGCCCGAGCCTCAGCTCCCAGCCCCCGCCCACCCCGGCGGGTGAGCAGACAAGCCTCTTGCACTGGTGAGTGCTGGTCAGCACTGATCCTCTGTGCGGGAATCTCTCTGCTTTGCCCTCCGCACCCATGTTGCTGCGCTCTCCTCCATGGCACCGACGCTTCCCCCCCTCCACCGCCCGCAGTCTCCGCCCCCGGAGGGGCTCCTAGTGTGTGGAAACCTTTCTTCCTTCACAGCTCCCTCCCACTGGTGCAGGTCCTATCCCTATTCTTTTGTCTCTTTTTTCATTTTTCTTTTGCCCTACCTGGGGAGTTTCTTACCTTTTGGGAGGTCTGAGGTCTTCTGCCAGCGTTAAGTAGGTGTTCTGTAGGAGTTGTTCCACATGTAGATGTAGTTCTGATGTATCTGTGGGGAGGAAGGTAATCTCTGTGTCTTACTCTTCCGCCATCTTGAAGCTCCCTTTTGGCTTATTTCTTTACAGTGTTTTCTTTTTCCCTTTTAATGTTTATTATTAACTTGGTTAAGACCGTACTGTATGGGGTTTTGTAGGCCACTTTCTCACTGATAATTATATCACTGACATTTTTGTGTTATTAAATAATCTGCATAAATACAAGTTGAACATATAAAAAAATCTCAAGTCACAAAAACTGTTCTCATTTTATTAAGAGATTTAGAAAATGGAACATGCTATTTATTCTTGGGCTGTGGCCAAGAGGAGTAATTGCTTCCACATTCTCTATACATGAAAACCATCCACTCTGAGGTGCAGCTGTAGCCATGCTCTATACATCTGTTACGCTTTTCGTTTTCTGGTCTGATAAGCTTGTTCATCTCCCCCATGCTGCTTTCAGCAGTTGCCGTGACACCAGGTGACAGCTGGATTTGGTGATTTCTTGTCTTATTGCTTAAGGCAGCAACGCTCCATTCAGCAGCGGCTTAGTTGCTGCTCCTTTGCACATGTGAGGCCTGCCAGAGCCCAGCTTCCGGGCTGGTGAGAGCGCCTTCATTCACCAAGTGATTATTGATCATCCCTTGACCTCTGTCCTGGGGGTGTAAAGGTGACGACCCAGTCCTGCCCCATGCAGCTCGCAGTGTAGGCATTTGTTTGCAAGTGAACAGAGTACAGAGTGCCGTGATTGACCCTCAGAGGGCGGCTAACTCAGTTGGCCCAGGGAGTCTGAGCAAGGCTCCACAGAGGAGATTGTGCTTGAGCTGAGATCTTCAGCCGATGAGCCACTGACTTACAACTACTTTTATACGGCCTCTCTTGTTTTCTTTCTTTCTTCTTGACAGTCAGAGCTACCCTGGATCAATTTTAGCATAGATGTAACCCGGGTGAGCTTGGTGTAAGGTGTGCTGGTGTCTGGCCTGCTTGGTGTGGTCAGAGGCTCCCAGGGGGAAGAGGGAGGTGGCTGTGGCGCAGCAGATGCATCCACATAGCCAGTGGCCCGGGAGGATGGCGGATCCCCTGGGGGAGGGTGGAGCATCGGGGGGAGGGGAGTGACAAGATCTGATCATGTCAGGCCCCAGACGAAGAGGCTGGCTTCCAGCTGATTGGGGGGAGGGGGAGACCCGAATCCTGTGTGGGACCACCAGTCGGGGCATGGAGGTGCTGTGTCGTGAGAGATCCACAGGCACCCACAGCATGTCCTTCAGATCAAGCAGTTCTCTGGTTCCTGGCAGTACCCTGTGGGGTGCAGCTTGGAAGCCCAGCAGGGAAGGCGAGGCACGCAATCCCAGTTGCAGCAGAGTGGCTGCATTTGGAGCACCCTCTGCAGGCAGTAAGTGCTTGTCATTATCTCTGTCAGCACTGGCCTAGGGCCTGGCCTCTTCTGGATCCTGCTGTTGGGATCAGTGGAACTTTAGGAAGGACGGAGGGGTGGGGTGTGGCATGTCACAGAACCCCCAGCCACATAAAAAGTACTGGGAATAATATGTGTCTTTTCCTAAAGAACTCGGAGTGGTGTGCAGGTGTTGCGAGCCTCCTAGCCGTGTTGTTCCGGTGTAGCTGTTTGAATGGTGGGGAGGAAGGACCTGGAAAATGCTAGTGTCTGAGCAGACTTGTGTGCAGCCTTTTTTTTTTTTTAAATTAATTTTTATTGGAGTATAGTTGCTTTACAATGTTGTGCTAGTTTCTGCTCTACAGCAAAGTGAATCAGATATATATATACATATATCCCCTCCTTTTTGGATTTCCTTCCCATTTAGGTCACCACAGAGCACTGACTAGAATTCCCTGTGCTATACAGTAGGTTCTCATTGGTTATCTATTTTATACATAGTAGTGTATATGTGTCAATCCCCTCGTTCCAATTCATCCCACCCCCCCTTTCCCGCTGTTACCCATATGTCCTCTACGTCTGTGCCTCTATTTCTGCTTTGCAAATGAGTTCATCTGTATCGTTTTTCTAGATTCCACATATAAGCGATACTTACAACATTTGTTTTTCTCTTTCTGACTTACTTCACTCTGTATGACAGTCTCTAGGTCTAGCCACATCTCTGCAAATGGCACAGTTTTGTTCCTTTTTATGGCTGAGTAATATTTATGTGCAGCCTTTAAGAATGTAGTCTTTTGATTCTGTAAATGAACATTTGTTAAAATTATTTTTTTCCTAGATAATCCCCTATGTTGGGACCATTTCTGAGCAGCTGGAGCCTGGAACTTTGATTGTACTACGTGGGCATGTTCCTAGTGACTCAGACAGGTAAAGTCATTCTGTTAGATGAGAAGAGAACAAGAATAAACTCGTTGTGATTGTGGGACAACAAAAAATCATGAGGGAGAGACCATTTGGATACTCGGAGGCCTGATTTTGCTTTCATAGCAGCCCCGGCCAAGGTGCTGAGGAAATTGGAATGAAAAACTGAAATACAGGTTATTTGGACTTTTTGTTGCTGTAAGTCTGATTGTAGTATAAAGAATTAGAGATACGGTTAATGAAGGGAACTGTGGTCAGATGACAGGGACACAGTCTAGTTACAGTGTAACATTCCCACACCATCTCTTAAGGCCTGTTCTGGGTGGTTTTATCTAATGCTTGCTTTGGGTAGAGTCTGGACGAGGCTGTATCAGCTAGAGTTGGGCTCGGCTCTGTGTGGTGGATGCCTGAACAACAGTGGTTTAAATAAGATGTGAACGTGACATCTAAAGGGGACAGTCTGGAGGGCTGAGGGCGCCTCTTCACGCACTCACCCTGCCATGCCAGGGTGAGGTCCTCTTTCTCGTGGTTCCTGGAAGCTAGGACTCTGGTCCTCACGTTGTGTTTGGGTAGCTGCCTGGGACTGTGTGCTATTTGGGGGGAAGGGGTGGGGGGTGGACAGAAGGCAGATGCCAACTGACTTTAGAGACCGTTTCCAGGAATCTTCCTTGCACACTTCACTTCTACCCCATCGGCAGAGCTCGGGGCACCTGGGCGAACGCACCTGCGGGGAGACTGGGCAATGTGGGTGCTTGTGGTGGACCGCCACCAAAAGCATGTGAGTGAACAGAAGATCCGTCAGCTGTCACTCGGCCTGGGTTTCTGCGCTGCCGGGCCTGCGAGGCCGCCTTCCTCCCTGAGTCCTCACGCAGCCTGTGTTTCCTCCCCTCCTCAGGTTCCAGGTGGACTTACAGTGTGGCAGCAGCGTGAAACCTCGAGCGGACGTGGCCTTTCATTTCAATCCACGGTTCAGAAGGGCCAACTGCATTGTTTGCAACACTCTGAAAAATGAGAAGTGGGGCTGGGAAGAGATCACCTATGACATGCCTTTCAATAAAGAAAAATCTTTTGAGATCGTGATCATGGTGCTGAAAGACAAATTCCAGGCAGGTTTTGGAGAACAGGGGTTAGATCCTCATTCACGAGAATAAGCACGAGGGAAGCTTTTCACATGAGTGAACTCACCCTTGCGTGTCCTAAATCCAGAGGAAGAGTTTGCCTTTATCATGTTCCTCTAGAGGAGGGCCCGGCGGGGCCCTTGCTGTGAGGCGGGCACAGCCAGCATCCCTGCCGGGGTCGCCGTGCTGGCAGAGGGCGAGGCCAGCGCAGCGGGAGTTTGTTAGATCGTTGCTCCTCGCAGGGCTGAGCTTCCTTCTGACCTGGCACAGCCTTACACTCAGGATGGGAAAGTAAACCCCAGGCAGCAGGACCCGCAGGGTGGGAGAGTCTGAACTGACAGATGGGATCCTGGCGTGGGAGTCGGGGTTTGTAAAGTTGCATCCTGCCGCAGCCTAGTCCCGTAGGATCTTGAGATTCTAGACCCAGAGGAGCTCATAGCAACCCCGCTGCGTGTCGTCAGTGCTCCCGCTGCTTCCTCGGGTGTGTGTGGTCCTGGAGGCGCCTCCACCTCCTGGCCCACGAGCCTGTGGAGGACTTGACGGCTCAGGTGGAGACTCCCCACCCGAGGTGCAGACCCCTCTGACCCTCAGAGCCTGCTCCCACCAGCACTTCTCCCCTAAACCTCCTCTCTCCCCTCATCCCTCCTCTGGCCATTGGAGTACTTGGGTCTGGATCGTTCTTTTTAATGCTTGTCCGTGCTCTTGAGCTTTGGTTTTTTTCCTGTGTTTCTTTTGCCCGCCAATGGGATTTTCAGCTCCTTGAGATCAGAGACTGTACTGTGTTCGGCGTGTCTTCCCGACACTCCTACAAGTACTGACATCTGGCGGGAGAGGGAGGCGCCCTGTGCACTGGTACCCGCTAAAATGCATTTATTAACTGTTTTATTCGTGGGGGGGACCTGTCTTCTGTGTTTGTCCAGGTGGCTGTCAATGGAAAACATACCCTGATCTACGCCCACAGGATCAGCCTAGAGAAGATCGACACCCTGGGCATTTATGGCAAAGTTATCATTCACTCCGTGGGTTTCAGCTTCAGCTCGGTCAGTCCCCTTCCATGGGGGGCGGCAGGGGGTCTTTGGTGATGTTTTCTTGAAAACTGTGTAAATATGTCCCTCATTAGTGTGTTAATTTCTTGGAAGTAAATCTTTCAGACTAGCAGGATGCTAATCATTGACCAGGGCTTGCTTGTCTGTAGGATCTCAAATCTAGCATGGTTCCAACAAAAACCCAAACAGTAACAACAAAACAAACAGCCTTTACAGCTGGAGAGCGGCCGTTTCCCTGATGCAGGAGCGTAGTGGAGCAGTTCGCTAGGATTGTTTCCTAGAAGTGGGACGTCAAAGGGTACCTGCATTTTAAGTTAGGATTGAAATTGCTAACGTGCCCTCCAAAGAGAGTAAAACAAAGTAGTCTCAAGATCTGTATTCATTTGCTCACATTCTTTTTTTTTTTTTTTTTTTTTTTTTGCGGTACGCGGCCCTCTCACTGCTGTGGCCTCTCCTGTTGCGGAGCACAGGCTCCGGACGTGCAGGCTCAGCAGCCATGGCTCACGGGCCCAGCCGCTCTGCGGCACGTGGGATCTTCCCGGACCGGGGCACGAACCCGTGTCCCCTGCATCGGCAGGCGGACTCTCAACCACTGCGCCACCAGGGAGGCCCCTGCTCACATTCTTCTTGACATTAGTTCTGATTTTAACATTTGCCAGCTTGACAGAGGGGAGAAGGTTGCTAATGTTCATGCATTTTTGGATAATTTTCTGTCATATTTTCATGTTTAATACCATTTATAATTTTTGTTGATATGTCAAGCAGGTTATATTTAGAATTCTGATGGATGTTAAATATTAATCTGAACTTTTCTTCAGGATTTAAGAAGTAGCCAAGCATCTACTCTGGAATGGACAAAGATAAGTGAAGAAAATGTAAATATTAAATCTCTTAATCAACCACCAGTTTAAAAATGTTTTTTTAGTTGCCATGTAAATTAGGTGGCAGGCAGGCTGAGTTTTAAAAAAACTGTTTTTAATATGAAAACTTATATTTTTAGTAATTAACAGGCTGGAAGTAATCGTTCGAAAATTGAGGCATATACTTCAGGGTGCCAGGTGCTATAAGTTTTGCTGTTTAGACTCTCAGTGGATCTGACCACTACCCACCAATCTTCTGTACAAAGAACTCTCTGAACTGCTGAATAGGGCTGTCCGGAGGTGTTTATAAATAGTGAGCACAGCCAGTGCATGGGCAAACGAACTTCCACGTGTATCTTCTCCCCCTGTGGAAACAACTGCAGTTCAGACATTTTTTGCTGTTATTAGTGTGGAGAAAGTGAGGCCTTACTGATCTCAGCACGTTCCTAGACAGACTAGAATCTCAGCAGTTGGGGAGCACCCTGGGAAGAACAAGGAAAATGTGTTTGAAGCCCACATGTGGCCTTCAGGAAAGGCTCAGCTTGTGGCGGAGGCTATAGGATTCAGATGAACAGGACAGTCAGTCTGTTCCCAGCCTGAGTGGCACTCTGCAGCTCCAAAGCACTTGGTCAGGAAGCACTGGCCACCTGCATGTCCCCCCGCCCCGGAGTGGAGCAGGCACTACCGGCCCAGGCTCTGGGTGGTACAGCCAGTAAGATCCAACTGCTCATGTTATAAAACGTATTTCTTCCGTCAATCATCTGTATTTTGTCTTTCTCTTCCAATAGGTACAGAAGTCTGGCATGTCACAGTTTGTAAGTATTTTTGCTATAACCTGTGGAACCTTTTATAAGATTGCCCAGGAAATGAATAGTTGAAGCTTTGGAAGACAGGTTCATTCATTCCATACCTTATTGCAGAACTGTTTCCCTACAGCCTAGTAATAGAGGAGACATTTCTAAAATCATCCCCAGAACTGTCTACACCAAGAGCAAAGGTTCGCCAGCCAATCACACTTTGACTTGCTCCAAAATACTACCTACCGACTGTTTGTCAAAGGTTTGAAGAGCCAAAATTTTCTTAATTCTGTCTAACAAGTATTTAATGTTAGTTAGCTGATATGCGTAACTGCTACCCTCAGTACAAGCCCAAAGCAGCCACTCTGTGTTTGCACTGGTGTCCTGGACGGCTATCAGTCAACCGGACATCAGGTCCCTGAGCCGTTAGTGTGTTTCTGTAGCTCCCCCTACCTCAGCCGCTTCCCCTCCGGGCTGAAGGCAGTGCACGCTTCAGGCCAGCCGAGGTGACCTTCTCAGAGGGCATTTCACTCAGGCAGAGGATGTCAGGTCCCTCCCCACATCCATTCATTTCATTGTCTGAAAAATGGAGTGTTTGCTGTGAGCCAGGGACCCACCTGGGACCAAGGCAGACTTGGTCTGTCCCTTCATGGGGTTCACGGCCTTTAAACATTTCCCAGTGTCTTCTGGCAGTTTTCCCTCAAGATCCCTTTTGCAGGCTTCCTGATGCTAACTGGGATTTCTTTGCAGACTCTGCCATTCGTAGCGAGGTTGAACTCCTCAATGGGCCCTGGACGGACTGTTGTCATAAAAGGAGAAGTAAATACAAACGCCAAAGGGTCAGTATCAGTAAGTGGCCGTAATAACGCGGCTGCTGCTGCGTGTCTCTTACAGCTGTAACCCTGTCAACAATCTCGTGAGGTGTAAGTCGGGCTAATGTCATAAGCTTCATTTGAAAAGTGAGACTGTTAAAGCCAGATGAAGTTAGACTGCTGACAACTAGCAGTTGGCGGCGCCTAGGCTTTTTGTGGCCAGACAGGAGGGTGGCATTTTTGTCCACGAGGCCCACCCTTGCAGAACTGCAGGGCAGCTCTGTGAGAGCAGATCACTTTTATTAGGGCTCGTTCCCCTTGCCATGGGTCTTGTAAGATTCCTGCTTTTAGAACCTTTTCCAGAGGTGTTCAGAGTTCTGAAAGCTTGAAATGAGAGCTATTTCCTAGCAAGTAGTACACTTTGAAGAACAGGGCATTGTAAATGCTGAGACTTCCTGCTTGGAAGGACCCTGTTCTTGCAGCAGACGTGATCCTTTGGGTCGCTTGCTCTAACCGTTTAATTTCTTCCTGTAGCCTTAAACGTGGATCTTAAAGCTTTTCATATTTTTATTTTGCAAATAACATACTTATACCAACGGTGTGCTGACTCGGAATTTTAAATTTCACCTTCATCGGCATTCCTGGGTCCTTGTGTGTACATGTTTTGTGTAATCAGAGTTTAATTCTGATTGTTAAAATTGCAGAAACTCGACTCCTCTCTTCTACTTGGCTAATTAGTTTTTAAAAATTCTCTCAAAAGCTTTGCTGTTGATCTACTATCAGGAAAATCCAGGGATATTGCTCTCCACCTGAACCCACGCCTGAATGTTAAAGCATTTGTAAGAAATTCTTTTCTTCAGGAGTCCTGGGGAGAAGAAGAGAGAAATATTACCTGTTTCCCTTTTAGTCCTGGGATGTACTTTGAGGTGAGATGATTATCTTTTTTGAAAATGGGACAGGAAAAAGAATCCTGCGGGCAGGGGTAAGATGCAAGATAAATGGTCCATTTAAATTGAGTCCAACTTAATATGTGGAGGTTGTGTGTGGTTTTTGTTTATTTGGAGATTGTATTTTGAATGCCGTCTTTTATAACGCAAATAATCAGCATAAATGGCCAAGCCAGTCGAGTGCCACGTTATTTGCATTGGAATTATCTGACATGTTTTCATAATGACAATTTCTGTGTAACCCCATATTAGTTAATAGGAATTTGAACAGGAACCTTGTCTCAGGGCGGGAGTAGCGCGTTTAATCCTAAGTGAACGTGAGGACGTAGGAGCCATGAGACTGCCGGCACTATCCGTCGTCTCGGTGACACACAGCTTAGGTGGCAGTACTCTGTTCCAGGCGGTCCTGTTTGTATATATTCAAAGAAAGACACATTTAGACTACCGGGACTTGAAGGCATGTAGTCCTGAGCCCCCAAAGGTGCGAATGTTCTAACACAGCCTCTCCCCAGATGTGCTTCCGGGGAGTCTCGCCACGTGGATGCTGCAGGGTTGGCTGGGTGCCCTCACCAGCTTACGTGACTCACTGCTCACGTGGTCATTTAGGGTCACTGATTTCGGTCGTGGCTTCTCCAGCATTTTAAACTGTCACATGCTCTGGACGGTTGGAGCTCGCAAGACTCCTCAGAGTTGTTAGAAGTGTGAACATCAGGCTGAACAGAAGGTGGTGATTTGGCATTAATATTTATCCGTAAGTTCCTGTCTAATGCAGTGCCCTGGTTTGGGGAGTGATAGACAGGAGCGAGCTCATCATAGGTTCCCTGGAAGTGGTGGGTACTCGTTTGGAATTCAGAAGGAGGTGGGGGTGTGAAGGTAATCTGGGTTTTACAGATTTCGGGGATGATACAGACAAGTCGCTGGAGGTCGGAAGGGCGGCACAGGGGTTGCTGACTAGGCGGCAGTCAGGGTGCGAAGGGTGACGTGGGTTCACTGGAGGGAGAGGTGGCTGCTCCGGCAGGAAGCTGATCCTTGTGGTTGGTGACTGGAAACTCGTGACCTGTTTTCTGGCCTATTTGAGCCCCAAGTTTGCGACTACTGTATCAAAAGAGGAAAATAACACATTCTCTTAAATAATCTTTTCCTTTGTTAGTTTTCTACTTCAGGAAGAGTAGTTGTCCTCATGTGGGATCACTGCTGTCAGTTTTTTTGTAGTGATAGCTTTAAACTCCTGCCTTTTTAATAGGCTTTCGTTGAGATTCTCAGATCTTTCCATTAAAGCCATTGCTTTGCTTTTAAACAGTATCTTCTGTTCCGTGGCATTTCAGATTCACTTGTTAGTTCCAGCTGGAATCATTTAAAAACTATCTTTTGGTTTTGTAATGTCATCAGTGAGCTCTTTATCAAATTCATGTTCTTAGGAGCTGTTCAGGTGGTTGAGGGATCTTGGTGTTCCATGTTTGCATGTATGTACTTTGTTTTGCAACAGTGTGTCCACTAGGCTGCCTGCCATTTCTCTTCCATTTGTAACATAAGGTGCTGGCTCTGCACTTGCTCTTAGTCTAGAGAACTCTTTTCCCACTGCATCCGTCTAATGCCAGTTTGTTTTCCCTTCTGAGCATAAGGCTGTGTGTTTTGTATTCTCTTGAGATTCTGTTAAATGTCCATCACCAAAGGTCCCTTCCATCTGGTTGAAACTGGGATTTCCACCATTGTTGTGGGCATATAATCCCCAGTTATGGCTATTTTCCCCAGTTCTCTGTATAGCCCTGCGCCTTCATCTGTGTCAGTTATTGCTGTTATCCATGGAATTTCCCCCTCTTCCTAATCTCCCCCAGCAGCCATTTCCACTAGTCCTAGCAAAAGAAAAAAGACACTCCGTTGGCTGCTTTGCAGATCCAGATTTTGTGCCTCAGTCTGGCCTCCGGGGATGGAGGCGGGGAGTGCCGGGGAGAGCACAGTGTGGGTTCACCCAACTGGCCTCTGCAGTGTGGGTGGGAAACAAATGGTAGTCAGTGGCCAGACTGGCACGGGGAACATGGTAGCAGAAGTAAGAGGTTTAGGTGTACGAGCAATTTAAAAGGATCGCAGTTAACTCTGAAGGGCTAACACCAGTGAGGACTCTGAACTGAATCTCTTCCAAAACTCAGAGGTTCATAGAACACTGAGCTTTGAAGAGCTTTGGAGAAACAGACAAGAGGTGCTGAGCTAGGATGGGAATCAGGGTCACCAAGCAGCTCTGCAATCCCTAGCAAGTGACCTAAACTTCTGAGGTTTCATATTGTCTGAGTTGCCCAAGACCCTAGAGTTTGAGGCAGCAAAGTGAGGATCCAAGCCCCTTGGTACCAGCCTGTGACTGGGAACCAGCTCTTCTGTGAACGAGTGTCATGGTCAGCCACTTTCTCCTTCCCAAGTGTCGGCGAGGAGGGCGGCTTGCCACTTCCCCAGGAGCACAGGGCAGGAGAGGGCGCGTGCTGAGGACAGGAAGCCAGCAGGCCCTGGGGACAGTGTGAAGGTCCAGGCACATGAGAGCCACTTCCTGGAGTGGGACAAGGCAGAAAGTGCCACTACAGATACATGTTAGTCAGATCCTGGAAACTGCAGCAGGGAGTCGGCGCTGGCAGGCTGGGAGAGGAAACCAAATGGTTTACTTGACACGCCTGTTCGTGTGCGGGAAACAAACTCTTAAGCCCAGGGGCACCACTAATGTTGTGTATACTTTCCTTCCAGATGATAATTTATTGTGATGTTAGAGAATTCAAGGTTGCAGTAAACGGTGTACACAGCCTGGAGTACAGACACAGATATAAAGACCTGAGTCATATCGACACGCTGGAAATCGATGGCGATATCCACTTACTGGAAGTAAGGAGCTGGTAGCTGACAGGTGTGCTACAAAAACTGAAATACAGGTGACTTCTGTAACACTGGCCTTGTTAAAATGCATCTTACTCTCGTGATACGGTTTATATATATTGTTAAAATGAGCTGTAAGTCCTACTGGGTGTCCTCAGTCCATGTCACGCAGTGAGACTTTGTCAAGCAAAAAGTGAGGACATTTGAGGCAACAGCAGCTTATAGCCATTATTACAACAGGCCTTTCTGCTCTCTCTCCTGTACCCTGGCCGCCTCTTTTTTAAACCTACTTCACATTCAGCAAGTGTTTATTAAGAGCCTGCTGTAACACAGTAGCCACCCTGCATGGAGCGCTTGTCTTTTGCCAGCACTGTGCTGGGAGCTGGGAGGACACAGTGAGGCACGTACGTTCCCTGTTCTGTTCAGCTCAGAACCTTCCGTGCTTTGCCACTGTGCCATTGTTTCTCCTCCATGCACTACATAAAATCACCAGGCACTTAAAAGAATTATTCTGTTAGATCACCTGAGGACACTATAGGCGACACCACTCTTCCTGCAGTGCTGCCCTTCATACCCAGTGTTTGATCGTATCCTGTAATTGAGAGGATTGATGTTGACCTACATCTGGCAGTTTTCTTTAGCATAATATTTATATCTTCTAGCTGTAAGCATTACCAAATAATTATCATTATGAGATCGGAACACAGCACAAGATAGAGGCAAAAAACAAAGCAAAACGAACAAAACCAAATGGTACTGAAATTAACTTGATGTCAATCTCCAGGCCACTGATCTTCTGTACCAGTAAATGGTTATTTTAGAATATTGGAATTTAGGGTGAGTCAGAGGTCTCCTCTGAAAGTTTAAGGTAGACGAGAGATGGATTCAATTTGTAAAATGTTTGTGGGTAACAAAGCAATGTCAAGATTAGACTTAATGATTGATTATAGAACAGGCCCTATCAGAAAGTAAAATACACCAGCAGAGACCAGTGAAGTAGAGAGAGGCCGTGTGTGCCTGTTGCTTGTCTGCACGCAGACCAGCACTGCCTCTCCTCTTCTAAGACGACCCCGTCATCGTTAGTGACTGAGATCAAAACGCTGTTCTCCCTTCAGTGATTAAAATCAAACCTGTATCAGCAAGTTGAACTGTTGTTGCATTTCTGTAATTTTTTCTGTTATTCTTTGAAGAGAGTTGGCAGAAGTTCTTTGTAGAATTCTTACAGGTCAGATCTTGTCACAGGGAATTTCAAAGCCTTGGGAGTGGGGAGGTAAAAAGCTAGATCAGTCAGATCATTTTATATTAAATCGCTGGGCTGAATTCTGCCAGGATTTGGGAATATTTTCATAACAGCTTTTGGTTAGGTATTATTTGTATCCCTATAGTGGAAAAAATACTGTTACCAGTCTTACTTTTAAAAAGTACTCAGTGTAGCACTTAATTCTTTTCCACTTTGTCATATTAATTTATTATGCCCAGTCTTGCCAAGCTAAAACAAACAAAAAAACACTGGTGGAGGCGAGGATGTTGGGAAAGCTGTAGAAGGCAAGAAGGGTCTAGTATCCCCCAAGGTTTTTTTTTCCTCCAGAAAAGAACATCAGAGGGCCTGGCAGATGGTGGAAACGGTGGACCACTTAGGAAAAAAGAAAAGCCCACTTACCTTGTTTCCTGTAAGTCTTAAACATAGTTCATTTTCATTTTATGTGGATGATACTAAGACGTCTGACCATTTCTTTGATAGAATAAATACAAAATCTTAAGATTTTTTTGGAAAAGAGGCCATTAGCATTTATTAATGAATCCTGTTGAGATGTTTCATAAAGAGAAATATGTGTTCCTAGCAAACTCCGTCTCCAGACTGCAAATCAGCCTTTGCTTGTCACGATTCCACACTAAGTTTCTGTATTAAATTAGATCGAGGGCTTTCAGACTTGATTTGAACACCTATGGAACAGTGCTTAGAGGCCTTAAATTTTAAAAAGGCATAAATAAATAAAATGCCTTAAACAAAATAAAGGCAGATTTGTTTACTTTTATTTGCACCCTCACTTCGCAGCTTCACCATGACTGACATAGTATAGAGATTAGAGAACTTCAAAGCTTTGAAAAAAAATCTGTTGTTTACTTTTTTCCTCATAAAAGTAATCCTTGGTTAACCACCGATAGAAATAGCATTTCTAACCCTGAAGGGGCTCCCTCTTACCACCTGGTGTTTCTGAGCCCTCATTATTTGTGGGAGCAGTGAGGTGTGGCTGTTTTATAAACAGCCTACTGCTTCCACCCCCTGCCCCCCAAAAGACTGAAGGATAAAGGAGAGACGATCATATTCTAGAGCAGAAAATGCATCCCACAACTACTCCCCTCCATGAGCACACGCAAAAATTAAGACTGCAGTGTCATCTACCCAAAATGAAAAGTAAAAGTCCAAATGGCTTTACAGTTGAAAGCATTCTTGTTGGGTGCTGAATAACTCTCATTTTCTTGAAGTAAAGAGCTGCTTTGAGTGAAATCTCTGACACCGATACTACGTACAAAAGATAGTCCTTTACCAGGAAAGTTAAGGCTTTACAGTCTAAACGGGGGTTAGCTTTGGGTGCTAAAATTAATCATGTATGTAATGGTAATAACATCACTCAGAAAAGACCATCATCGATGGTCTTAATTAAACAAACAGCAGTCTGTATAAAAATACCATGTATCATTTACTCTTTTTGTATATTCTGTACAACTGGCAGGAGAGGCTTATGTGGTAGCACAAACCAGGTGGGAATTTTGTAAAGAAGTCCAAGTAGGTGTTAGCGGCACCAAAAGTAATATGGTCCTAAACACCCAAAATAAAAATATGAAAAGTCAGTCTGACCTCTGAACAGTATGAAATACCAGAGATCAGGGCTTTAGAAGTAGCTCTGGAGCGGCTCTCCCAGGATCGTTTCCAGCCGCTGAACAGTCTTCTGGCACTGATGCTCCACCTCTTCACATTCATCTAAAAACAAAATCAAAATGAGTCAGTCTTCCTGCCTCAGTTCTCAGAGCCTGGTTCCTCACATCTCACATTCGCTGGCCGTCAGTCAGAAGAGAGAAATGAAGCAAAGTCCTGAGGTGGAAGCCATCCTGGAAACCCCTCCTCTGCCTTCCTCCCTCCTGCCTTCATTCCCTTCTTTCGGTCTAGGACTAGGGAAGCAGAATAAGACAGACCCCAAAAAGTGGTGCACAAACGAAAATTCCAGATGCCTAGCGATGCCACTCTTAGTAGTTCACACAGCCCCTGTCCAGGAGGGAGGAAACAAAGGTGCAGGCACCTGGTTTTGGATCAGCAGTGAATCGCTAACGTGAAGGCATCTGTCTACTCGCCTCCATCACCCCGCTAATAAGCTGCACTGTTATTTCTTGGGCTGCGTGGTGGCACAGTGCTCGTTCTGCCGTCGGTCCAGAACTGTGCAAACCTGGACTTAAACCCCAGTTCCACCTGTCACACATTTTTATCAGCTAGATTACTTAATCTCTTAAAGCCTCTAGTTTTTTCCTTTATAAAAGGGAGATAACGGCATATGCCTTGTGAGGATTAACGACATCATCCACGTAGAGCACAGAGTAAGTGCTGGTCATTAACAGGCAGCCACCCCATTGCAGCCTTAGTGGCACTGGATGTTTTGGTATAATAACCCTATATCTGTGGACCAAAATATTCAATCACAGACATGCGTGAGGTTAAAGAAAAACAGTATCATAGTCTGCACCGTCAGCAAAAAAACACAAAAGTAAAGATAGTGAGATTATGCTATAAACAAATCTCAAATGACAATGAGGCAGCCCGAGCACCCCACTCAAACCAGGAGCTCAGCCTCTGCACAGAGGGCTGGAGACACGAGCTCATCACAGGCTATCCAAATGTGCATTCGCATTGGGCACATTGCCACAGAAGTTCACTCTAATTATTTCTTAATAGTTTGGGAATTACCTTCCATCAATTCAGCTAAGAAAGGAATGGATTCTGGTAACAAGACGATATAATTCTCTCTTAGTTTTTCAGCCAGTGCCAGCACCATAATCAGAGCAGCAAATCGAACCTGAAAGGGATAAAAAAGGTGAAGAATAATTAAAAAAAAAAAAAACTAGTATTCTTGTATTACTTTATGATCTAACTTGAGATGAGCTCCGAATTTTAAACTGTTAGCCTCACGTGAGTTTATTTCACTTTCTGGCCAACTTTCATCTTGGAATACCAGTTTGTTTAACAATTCGGGATCCATCTGTAATATGGGCAACCTTATATTTCAATCTGTGTTCTAGAATTACAAGCCTTTCATGTGAATGTCTTTTTATAACATCTTTCTTAAAACAAACCAGTAAAAATGCCACCTGCAAATTCAAGTGTGTCATCAAATGTGACTGCACTGGAGCCGCCAGCTGGCCTGGCCGCTGGTGATGCTGACCTGGAAGGACCGCGTCCCCAGCCACTGCAGGCAGGACTCCCGTCCTCAGGACCCTGACTGGGGTCACAGTGTGGTTGTGTGAGGGGCCAGGCGCCGGCTCTGCCCACACCCTCACCTCAGCCTGACTAAAAAACACACTCATTGTGTCATAAATGTCCTAGTTTTGGAACTTAAAAGATTGGAGTGTTGCTCACGACTTGTCTCTGACAAGGAATGCAACCAGTTGTTTGTTTTGTTAGTGATTCACTTTGAAACAAAAGCTATGTTAGTCTTCTTTCTGGTTTTGGGTAATTCTGGTTTGGATAGAGCAAAGTGAGTTGTTGAAAAAACGTTTGTTACTGCCTATGTTCAATCAGGATTTTCTTGATATTGTACAATCAAAACAACATATTACAAAACAACAAATTTAATGCTGCAACTTTGTTAAGATCCTACAATTTAAAATTTGGGGGTTCCCATCCATACATCTGTGAAGAAGAATTAGCATAATAAGAAGAAAAATACATTTTGTTAATTACATTTTACTTCCAAGACCTTTCAAGCCAATGTAGAAAAAGAAAACTTTGGGCACTGTGATCCTTTCATGTGTAAAAAGGAAACTGAACTAGAAAAAATTAAAGTAATAAAAACATTAATCTGAAAAATAATAAATAAATAAAATTTGGGGGTTCATCGGAACAGCCTCATTGTTTTCATTACTTCCTAATAAATGCTGTGAATTTCAACTAATAAATTTATTAACAAAATTCTGCTTCAGTCTGTTTTATCCCCTGAGGTTCTAGTGTGATAATTAGCTTGAGGAATGGCAATTCATTGCTAGAACAGTTTGAAAACTTCCAAACTTCCGCTCATTCCCCCCGCCCCCCACGTTAATGGGCATCAACCGCTAGCCCTTACCGTGCGTTACTCCACCAAGTCCTATGCCTGAGATCGACACACAACAGGGACTCTGCTCTAACTCAAAGGAATGTTCTGTAGACAAAGCATGCTGTCTCTGGGAGCACACTGACATTTAAATGGTGCATAAGAAACATGAGGAATTCAAGTCTTTTCAATATTTAAAAGTGTAAAGTATTTTAGTGCTCGTGCCTAGCACACCATGGGGGTGGGGGAGGACTGCCATTATTTATAAATGGCCTGTAAGAGAAAACCAAGTTTCCCAGGCTCAACCTTCTGCCTGACACAGCCAAACCCTGGTGCTAGAAGACACCCAGCAGTGCAGACCGGTGAGGCCCCAGGGAGAGCGCACAGCATCCCTGCTGGCCCTGCGGCTCCTAACCTTGGGTGAGGAGTCCCTCATCTTCAGCAGGATCTGGTAGTTCAGTGGTTTCCAAAGCGAGTCGTCTGCCATGGCCACTGCGAACTGTGCAAGGCACGGGATCAGGTGCTTCGTCACCCGTTCCTGGAACGTCTCTTCTCCTCCAAGCCTGTTTTCCAGCTGTTAACAGTGAGACAAGGACTGAGCAACGGGTCTCATTCCTGTTTGAGAAAATACTCAATGTATATAGTACTTTACTACCCTTCCTGGTATCAGCAGGCTCAAAAACCAAGGTGCTGTTTAGTCTCAAAAACCAGGTACTATTTGCTCTCAAGAGAAAGAGAGCAAATTTACTACCTTATAAGAACTCAAATGGAATCACAGCGCTTAGCATCATCCCTTTCCCCCTGCAGAACCTCTCAGAGGAGGGCAGCCAGACCCTGACACATTCTCAATGAACCCAGTTTTTAACAATTAAAAACTTAATACACCTTACATCATATCTCTTATTTGAAAATATTTAAAGTAAAACTCGGTAAATGCCGCTACAAAGATAAGTTATTAATATATCCATGAAAAATGAGAAATCAATTTTGAAATAAAAATTTCATGAAAAGGAAAAACACACCAGCAAACTGTGGTTCTGGTTGATATAAACCCCGCAGGCATGTAACACTGATGGCTTCCTTATCTTTTAACAAAAGATCATTCCACTGGTTACCTGATCCACCAGGGGCATCATCAAGGCTTCTGCTCTCTCTCTACTTAGAAAATGCTGGGTGTCAAAGAGGAAGATTTTATATAAACAGTTCAGAATAAACTGCAGTAGCAAGCAGCACTTTTCAGGGTCACTTTCAGAGTCAAAAAACGCTTCATCTGTAGATAGGGGAGAGAAACAAATGGAAACAAAAATAACAAAAAACTGAATTTCACAATTTGATCTCCAGTGTTTAACTTTAAATCGCTATTAACAGAACTATAACCAGAAGGTTATTTCTAAAATGATCTAGAAATCACAATCAGGATGAAGGCAGAGCACAAATTAAATGGACGGTCTCGCGGGGGAGTGATCTGTTCTTTCAGAGTTGTTAAGATTTTTGGTTATTAAGGGCTTCCCTGGAGGCGCAGCGGTTGAGAGTCCACCTGCCGATGCGGGGGACGCAGGTTCGTGCCCCGGTCCGGGAAGATCCCACATGCCGCGGAGCGGCTGGGCCCGTGAGCCATGGCCGCTGAGCCTGTGCGTCCGGAGCCTGTGCTCCGCAACAGGAGAGGCCACAACAGTGAGAGGCCCGCGTACCGCGGAAAAAAAAAAAAAAAAAAAAAGATTCTTGGTTATTAAGATTGCTTAGTTTGGCAAGTAGACTGCTTATTAGCATTAAAAAATAAACCAATCTTAATGTTTTAGAGTTACTTCCAATAACACAGGACTGCCCATTTATTCTTCCTCCCAAGTGAGTCAGTTAATAACATTAATTAACTGCTAAAGGAAAAGTGCTAAAACACTTCAGTGTCTGACAACTGACTATAAAGAATTCACCTTCCTTACACTTACTGCATCTCGCTAAGGTGCACAGAGCAAGGGCACCAGCTGACCTGGAGTCAGCTACCTACCTGTTTTGGAGATGTTCACCTGGTTCAAGGTGTCAGCAAAAGGCTTCACTAAGTGGCCAGCAAACAGGGTAAAAAGCCCTTTCAGTTTTTCAGCAATGCAATCTGCCAAGTTGTAAAATGTCAACAGTCTGTCCTTTGGGGCGTCCTCTGTTTTAGCCCAATCAAACAGCTAAAAAACAAAGTAGCATTAGTTTCTTCTTCAGATCTTATAACTGATACGTGAGTAAAAGGAGAAGTAGAGGCAAAGAGCTCACCTTGAAGAACAGGGGTCTGAATGTGACCTCAGAAAGTTTTACAACCATGGCCATGAGACAGTCAATGATGTAATTTTCCGTTTTTCCAATTTCCTCCAGATCATTCTGAAAACAGAAAAGCTGATTCGTTAGCCAGAGTAGTGACATCTAGCCCTAACTTTGACAAGTACAACAGGTCTGAGTCAGGTGAGAAGTTTAGGACGGGGCGTCGGGGGCAGGGAACACGCCTACCTCAGAGTGCTGGGCGCGGAAGTCCAGGGCCTCCAGGAAGAACGTGGTGAGCTGGGGCTGGTGGGAGGCGAGCTCCTCCTTCCTCATCACCCCGATGTGCTCGCACAAGATGCTCATAAATGGGCCCATGAGATTCTGAAAACACAGTCAAGAGACATGCCAATTGTTAATATTTCTCTAGTTCATTAATGCATTAATAATGGAATTAAACCACCATATTCTTCTTTAAGTGAAAATCTAAACATTTCAGTACCACATCTCCCTCCTCCGAAGTCTAATACCCAGTACGGTCTAACCTTCCAGTTCTTCTCAATCTGCTTGTATGTCTTGTTGATGGCTGGCAGTAAGACTCGGGGTGACAGCGTGGTAGCCAGGGTCTTTTTAAGGGACATGAGATGGACATTAGCCTGGGAGGCAGGAGCCATTTCACTAGTGACTTTCTCCAAGTGAATCACCTGTAGGAATATAACAACAACGATCAAGGCCACCACGGGTCCTCGCCGGGAGCATCTGTCTACACGCTTACAGAAAGTCCTGGTAAGGATGGAAAAGCCAGTCCAAACGCTGGTGACTGGGAAAGCTCAGTGCACTCAGCATCAACACAGGATTCCTTTTAATGCCAACCCCGAATGTTAAAATAAAATAAATAAAAATAAAAATTTATTTGTAGTATTTAATATAAATTAAATAGATAAAAATGGACAGATGCCTCTTTCCAAGAGGGAGTCAGGGATGCAGGCAGATGGTGGAAGGCAGGACACAGAGCTCTCAGAACGACCATCTTAGAGAACAGGAATCCGGGGCCCGTGAGGAAAGACAGTCACGTTCTCCTTTGCTGAAGAATCTAGAAAGCTCCTCAGATGCAGAGGCCCCTTTCTATAAGAAGTCTACCTTCAAGGCCTGGCTGGAGAGTATGTGAATCGGTTAAGTCATCTGCATCATGGCACTTAAGGCTCCTAACTTCATAAATGGCCAGTGATCAATGCAACAGCACGGGGCGGGGCAGGAGGCCACTCTCGGGCATTTGCATTCAGTTGGAAATGCCATTAGCCCGCCGTCTGGACTGCAACACAGGCATTCCGCCCTGACAGACGCCTTAGGGTCGTGAAGAACTAAGTGGGCATGCCTGTTTCTACAAGAAGCTCTACCAGACCAAGGCGAAGGAGCTCACGGGGGGGGGAAAGCAATGAAATACATCCTGCAAAGTCAAAAAAGAGAAGAGCCTCATGACAGAGTGACACCCATACCAACGTCACGACTAAACAGGAGGGATGATGGCAGTGAAAAAGGGACACATTCACTAAAAACAAGCACCTCTTTTCAGAAATAAGAATCCTCCTGCCAAACGAAAGACGTCAAGCACAAATAAAACAATCAAATCTGTAAGCTTTCCCCTTCCCCCCCTGTGGTCACCAGCTCACCTGCAACAAGACATCTTCCAGGTAGGGGCTGATGAAGTGCGGCAGGGTCCCAGCCACCTTCTGCAGGGCCACCAGGGCGCTGAGCAGGTAGACCTCTCCCGAGGCCAGGTCGCGGGCGCGCCTCATGGTTGTCAGTAATGGCGGCATCAGGCTGGAAAGAAAGGGCACAAGTTTCTTTGAGGAGAACGGAGCAGAAGTCACTCAGCAAAAATCCAAATAACCGTGTCCGTTACATCTCTGACGTCCCACAAAACGTCTACACGGTTTACGTGACCGAAAGCGAGAGCTCTCCCAGTGCCCACAGTACTGACACAACATCACCTTAAATAACACCACCACCTTGCAGTTTAACACTTGCTGTGTGTCGGGCAAAAAAGCCCTGCACGCACTGCCCCACGGGCATCCTGCGAGGTTGGTGCTGCCTCGATTTGTAGACGGCAAATCTCTAACAGGCTGCGTAACCCTGGCCAGCTGGCGAGGCTGCACGCTGGCAAACACCAGAGCCGACGAGAGAGCCAGCACCTGGCAGCTGTGGCCCAACCGGCTGGGCCCCTCTACGAAGCAGTGTTGTCACCTACTGCTTCCGAGGAACGCTAGTCAAAGGGGAGCAAAAACTGGGGGACAATACACATCAGGTAAACGAGAATGTTATTATTTTCCGGTTTGAAGAAAAGGTCACTTCTCTAACAAATCTAATTTTATGAAACTTCTACTGACACTCGGGAAAAAGTCACTAAGGTTTTATTTTCCAGCTGATACCAGAAACCTCGTGCGGTGGTCTTGTGTCCGGTCCCCTCGACATACCTGGGGAGCTGAGGGATGGCCAGGGCTTCCAGCGTGGAGATCACCTCGGCCACACACAGCAGGGCACCCCCCAGGACGTTCTTCTCCTCCTTTGTTCCTAGAGCAATCAGCCTCACGGCAGTGTTCAGCACAGGGACAAAAGGCTCTGGATTTTCTGCACCAAAATTCTTGCATAGAAGCTTTAAGGTGTATAAAGCTGTCTGTCTGTTGATTGGTTGTTCTTCTAATGTCTTTCTTTTATGCTTCACCATGGCCACAAGGACTGGGACCAGTTCCAGGAAGTGGTAAACCTGAAAAAGACAGCCCACCGTCCCACATAATTAAAGCTACAAACAAAATGCTAGTCCTTTTCTCCAGTTTTACTGCTTGAGACTCTGCCTAAATGGAGATCAGACCAAGACGTCCTGCGCCACACGATTAAACACAAGCGACCTTTTCTCCATCTGCTTTATTTACTGATAAATGGACGCATGCGCTTGTGACCAATTCTGTATGTATATAAAGCACCCTACCCGTGTGGAGTGAAAGAGGATTAGAATCGTGCTAAGGTTAAGGCAACATATGGTCCATATTCAGCAAGAATACTGCGAGGGTGCAATTCCACTCTAAGAGCTCTTATGACACGTATATACGTGGCTCCTATCAAAATTAGCATCACATTTTAAACACACACGCATCACAGCATTGTATTTGGATAATAATACACTTATTTAAATTGTACCGCTGGAGAAACTTCAAGCAGTTAAATGCAGCTCTGATAAAGCAAAGAATGGGAAATGGGTCTGTAGCACAGTCTTCACTTACAATTTTCTTCTTCCAGGAGGTTTTCTGCTGTAATTTGTTGTTCAAAAGATCCAAAGCTTTCCGGCGAACAGAGGGCAGTGGGTTCTCCAGCAGCCCTCTGATCACAGGGATGAAGGTTTCTGTGGGCAGCAAGGCATTGACCTACACAGCAGTTTTACATTTAACAAAAAAGGAAAATAAAAAATACAAAAGGGAAGATGACTCATTTAAGACAGACTTCCATTCGCTGCACACCTTCTAGGTGTGAGGCATTTTCACTCACTATCTAGTTGTTAGACTAACCTTTTAGGGAGGCATTACTAACCACATTTATCAAACAACAACAAAAGGATGCTCACGCTAAGTGAACTGCTCAATGCCATGGAGCTAAGCAATTCAGCTAGATCTTAAACAGTGGTCTTGGCCAGTGATTTTACTGATGAACTAGAAACTCCACTGAATAGGTATCTTTTATTCCACTTGAATAAAGCGAACATTATACAGCGGGACATGAATCAATATTTAAAGCATCATATTTATTGAGGCACATGTTCTCATAATTGGTAGGGAAACAACTGTTTTCCAGATAAAATGATCTCCAGTCATCAAGAGATTCTTTTCCAAGAAGAATCTGGACTGCCTTCTGTTAAGCTATTGCTAAGTTTACTCTTAAAGTAAAACTTTCTGTTGAATAACTTTACGGTGACATAGAACAGCAACAAAACACAGAAGACAGGGAGAAATAAACACCCACCTTGTCCAGCAGGTCGTAAGCTTTACTGAGGAGTGCTCGCCAAAACTTCCCGGTGAGCTTGTCTGCGTTTCTTTCCATGGACTGTGCTACAGCATTAATGTAGCCCAGAACCATTTCCAGCAACCTGAAACACAGGAGACTCATAAGAGAGTCTTGTGTACTATTCTTCCAGCTTTTTGATTAAAAGTTTGAAATTATTTCCAAATACGAATTTTAAAAAGTAACATACCTCTGTTCAAGGCCTGTCAACACCTGAGGACCGCCACTTTCAACTACCTAATTTTTAAAGAAGGCATCATTAGAACAATATGACAGCCGATGATGAAAAATCATTTGAAGTGCAATGAAACATCAGAGACCGACCAACTCACTCCCCAGTGTTTTCTGACATTACAATTTAATCAGGTCCAGATCACCCCGTCATACTGTAATAACTCCATTTCCCTTAATTTAATTAGTCTTTTCACTTATTTTGATTACATTCTATAGATATTCAAACTATCTGTAAAGTACTACAAAGATTCAGAAAAATACAGCAAACGATTAACACCTATTAGTTTTCTAAAGTGCTAATCTTTCGTTAGCCCGTATCTAATTTTAAGATATTAAACTTAAGGACACAGCTGTAGTCCCCTCTGTATCGTTCCCTAATCCCAATCTCCTTCCACCCCAAGCCCCACAAACTTGCATCTGTGGCTGAATGTTATCAAAGAGTACGTATCAGCCGGCAACATGCTTTCTTGATGATATTAGATTTTTGAGATCTATCTATATGGTAACTTATGTTGTTCTAGTTCACGTTTTAACTGCACACAGTATTCCTCTCCATGCACCACGACTTATTTATTCATTCACCTCTCTTGGTAGATATTTAGTTTTAGGGCCCTTTTTTCCCCCCTTTAGTAACAGTGCTAAAAAAGAACCTTTCTCCTTGAGCATCTAGGCAAGTTTTCATAGAGAAAGGAAACTGCTAGATAGCAGGGGTGAGCATCTTCACTTTGAATGGACACTGCCCCACACTTTCTGAAGTGGCTGTACCAACTCCTGCTACCCATCACTGTACAAAAATGACCGTGTCCCCCCAGCCTTGCCACTTCCTGTATTAACAACTTTAAACTTCCTGCCAGTTTGATAACATCATGGTGGTATCCTCTATAATCTGAATTTTCCTTCTTACTAGGGAGGTTGTTTTGTCACATTGGCCATTTGTGATTCCTCTTCAATGAATTCATATTCTTTGCCAGTTGTCCTAACAGAAACGGATACTTCTTGATTTATAAACAGCAATACCCTTCTTTTAGTCTGTGGCTTTCTTTTCATTGTTTATGGTGGCTTTTGGTTCAAGTTCTTAAGAAATTCTTTTCCACCCTCCAGGTACAACGATGTTTTTCCCTTGGTTTTCTTCTCAAAGTGCTAAGTAATTCTTTTCACACTGAAGTTTTTAATCCACCTAAAACTGTCTTTTGTTTATATGTAAGATCAGTCTTTCTTCCCCCCACTTGGAAAACAGACCATGCCAGCTCTAGTTCTTGGACCTTTTCTCGCCCCACTGCCATGTGGTGCTACCAGCCATGGAGCACGTTTCTTACATCGCATGGGTGTGTCCGCCTGATGTCCAGTCACACTGACCTGCCTGCATGCTTGGGAAGCACCGCTGTTCTCGGCAAGCCTGCTGGACACAGAGCAATGTCTACGCTGATCACTCTCAAGTCCAATCACACTGACCCGCCCGCGTGCTTGGGAAGCACCGCCGTCCTCGGCAAGGCTGCTGGACACAGAGCAATGTCTACGCTGATCACTCTCAAGTCCAATCACACTGACCCGCCCACGTGCTTGGGAAGCACCGCCGTCCTCGGCAAGCCTGCTGGACACAGAGCAATGTCTACGCTGATCACTCTCAAGTGAGCTTGCTGAGCTAATTACCAGTTCTACAAGTTCATCAAGTCTCTTTTTTTCTGATTCTTACACTTCATTTCTTTTGCTGAGTAGGAATAGTGACAGAGGGCACTTTTGTTCCAGACTTTAACAGGCACATGTTAATGTCTCATCATGAAGTGTGCTGTAAACCACAGGCTTCTGACGGATGTCTTTATCAGGCTGAGAAGTTCTGTCCACCTCACAGTGGTGAGGATTATTTTGCTGAAATCAAGAATAAGCGCTGGATTCACTAAATTCTTTCTCTAAATATTTCAATGATCATAGGTTTCCCCCCGGATCTGTTCATGCATTATAACAGAAACAGAATACAGATATTTGAATGCTCAGCCATTCTTACGTTCCTGATCATGACCCTGGATTCTCCTGTTTCTTTATTTCTTCATTTTGTTTCTGTATTTCCCTCTTTCTCTCTAATTTAAAGTTTAGCACACAAACAGAAAGGTGCACGAATCATGTGTGTAGAGCTCACTATATTTGGGTAAAGAAACAGCATGTTATCAGCACCTCAGAATCCTTCCGCTACTTGACCCTGCCCTTTCCTCCTTCCCAAAGATAGAACTGTTGTTACGTCTAAAACCACAGGTGTGCTTTGCCTGTTTCTGAACTTCATACAACCGGAATCACAGGATGCATTCCTGTGTGTCTGCCTTCTCTCCTTCGATGTTATGCTGATGAGTCACCAGATAGCTGTGTGTCACTGAGGTTCACCCACGTCCAGCTATGACGAGACGCTCTGTCCACTCCACTGATGATGGACACTTGGGTTGTGGCCAGTTCTGGGCACCATGAACAATGCTACCACGAACATTCTTGTCGATGTCTTTTGGTGCACATGTTCACACACTTCTGCGGGTATATACCACTTGAGAACAGAACTGCTGAGCCACAGGGTTTACGTATATACAGTCTTGGTAGATCGTGCCCAACGGGTGTTCATGTTGAGGTGAAGAGCACTACCTGTTTCACGTTTTCATGAGAGACTTGCCGAGCTGTTTTTACTAGCCTAAAACACAGTTCCTTCAGAAAAAGCAAACACATTGAAAGAACATCTCACCTTTCTGATAAAATTATTGGAAGCCAGGAGCTGAGACATGAAGGACACTGACAAAAATTTAAAATGCCGCAGTTGCTTGCTAGTGTGAGCATCTATGTTAAAAACCTGGAGCATTTCTTCTTGTGATTCGCTCTTGTAAGATACTGATATGGGAAGGGTTTCTGAAAAAGAGCAACAAAACAAGTGACCTCACTCATCTTCGACCTGATTCTTTGGTATATAGATACAGACATAATGAGCAGGGTAATTTGAATCTGAATTCAAATTTGAATCCCACATTCAAATGCATACAATTTTTAGAGAGAAATCTGTTACTCTGTTATACACATAATATACAACATGTATATTATTATACATATGCATGTGTATATATAATTTGTTACACCCAGTTTTTCCTCTTCTAAATCAGTGAAAGATAGGAGTATATTTACCAAGAAAGTACCCAAACAGCCCTGAGAATAGAGTATGTAAGACAAAACCAACCAAACAAAAAATAAGGTAACTGAGACAAATAAATAGAAGACAAAGATACTGCAAAAGGAGTCTGAACTGGCTTCATGCCCCATTTCCAAAGCTGCAGAGACATTTACTTTGATGGCCCACAACAGACTAAAGGAGGGTCATCCCTTGCCTTCAACATTTAACCCTAAAAGCTGCAGATGTCTGTCCTAAAACTCTGTAGAATCCCACATTCAAATGTATCAAATATGAAAGGGGTTGGGGTGCCATGGCTGGGGGTCCGTGGTGGGCCACTTAAAAACCACTGTCCTAGAGAGTGACTCAGAATGAAGGCTTCGTCCTCAGCACGTCACCACACACAGCTCACCGGCGCCTCCCAGCTCTGTCCCTCCCAAACCGGGCCAAGCAGGGCAGACAAGGTAAACGGCCGGTCACCCAGACAACAGTCCCTGCGGAGTCTTCAGACCCTTCTTTCTAATGTACCTCACTGTTCTGCTCCAAAGGGCAGAGAACTAAGAACAGTCAACACGTCAGCCCTTTCTTAAGCCAACCTCATTGGTGCTGTAATTAGCGGAATTTTCTTCAAGACCCCTACGTGATAAAATTTTCATATTTAGTTACCACTGCTGTGGTACCTGCTTTATTTTTCTTCTTATAAAGGTCTTCACAGGAACTCCCTGGCGGGCCAGTGGTTAGGACTCCACGCTTTCACTGCCGTGGCCCAGGTTCAATCCCTGGTTGGGGAACTAAGATCCCTCAAGCCGCACGGCGAGGACAAAAAACAAAAAAAAAAGCTTCACATTTTAGGGAGAAACTAAGATACAGCTAATAAGATGCTGCTAACTTGCTGTCACTTTACCATCAATTCATCCCAGACACTTGGAACACTCCACAGCCCACACAGAGGCACAGAGGCACAGAGGTCTGAAAGTCAACGTGTGAGGAACAGCAAGCAGAAATCCCACTTACTGTTTTCCATAAACATTTGAGAAGGTAACAACCGTATACTCGAATAAAAATTACTAACTTTAAAAAATCCTTCTAAGGACGCACCATGGGTTCTGAAGACAAGCTGCATTACCTTCTGCCTCTCTCAAGCTTCCAGATTAAACAGTAATTAACATCGGACTTAATGCCCACCTTCTTTTTCCTCTGGCAGCTTCATTAAGTACTCAAGGATATTCATCAAGCTTTGGATCTGATGCTGCACAGTAAATTCGCAACAGACTGAAATCCAAAATTCAGTGTCTGCCTCTAAAACTGCATCCTGTGTAGAGGAGAGAAACAGGTCGTAAACTGCGCCTCTCCGATTTATGCTACTTAGTAGGTACAAATAAGGGAGACGTTTTAGAAGTACTTCTTCGCACAGAAAGCCACTCCACGCTGCTCCTTATGGTCACGTGTATGACCAGAGGAATCAGGTACTGAGCTTCTTACATAAAAAAGCCAATTATGAGGCATAATTCCAGGATAAACTGCATTATGATATCTGGCGGAAATGAACATACTACTTTACTTGGAGTAGGTTCTAGATCTATTCCTGGATCCCACGTCTAAGAAGCCATTTAAAAACAGCCCTGGACGTGTAACTTCTGCCCTCATCTCTCTTCAAAACAGGGCTCTTCAAAACTGTCACCTGCATCTCACTGACTTCAGTGACACCGACCCTCCTCCCCTGCCCCCTAAAAGGCTTCAACACCATGTTCAGGACACAGCTTAATTCCTGTACAGCTGTCCTCTTTGGGGCTTAATTAAAATACACCCACCCAGCACGGCACCAGCCTAGTTTCTTAGAAAAGTCAAGTCGCCCTCAGGAGAAGCCCTGTTGCTCCTGAGGGTATTCAGTGGCTCAGGCTCTGGAAGCAATTTCAGAGAATGCTAGAAACACCTTTAAGAGCCCTTCTGAGCACACACCGTTAAGTAGTGCACACTAAGCACCACCAGCCCCACGTTTAAAGTGCAAAGTAACACAAAATTTGTGTGAAACACCCCCCGTTTTTCCTTGTCACCGCGCCCTACGCTCTGACCTTTTCTCCGAAGGCAGCCACCAGCACTGTTTTGGTGACATACTGTTCAAACAGCAGGAGGAGGAGAACCCAGAGGAATCTCTCTGCGCCCAGGGTGCCAACAAGCTGGACGAGGACAGGCAGGCGCCTGTGCTCGGGCACGTGGGGCAGCGCGTCTACAAACACGTTCATGATCTTGACCACGATGCCCTCCACGTTCCTCGTGACTTCTGCAGAGTCGCCACCATCAGACTGCAGGACAGCAAGCAGGGACACTGAGTAGAAGCAAATAACCCTCCGAGAGACAAGTTATGAGCAGACACGAAAAGGCCTTCAGATGCGCCCCCAAAAAGTTATCAAAGGAATTCTAATAATCAAAGACCAATCGGTAAGTATTCAAGGAGCACATATAGATTATGTCCTCGGCACTCTGTGGCCCTGAGGGGACTAGGAAGTGCACGGCGTGAGCACTTCCCCAAAGGAGATGTATCATCTCCACGAGACACAACACACTTGTGAAAAGGTTAACAGGAGGCACTAGATGGCAGATGCCAAAGACGGGCCCTGAGAGCAAGGCTGCTCTCGGGCCGTCCTGCAAAAACCAAGCAGGATTTGAGTTGTGCCTCGAGAATGGTTTCATCTGAAGAGCAGAGTGTGGCAAGGCCATCAGCTCCCTGCTGCTTTCAGAATGAAGTTCAAACCACCTGGTGTGGGTACTCAGAAGATAACAGCCTAATGGATGAAAGGATGAAGGAACAGACACCTGCACAAACGGCTAGCCCGGTGCCCCTACTTCCACCCCCTTCGGCTCTCCACGTCCCTCACACACACTGCGCACACCACCCCCAGGCCGGGACTGCCTGCCCTTTCAGGGGGCAAATCCTATCTCCTCTTCAGACCCATTCAAAGTCCACTTCTTAATAAAGTCTGTGTGGTCATCCTGGCCCACGTGGACCTTCCCCTATCCTGAACTCTTCAGTGTTTATCAAATACCACTGGCATATACCATATTAACGCATATCGTTATTTTCCTTTTTATATACGTCTCCTGTAGTGGCTAACTTGCTGGACAGAGAATACCAACCTTGTACCAAGATTAAAAGGAGGAGGTGCTGGATATGGTCATCGCTGAAATGGTCAATAGCATGAGGAAAGACAGTGACAACAGTGGGGGTAAACAGAAAACGCAAGCGGACAGCCATGCCCATTCATGTGCAAGGCTACTTTTTAGTTTCAAAGTCTTCACTCCTTGCTGAGACTAGTCCGGCAGAGACCAGGTCTCACTCATCTCTTTGTGTACTGAGCTCTCAAGGGAATGCTTGGTAAATGTTTGTTGAATTGTATGTTAACACATTTGCTCTAAAACTTCCTATTTCATCGACCTACACAGGGGTCTTGTCAAACTGACGCAACGTCCTGAGATACACGGTAAATGTAAATGCACTTTGTCAGAGGAATGTTAAGGCACTTGTATAGTTATACTGGCAGTACAGCAGAACCAGCTCGGCATGTTTACAGGTATTTCCGCAAAAGACATTATTTCCAAGAGTACTCCTTAGCTTCACCACTTTAAAATTTAAGGGGCATAAATAACTGAGCATTTCAGAAAGGCTTTTCATGTCATGTATTTACCACTACTTGAATTTCATGCTATGTAAAATCTTAAAAATCAGAAAAATAACACCCATGATGGTGGAAAGACAGCTTACCTGCATAAGTGCTGGAATTACCATTTTCACTGTCTTGTTAATAACTTGAAAACTGTAAGTATCATCTAGACGCATCACATTGGCTCCCATAAATGTAAAAATAGACATGATGTTGTGTAGAACTTTATCCTGAAAGAAAACACATTTTTCCATATTTTCCATTTTAAGCACATCAAGTATCAAGATTCATTAAAATCAGCAATAAAAAGAAATAACTCAAATTAAAAATAGGCAAAGGATTCGCAAAGACATTTCTCCACAAATAAACAAACGGTCAATAAGCACATGAAAAGATGATCAGTATCAATTATTAAGAAAATGCAAAATCCAAATCAGAAGACACCACTTCATACCCACTAGGATGACTATTATAAGACAATAACAGCTGTGAAGGAGTGGGGACATAGAACCTCAGACACTATTTGGTGGGTACAAAATGGTACAGACGCTCTGGCAAATAGTCTGACAGTTTCTCAGAAAGTTAAGTTGGCATATGACCCAGCAATTCCACTCCTATTGAAAATACTGAAAACATATTCACATAAAATCTCCTATACGAGTGTTCACAGCAGCGTAACTGTTAACAGCCAAAAAGTGGAAACAACTTAAATGTCTGTAAACTAATGATAAACAAAATATGGTATACACGTACAATGGTATATTATACAGCCGTAAAAAGAATACTGATTCAAGCTTCAAAACGGATGAACCTTGGAAACGTTACATGAAGTGCAAAACAGACACAAAAATGGCCACGTATTATAAGATTCCATTACAGGAAACGTCTAGGATAGGGAAGGTAGATCAGGGTTGCTGGTGGTAAAGGAAACAGGCAGTGAATGCTAATGCATACGGCGTTTCTTTCTGGGGTTGATGAAAACGTTTAGGAAGTACATAATGGTGATGAGTGTACAATTCTGTGAATGAAGTAAAACCACTGAATCGTATACTTTAAATGGGCGGCATTTAACTATAGATTCATATGGCATACGAACTATATTTCAATGAAAACAAAAGAAAAATAGCAATGATTCTTAATTTTTTCTGGAATATCTACCCCTTTGAGATCTACTGACTCTACACCAAGGGCAAAGAAAACCCATACACATTAAATCTTGTATATGATTTTAGTAGATTGAGAGACCCGCTAAAGGTCATGGAGAACCAACTCCAGGTTAAGTACATCTGACCTAAATCCCCTACATGAAAATATTTTCAATCTCTTCAAAATTTTTTAAATGACGTATTTCTATAAGGAACACAATTTCTTTAACTGAGGTACTTTATAATCAAATTAATTTTAAGTCACTGGTTGAAAGCTGTGTGAGGATTACCTGAGGATTCACAGGATTTTTTCCAAATAACACTAATACCACCACTTATTGGACAGCTACATTGCACCTAGCACCGTGCTAAGTGCTAACAATAAATTATCCAATCCCGTTCTCACAACAATCCTACGAAGAAGGTTACTATTATTCTCCACTTCACAAAAAGGGGAACCAAAGCTTAGCAAGATCAACCAGCTTACGGTCTCAGCTATTAAAGAAGCAGGGCCAAGAGTCCCATCAGCGCTGTAAGATCCAGAATGTCCACTGAATTCAGAACAGTGCAGGCCTACGCATTTCCACGGAAAAAAATATCTGCTTAAGTCTTAAATCATTAACACTTACAGGAAATATTCCAGCAACAGTACCCAAAAGTAAAAGGGCATGGTGATGGGTCTGAGGCATCTCGGAAACGCGGATGCACTGAACTATCAATTCCACGTTGAACTTCTCCTCATCGAGAACATCTACAGGGCGAGAAATAAAAAATCTCTAAGTGGTAGGTACATTCATACTCAGAGTAGATAATCCTTCCCCCCTTTCCTTCCAACAAATTACACACCTTTTGGTATTTTGCCGCCATCTGGAGAGAGTTTTTGGCAGATGTTAAGCAAACAACTTAGAATTAACTGTTTGGTGTATTCCATACTTCCCTGCTCCGGTGGCAAAGGCTCTAAACACCTTCAGGATGCCCAGAGGAGAAATGATGGGAAATGAAAGAGTTGTACAATTTCAGTGCTGCATTAATGACCACTGTCCAGAACATATATTAAATAAACATTTAATTTAAAATAAAACATTAACATTAAACATTTAATGTTAATAAAATATTAACATTATTTAAACATCAAGTCTAGGGCTTCCCTGGTGGCGCAGTGGTTGAGAGTCCGCCTGCCGATGCAGGGGACACGGGTTCGTGCCCCGATCCGGGAAGATCCCACATGCCGTGGAGCAGCTAGGCCCTTGAGCCATGGCCGCTGAGCCTACGCGTCCAGAGCCTGTGCTCTGCAACGGGAGAGGCCACAACAGTGAGAGGCCCGCAGACCGCAAAAAAAAAACAGAACAAAATCAAGTCTAGAGCCTGCGCTCTAAAGCCCACAAGCCACAGCTACTGAGCCCGTATGCTACAACTACTGAAGCTCACGTGCCTAGAGCCCCTGCTAGACACATCTACAGAAAGCCTGCGAGCAGCAACAAAGACCAAACGCAGCCAAAAATAAATAAATAAACTTATTAAAAAACCCAAAAAACAGCAAGTCTATAAACATGATGTAAGATTTCTAACTCTGATTCTCCTAGTGCAGGCAGGCGCTTATGTCACATTACCTCTCCTCTCTATCACACCTTCCATCAACCTATTTTAAATCTCCTTAGAGGACAACCTTGGGAATTACTTTCTTTTTGGACGAGAGCACACATCCACGATGCAACGCATACACTATAGCTATCTAATAACGCACACCTAAAAAATACAGCGGGTGTCACACTATATCCTTAAATACAAGTAATGATGCCCCCGGGGACATGGTGTTGAAAGTGAGGAAGGAAAGTAGGCCGGAGAAAGCGCTCATTTATTACGTGATACAGGATGAAGGTTAGTTTCGGGCCCTGGCAACGGGTTCCTATAATCATTCTTTAAATCTTTCAACTATAGTATTCAACTTGCTCTATTTTACAGACTAGCTAAGCAAGAAGTGAATGTGAAAAGAGAATGTTAAATAAAATAAGATGGGCAAGAATTAGAATCTCATTCTCTCACAGATCAAAGGCAAGTGTCATTACCTTGACAGCAGGTTAAAAAGAGTCGGTATCAATATCTGAGGACTTTTGAGTTTCTTTTTGTGCTGCAGTAATTCTAGGATGAGGGTTGCTCTTTGCCAGTAAGAACCGCCAACTTCCTGAACAGATTCTAGATCTTGTGATTTTCTGGGAAACAGACAAGACAAAAAGTTAGAAGAGTAAACATTATCAACGCTAATAAGTAAAAATGACTGTATCCGATTATGCCCAATTGATGGGTATCAAAAAATCACAATGGTTCCAAAACATCCAAGGCCTAGGGGACAACAGTGTTCTCACTGCATTCATGACTCTTACTTCTGCTGCATTTTCTGCCTCCTTGTTTGCTGAATTGTGCCTAAGGACTTAGTTTTATCTGGTGGCTCCAGTTCTATTCTGACTTGTTCAGCATTAACGGAAATCTGGAATATGAAGGAAGAATGGGTGATGACAGGATTCCATGGGTTAAAATTAGAGCAGTTTACGTTTATTCAAACAGATACAATGAACATGTTTCTGTCCACTTTGTCCCCCTACAACCCTACAGCCCAGTCCAATGCCCAAAGGCAAATATCACTGACAATTTCTTATGTATTGTTTGGGAAATTTTCCATATACCAACAGCTCTATAACGATTAAACACAGACAGACAGACAGACAAACAGACAGACAGACAGACACACACACACACACACACTCACAGAGGAGCATATTATGTACACTGCTCTGTGCCTTAATTTGTTCCACTTAACTCATCTTAGAAATCTAAGTAATTATGTTAAAATTCTGAAAACTGCAGAATCTGGATACTAAGACTTTACCACACTATTATCTATTTTTGTGAAAGTATTTTCCTAAAAAAGCACAACAAAACAAAACACTAAGTAACTAGGTGGTTATTCTGATCTACAGCTAGGTTTCAATATACATATAAACCAATGAGCAGATTCTCAATTCCATTCTATATGTCATTAAACAGCTATTTAAATCAAGCAGAATAATCCACGACCCAGCTGAACATGAAGCCACCATTCATTCCTGTTCTTGCATAAGAGGGAGATCCTCCCTAATATGAGTAAGATCCAAACTAACATACACCCTACGTGTTCAAAACTATAATTATTTCATACAATAAAAATAATGATGGGGCTTCCCTGGTGGCGCAGTTGAGAGTCCGCCTGCCGATGCTGGGGACACGGGTTCGTGCCCCGGTCCGGGAAGATCCCACATGCCGCGGAGCAGCTGGGCCCGTGAGCCATGGCCGCTGAGCCTGCGCGTCCGGAGCCCGTGCTCCGCAACGGGAAAGGCCACAACAGTGACAGGCCCCCGTACCGCAAAAAATAATAATAATAAAATAATGATGAAGACTTATAACATTGATTTTGCACTTTCTCTATGACTTCCTTTTCCATGATTCTGGTTAATGGGAACATCTGACTTCCTAAAAGCATTATAAAATGGAGGAAACTTAAACATGGTATTACTTGGAAGAGAGTAAACATCAATAAACAAATGGCAGGAAGTTTGCAACTTACCCCTTTAAAAACACTGCTAACAGTCTGAGCACAATGTGAGTTTTTACAGTTCACCAATAAATCAAACAATGTGCACAAAAGCTTCTGCTGAACCCTTTCATCCGAAATAGCTGCAAAAAATGGCTTCGTAATCTAGAGGCAGAAAAAAGGGCAATTGAGATAAATGAACAAACTTCAATTCCAAACATGATCTTTCTATCATTCTCTTTTACAATGTGAAACTGGTCTCCATTTTCTCAGTTTAAATGACTCATGTACATCATTCAGTTTTGCAAAATGGGTCAAATATATCATATTCCTTTAAGATATGCCCAGTCTATTTTCTTGAAGTAAGACATTACAGATCTTTGAAACCCTGAACATGTTTTAGTTTCTGACAGAAATCACTGACCTTTTCGAGGGCTGTAATCTGAATGGTTGGCATTCCTGTGCAAAGTTCCTTTGTTGTGTGCACAGCTTTTATAAATATATCTAGACTCTTCGGGTCCTTATGTAAAAGGGAAGCTGAATATTCATTATATTTTCCCAGAATGAGATGCAGAGCAATGACCTCATCTTTCAGGACAACTGTGGGCTCCTTCTGGATCTTTTCTAACAGTTGTTCAATCACAGGCAACAGCTGAGAAAGTACCATCTAAAGTTTGGAAAATTTATTAGTAAATAGTTATCTATATGGATACAAGTCTTTGCTAGCTGTACAAAGACATCCGAAGATATGCTGCAAGACTGGAAGCTTAGCCTGGAGAAAAAAAACCAATAAAATAATGACCTCTTAAGACACAGGGATAGCTATTAATCCAACTAAGGCACCCAGGTCCCCTCTGACAGTTCAGTCTGTAACAGTCAAAAGCTCCAAACCCTTTAGAGATGACAGGAAAAATAATCTGTGAGCATCCTAACACTTTCTGAAAATAGGAAATACAAACTCAAGTTTTGGACTACAAAAATAAATTGTAGTTTTTCTACACTACATTTCCAATGCTGTGTAATTAATATTAATTCAAATTATGTATCTGAAGTCTTTAATAACTCAACCAGGAGTTAGCAAATTACGGCTTGCAGGCCAAGTCCAGAGGACCATCTGTTTTTGTCAATTTTGTTTACTGAAACACAGGCATGCTCATTTGTTTACATACTGTCTGAGGCTGCTTTCGCAATACAATGGCAGAGCTAAGTGGCTGCAACACATTCTGTATGGCCCACAGAGCCTAAAATATTTACTACTTGGTTTTTTACAGACCAAGACTGTCAATTCCTTGTTTATACCAGGCTGATAAAGGCCATCTGTTTGCTTACAACAAGACAATATAATCAAATGGCTTTTACTCCATTTGATTCCTCTTTTAGTTCAGGTTGCAGTGAGTCCAAGAACGGTAAGGTCCATGGGCGTTTTTGGAACACAAGGATGAGAAGCAGTTTTTCTGTACCAGCACAAACCACCACACAAACATGTGATTCACAACCTCTTTCTTTTGAATCACAGGCTTCCTTGACAACATAATGAAAGCTTTGGATTCTCCCCACAGAAAAATGTACAGCCACATACATTTTAAAAATGAGTAAATGATTTTGAAATGTGCACAGACATTTATGTTCAAATATATTATTTTGTGGAGGATTTTCACCTGAAGAACAAACAAAAACTGACAGTTTTTCAGCAGTGCATCGCCAGTGTTTTTCCCTGTGTAACTGTAAAATTCATTTAAAATCACATCAGTGATGAGACAGGGATAACACACAATTTTAAAATGGAAAGAAACTCACTAATACTTGCTTTTTGTATCCTGTATCTCTTTTCTCCACCTCAACTCTTCCCCCTCCCAAATTAATAAAATGTTCACATCTGAGTGTATACATGCAACTCTCACAAAGTCTTACGCACATGTGAGCAGTTACAATAATCTTTAGTAACATCACATGGATTGGACAGCCCACTTAAACTGCACATACCTCACTGCTGACGTCCTGAAGTACTTTCATCAAATCTTTTGCAATATAAGATGGGCAACTATATACACAATAAAGTAGGTTTTTCAAAGTTTCAGACAACTTCTGATGAGATTTCAGCTTCTTTTCTCTCTGTAGTTCCTCAAATAAAGTAGCCAAATCCTAGTATACAAAAAAAGAAAACCGGATTGGAAAAAAAAAAGTTACATGTACTACTTATGGAAGATTCTTTCCCAAATGATGCGACACTGCTCATGATTTTCAATAGCCTTAATAGGAAAGGGTATCACTACCCATCAGGTAGCTTACTATCAAAAGCTAAACACTGGCCTCTTAGCCAGTAAAAAGATAGCAGAAATGAAACATGGCATTGCTATCTTTTTTAAATGGGGGAAGAAAGACGTGCAGACATTGACATATCAATTTCTAAATTCAATGACTTAGTCAATAAAAATCCCTGCAGGGCTTCCCTGGTGGCGCAGTGGTTGAGAGTCCACCTGCCGATGCAGGGGACACGGGTTCGTGCCCCGGTCCAGGAAGATCCCACATGCCGCGGAGCGGCTGGGCCTGTGAGCCATGGCCGCTGAGCTGAGCCTGCGCATCCGGAGTCTGTGCTCCGCAACGGGAGAGGCCACAACAGTAAGAGGCCCGCGTACCGCAAAAAAAAAAAAAAAAAAAAAAAAAAATCCCTGCAAAGCAGAATGTCAAGAAAGGAGAAAAAGGTTCATGTGTCCACACGGGCATACACACTCTCAATCTTCTTTGCTACTGAGTTTACCTGAGCAACATAGGTGGCATCTGAGGTGATCTCCTCTGCTTTAGGAACCACATGATCTATGATCAGATGAAACTGGGATGCCACTCCGCTGAGGGCCTGGAGACAATGAATGGCAGCCCTACGTACTTCTTTTATGGGGCTTCCCAGATTAACGAGTAGAGATGTCACCACTAAAACCAAAGGGAAAAAAATTTAAGTAACGATTCAAAACACTGAACCAGTGTAAAACTTCAATAGTACCAAAGGGTGCATGATGCAAGTTTTCCTCTCAACTCCAGCTCCCTCTCTGAAGACCAGTCACTGTTTAATTGTTTGTTTTCTATGCTAGAGAAGTGTTAGACATTTTCTGTTATATTCTTTTGAAAACACACAAATGAGACCACAGCATACATATCCTGTTGGGCACCAACTGCTATCACATCTCAATGTATACTGGAAAGGTTTTCCATGTAAGTACATACATATCTACGTTAAGTATCCTTTTAAAACCGTATACAAATGCTCCATTGTATTTTACTTTACTGGTTACTGGATTTTACCTTACTGGTAAAAGTTTAGATTGTTTCTAGTCTTTTGGCATTAAAACTGCTGCAACAAACACCGTGTACATACATCCTTGCACAAGAGTGCAGAGGAAATAACCCATCTGTGCATGACACTTTGCAGATATTTTGTCCTGAATAGATGTTTGTTTTCACTTTCTTTTTGATGCGAAATTTTATAGCTTTATAGAAGAATTTTTCTTCTAGTTTTACATGCTGCTTTGAAAGGTGCTCCCCACTCTAAAAGAGTTTTAAAAGTATCTACCTCTAGTATTCCATATTTTCTTCTAACACTAAAACTAAGTGTTTTTTAATGTGAAATCTTTAGTTCAGGTGAAATTTTTGTCCAAAGAATAAGGTTGGAGTCAAGCTTCTTTAATGTTTGCAAATGGCTAGCAGATGTCCTATGTAACAGTCAACCTAAGAACCCCACAGATCTGGGATATCAGCTTTGTCCTTCATACATCTCATCAGTATCTGAAACGTATCTATTTTTGCCAACTATACTTCTAGAACCATGTTCAGTAAAAATGATGCACTTAACAGGAATGCTTTTGTTTCGCCAATTATGTGGCAAAAATACTAGCTTTTGATTTGAGAAGTATTTTCATCATGTTACTCCTACTCTGCTGTCACTTAATTAGGAGTAATTACTGATTTTTATCTCATGCCTTTTCAGATCTTTGGACATCATTATATGGGTTTTCTCTAGCCAGTTATATAATAGAATACCTTGTTTTGAACCAACTTTGTATTTTGGAATGAACTCTGGGGGAATGTTTATTTTCTAAAATAATGTTGCTGGACCCAGCAAGTATTTTATTTAGAATTTTTGCATCATTATTAAATACAGCCATCGCCTTTTATCTGTAAGGATGTTGTGCTGGTTTTAGACAAAGAATCTGGAAGTTTTCCTTGGTTCTATGCCCTGCCCACTTCAATAACACTGAAATAACCGGCTTCAAGGACCTGGTAGAAATCAAGTGAATCAGGGTTTTTTGAAGAAAAGTCTCCAGGGTAAAGAGACATCTAAATTCCTTTTATGGTAATTAGTTATTTAAGCTTTATTCCATACTATTTACTGGGGCAAATTTTGGTGATTTTTATCTTGCTGGAAATGATCCATTCTACATACACTACTTCTGGAATGCTAAGGAAGAGTGTGATAAGCTTTCATACTCTTCCAAGAAGGTCATATGAAAGCTGGAAATCCTTCCTGGTCTCCATGACATTAATTTATAAAGTAAAGCCAAAAATGAACAGCTGAGAAGTTGAATTCATACAAAGGGCAGCATCAGGCCAAGGTATCTGTTTGCTACAATTCCCAGTAGAGTGGGGCAGAGCTTTCAGAAAAAGCCAAATTCAAAAACAAAGTACTAACTACTATGGTTACTATGTTCAAGTAAGTAACTGGAACCCAAGGTGGGTTAAACTACATTATTTAAGCAATCAGCTGTTAAGTATGTCCTTCCACTTAAAAGTCTATGTGACTTCATTCTCTCAACAATTTTTTTCAGATTTGAAATAGCATATTTTACATAAAAGCTGAAAAGAATACTTGAGTTTTGCTTTTAAACATGTAGATAAACTTACTATATTGATAAGGCATAACAAACCAACAGCAGCCTCCAGCTTACAAACATTAAACTCTTATTCATTTAGCAAAGACTTGCTCTATGCAAGCCTGAGCTGGAATACATATTTGCAAAGAAAGTAAAACAACTGGTTAGATTCCCAAGCCACTGACAAAAAGTTAACTCATACAATTATATTAATATTGCAAACCCTTTTTCTTTTGCACAGCATAATATTTTCTTGTAAATATATGAAAACAAATACCAGCCAACACTTCCTAGACTCCTAAGGGAAAAGGTATGGCTAGAAGCTCACTGTGGATTCACAGTGGAGTGCTCTGAGGACAGGTGCAATGAGGAAGCAGCCCTCTACTTGAGGCCCTGGGGGACTCTAGTGGTCCTTGAGCTTCCATGAAGAAGAGTGCATCTCTCCTGTTTTCAGTGGAGTAACTGTGACATATCTAGGCAGCATAAATGCAAAAGTACTTCAGGAAGTGGGGAGGTGACAGAAGGCAAGACAGCAGGGGTAAAAAGGGAGCCCGTCTTGCAGCAATACCAGAGGAAAAGTTAGGTCCTTTGGTCATGCTATGTACAAAGAGGCATATATTCCTCAGAAGCCACTGCCTTTGATGCCAAAGGATAGCACATTTCACACCTAATTAGAAAATCTAACTACTTATGACTCGTTTTTTTGAAAACTCGTAAGTTTAACAGTAGATAACTATTTTAATAAACTATGGTATCACCACACAAAATATTCTGCAGACATTTAAAAAATATATATAATTCTATATTTATTAATATAGAAAGATGCTTACAATGTATTCATTCAAAAAGTTTAAAAAATGCCCAGGACATATACCCTGAGAAAACCATAATTCAAAAAGAGTCATGTACCACAATGTTCACTGCAGCACTATTTACAATATCCAGGACATGGAAGCAACCTAAGTGTCCATCAACAGATGAATGGATAAAGAAAATATGGCACATATATACAATGGAATATTACTCTGCCATAAAAAGAAACAAAATTGAGTTATTTGTAGTGAGGTGGATGGACCCAGAGTCTGTCATACAGAGTGAAGTAAGTCAGAAAGAGAAAAACAAATACCGTATGTTAACACATACATATGGAATCTAAAATACAAAAAGAAAAGGTTCTGATGAACCTAAGGGCAGGACAGGAATAAAGACACAGACGTAGAGAATGGACTTGAGGACACAGGGAGGGGGAAGGGCAAGCTGGGACGAAGCGAGAGAGTAGCCTGGACATATATACACTACCAAATGTAAAATAGATAGCTAGTGGGAAGCGGCTGCATAGCACAGGGAGATCAGCTCGGTGCTTTGCGACCACCTAGAGAGGTGGGATAAGGAGGGTGGGAGAGAGACGCAAGAGGGAGCGGATATGGGGATATATGTATACATATAGCTGATTCACTTTGTTATACAGCAGAAACTAACACAACACTGTAAAGCAATTATAGTCCAATAAAGATGTTAAAAAAAAAAAGTCCAGGAAATTCACATCCGAAAAACCTGAATAAACCTTCTTAAAAGTAAATCCACCTTAAAAAGGGACTGCAATATTTCAGTAAGTAGTGGAGAAAAAATTACATTCGTGGGATTTTATTGTGTAAGTAAAACTTAAAATTGTATATCTATCTCACATATAACAAAATTTTGGTTACAACTGTAATTATGTGCTCTTTCAAGGAGCTAATAAAAGATAAATATTGGGAAATTGTTCTGGGGAAAATGTATGATCATCCACTTTGCTTTCATAGAAAATTTATAACAAGTGATTTGGGAATAAAAACCTTAATCAAGAGCATGTTCAAATTCTCCACAGGCCACTCTCATTCCTCTGATACTTAAATGATTCCATCATCCTCGTCAACTTTCTCATCGTCAATCACTATAGGGTCTAATTCTGACAGATCCTCTCATTTGTCATAGCTTTGCAAGTCAATCCACTTCTCAACAGCATATTTATCAACTTTGTGAAATTCTGCATCTTTTGCAAAATTTACAATTTACTTTATAAAAACAGAAGTTTTATTTTTGGGTGTTTCATTAGTGAGCGTCCAACCTGAAAATTACTTTATACCTGATAAAAGAGATAAATCCAGGAGGGTTGCTTGAATGGAGACCAATTTAATAATTAATCAGTTGAATGCTGAATTGTATTATGATGGTTTGGCTTCCCTAGACAGCCCAGTTACTATTCAAAAAATGAACAGATGGATATTAAAAACCCATGATTAACCACCTGCCATTTTTATTATCTGTTTTGGTGAGATTTTGCCACTGACGTTTAGAACTTAAAAGCAATACTCAGAAGTAACCAAAAACAGTCTACAAATACACAAAAATAGATACGCACACAAATACATACATACACAGACAGAAAGAGTATCCACCCACACTAATAAAAAAATAAAAAGAAATTCTCCAAACTACGACCTTCACACACCACACGTGGAGAAAGAATTGCCATCTGGTCACGACAGAACGGAACGATGCTACTTGTAGTACCTGGAGAAGATGCGGATGCCAGCTGATGTTTACACTGAGCTTTCTGAGAAGAGAGCATTGCAAAGCCCACATAAAGAGCTTGAGTCTGCAGCACTGTTGTCACCCTGCAGTTAAGTGGATTTGAAAGGCTAGAACCATAGGTCCATAAAACAGAAAAGAACTTGAATAACTGGAAAACATCTTCTAGATGTACCTAAATTAAAAACAAAACACAGTGAAGTTTAATTTAATTTTTACTCACATAAGCTGGTTCCAAATCCTCTTTCCACCAGTGTACAATTACAGAAAACAATTTATCGCAACGTTTTGCTTTGTCTAGTCACTTAAAATTATTCTCTGCTTGGTACTTTAACCGGCTGGGAAGGGTGTGAAAGAATTCAGACGACTCACTATAATTTTGCACTTGAACACATTTAACAACAATGGAAAGCATGAGGTTGCCAGGCAGAAAACCAAGACAAAAGTGATGTCGGGAAGCCTCACTAAGAAAGTACCGTGAGGGTGGAGTGAGCAGTGTCAACTGTGTCAAATGCTGTCGAGAGGGCAGGTAAGACAAGAGCAAAGAACTGACCACTGGGCGTGGCAGCACAGAGGTCACGGTGCCGTGATGAAATCTCTTCACCGAGCGGCTGCATATCCTAAATCACCTCTCTGAACTGCAGTTTCTCATTGGTAATGACAGTAGTCAACCGAACATATCTGGCCATTGCGATTACTAAACACCTGAGCAGGCCTAACGCATGAGGAGGCCGGCAGCAATGTCAGTCTCCGTCCAACCTACCGACAGGTGTCACGAATCAGCACTGCTTTACAGGGTCTGCATCCATCACCACACGCTCGTCACTGTCTAAAAGTCTACTTTCATGTTCATTAAAAACTGTCATAACTCAAAGAATCTACAACATCTTCTTCAAGGGGAGAGTCTGCCTGAAAAAGGTGAGCTAGTACCTTCATGAAAAGTTTCATCAGAACCCGAAAATGGACGGTGTCAGCACCACTGAGAACCAGCTCGAAGAGCCCAATGAGCAAGCACAAGTAGTCTCTGCTGTCTTCTTTCAGCTGCTCAGGATTCCACCAGGTATCGTCTACGGGGACGTTAAGAGAAGGAGAAACGGTGCATAAACTTATGCAAATACACCGCTGAGAACTTCTCATTCAAGACAAAGAACAAGTTGTGGAATCAATAACTCAGTTTTCCATAGTATCACATTGAAAGGATTCACAGCTTGTTCTACCTTTAGGAAAAGATTTAGGAGCCTTTAGTGCATGAATAAAATTTTTCAGTGAAAACACGAATAAAACTGAGTCCTCCACAGCAATCCTCCGGGCAGTCTTGAGCTGTTCTACATAATGTGCCCACAGCTCCAATGGTATCCCTCTGTCCATCATCAGCTCAAAATTCCATTCTGAGGGGATCTCCTGAAATGTTAAAGGAAGCAAAAATAGCACAAGTTTAAAGGGGTTCTGAACATGGGTTATACAGATGGACTGCAATGGCTATATGACTGGGTAATATGCAAAATTTTGTCTATGTGTGTATTTGGGTGGGGAGAGGAATAATAGTTTTAATCAGATTTTTAAAGAGATCTAACCATCACTATTCACAAGACACAAATAAGTTCATCATGGCTTCATTTTATCTATGTTTTCTTAAAACATCATCTCTAAAAACAAATGTTATTCATGTAATTTATCCTTGTCAAATAAAGGGCAGGCACGTTTCTAAACAGAAAAATAAGGTACTGGATTTCCAAGAGATCCTTAAAGGGACTTTTCTCATTTCATACTTTTCCTGCTTATCTGAAGAAGGTACATGGTCAAATCCCCAAACTTGCAGATGATTCTAAACAAGAAGCAAAACGTTAAGGTGTTTAGATGTTACACTACAAGCGCCAAAAGGAAGCATGAGAAATGGTGCAGGAAAACAACAAACGAGACTCCATGTAGGTGAGCGCAGAATAATAACTTGGTAGGAAAATAACCCAAAGCCAGACTTTTAAGATAATAACTCTAGTGAGGGATTTCATTGGCTCAAAGTGCTGCTACTGCCGAAAAGATGCTCGGGTCTCTCAGAAAGGGCATCAAATATAAAACCACCTGTTATCTACGTGTGTATAAAACACTCGATTTGTCCACACTTTACCACTGAGAACAAACACAGTCCGGGTCACCACACTTTCAAAAAATAAAGAAAGAAGTTAAGAAGGGCTCATCTGGGTATGTGGGTGTGTACGTATGTATTTATTTGCCACGCTACGTGGCTTGCAGGATCTTAGTTCCCCGACCAGAGATCAAACCTGGGCCCTGGCAGTAAAAGAGTGCCGAGTCCTAACCCCTGGACTGCCAGGGAATTCCCTGGGCTATTTTTTAAAATATGAAGATTCAGTCTCTTAAAGTTTACATAAATTTAGCTATAATGGCTATGACCAGAACTTATAAAATCCTGAGAGTATAAGTGAACGTCAAAAAGATGGGATTTGTTGAGCATCTCCTACAACAAGGAACCCTCTGAAGTCTGGAAAACAAATAAAATCAAGACACTATTAAATACAAGACACTATTCCATGGCAGGTATTAAAAGAAATAATCCATAACCCCAAGGTGTGGTGTTTCGTAAAAATATCAACAACTGAAACATGTTCCTTAGTAAGACTGTCAAAGATAATAGTATGCTGGCAAAATCCAAATTAAAATAATACAAAAGATCTATTCTAGTAAACAACAGAATGAAACAATACTTTATTCAAGCACTAATATATCTAGTGAATTCCTCACCACTAGACGTAGTTAAGTATAGCTTGGATACTTACCCAATAATGATGATACAGGGGAGAGTCAACTATCAGACACAAACACCACAAACGTGAAATTCCATGATTCAATTAAATTTCTTGCAAAAGGAAGACAGCACCTAATCCACTATCTACTGCTACCCAAGGCTGACTCACATTTCACCCCCAGAATCCAAAGACTCAGCATCTCAGCCCCCGATTTTCAGTTCTGCTGCGATTAACAGGCCAGGCAGTCACTTTTCTAACATTCAACTTTCCAGAGAGTCTGCACTCCTTACCACTGTAGTAATGACACTTTCGAGCTTCTTTATTTTTTTCTGCAACAAACTGAAGACTCTTGTCGCAAATGGAAAATGAGTTTCTTTTAAAGACGAACAGCAGGAGACAAGTACAGCCATGATCACGTGAAAAGTCACTTTCTGCTTCAGGCTAAAGGACTCCTTTTCTCCAACACTTATTAAATCCTCCACCTTGAAAAATAGACAGACTCCGTGAATGGTAGCTCTTGGTTTGCATAAAAACAATTTTTTCTACCTCTGCATATCTAGGTATCATGTATTTCATATTTAGAGTGAGATGATAAATATAAAACCTTAAAAAAGTAGTAAGCATTGATTTCTGGGTAACCATAAAAATAAATAATTTCAGAAATTATAACAAACACAACTGCACTTGCCAACTGGATGTTTTTATGCCTTTAAAAGATTTACTAAGGCAAAAGAAAATTTCTCCTCTTTTAGATATTTTGCTATTTTAACAAAAAATATGACTTCAATATTTTAAATGAGAGGAAAAAAGGTTAAAAAGTAGACATTATATTCCTACTGGTCCAATATACAACCAGGATGAAATAAATTACATAAAATGTTAAGGATTTCAAACAATCTGCAAAATATACTAAACACTATGTTTTTAAAACAAAACAAAGTACTCAAGAATGGAAAAGTTATTTTAAAATAACTAGAAGAATCTAGTAAAGCAAACACTGAGGATCCAATAAGATTATGAGAAGGAAACCCAGGGGGTTGACTTCGACAACATACCTACCATCTTTAACATTGAAGAGGGATCCCCTGAATTTATATTGTCAGCCAGCAACTCAATCATCTTCTGACTTGCTACACCAATTAGTTCTCCTGAGTTTGTGCTTTTAATCACATTTTCAAGAGCTGTTTAAAAAAAAAAAAGGAATTGAACACCAGAGGGCCCTTATGTTACTAACACTCACCTAAATATCATGTCAAGTAATGAATTTAGGCAAAAGTTTTACAATTTTCCTACGAAGGTTTGCTTTTTATTTTTCTTTTCATAAAATTACGAATTCTTCAGTGGGTCAGTGTCCTTTTCACTGTATACTTTCCATATTAGCAAAAGTTTTAAAATATCTTGCTGGCATGTAACACAATGAACAATTTCAAATAACAATCACTGCCAATTTTTAATTATGGTTATCTTTTTTTAAAGTGTCACCTGTTCACTTTTTCTAAAAAGCAACTGAATTTCTTACCTTCTTTCCAGCCTCTTAATAAAGGATGCAGAGAGCAAATTCCTGATTTTGATAAATATATAGCCATTTTCGTCTCAGCAGATTCCATATCATCATTGTTGATGACCATAAATGGCAGCAGGTGCACCACCACCTGATTCGACAACTGATCATTTTCACTCAGTATCTCTGCTTTAATTAGTATGTCTGCTGCTATCTCAAGCACATTGTACCTAAAAGATACATAAACACATTTGGTTGAGACACATTAGAGACTTCAGTTCAGCAAAAAATCGTTACATCTTTCCAGCTCAACTGACACCATCCTAGTCTCTTTACCAAACACATTATTGAGAAACATCAAGATAACACTTAAAATCCATGCTAACAAAGGAGTTATTTGGGACATTAATTTTAAACCAACTCTGTCAAATCTTTCTTTTTGAGAAATCATTAGGTTAACTATAACATAAAACATATCACACTATACATCTCAACTCCACTAGAGAGCAGAGATTCACTCATCAGTTCAAAAAATATTATCTGAACACATACTATATGTTAAGAACTAAATAGGACACAAAAACCTGTAAGACATGCTCTCATCCTCTAAGGAGCTTAGTCACTTTTTCATGCAAAAAGCTTAGGTGCCAAAAATGAAATAACAAAAGCTCATCAAAACATTACAGAAGGTATCAGGTGATTCTGAGCTTATTTTTTACTTAATATATTTGTAACTGTTTTAATTATAAAGTATAATATATTATCCTTGTAAAATAGAAATACATTATATGAAGTAAAAAATTAAAGCTCCTTCCCATCCTACTTCCCAGATCTCAGTATTATATCATACATTATACACTTCTTTTTCCATTTTATTAAGAAAAATTTCAAACAGAGAGAATATTACAACAAATCCATACAAACCCAAATAAAAGTGAACTTAATATAAGAATTTCAGGCACTTCCCTGGTGGCGCAGTGGTTAAGAATCCACCTGCCAATGCAGGGGACACGGGTTCAATCCCTGGTCCGGGAAGATCCCACGTGCCGTGAAGCAACTAAGCCCGTGCGCCACAGCTACTGAGCCTGCGCTCTAGAGCCCGCGAGCCACAACGAGTGAGTCCGTGCGCCCAGAGCCCGTGCTCCGCAACAAAACAAGCCACCGCAATGAGAAGCCCACTCGCTAAAACTAGAGAAAGCCTGCACCCATCAACGAAGACCCAACGCAGGCAAATATAAATAAATAAATAAATATATTAAAAAGAAAAGAATTTCATTAATTTATTTGTATGAGGAGATACAAATACATACCATCCCTTATTTTTTGAAAGTTCTGCTCTTTGAAAGAGATTCAGGAGAGTTGAAACTGTCACTTCTGAACTAAACCGTTGTTTGAAAATCTAGAGAGAAAAAAATACCCATAAGTAAATTTTTGCTTGCTTCAAATATGGTGCTTGTTAAACGAACTTAAAAAAATTATGAATTATAAAGAATTTATCTCCCAAGAATTCCAGTATAATTTAAAAGTTCTATGAGAGCAATTTTGCAAAAGTGCCATTTAGGATCTAATTTCCCAGGATCCCTACGTGTTTACTACTGGTAAAAACTCACAAAGCACTTTTCCTTTTTAAAAGAACTTCCAAATATATAAAGTTGTATGATCTAATTACTCCCATGTGCTTTCCCCAACCAGGCTTAAGTCTGTGCTCTCAACAGAACAAATTTCCAGTGAAAGAATAATTTCCAAATACGCTGCTGCCTAGAGCAGAGATTCATGTGAGAAGGGTAAGTAAAAATTTACAAACAAAACATGCACATCAATGAACAACAAATTCACTCACCTCAAATGCACTTATAGCTGACAAGACAACATCTATGCTATCATCACCTAATCGGGTTAAAATAGCTTCTTTAATGAAAGACTCATCGATACTCTCCTGAGCAATAGAAAAAAATATTAATTTAGTTGTTGCTAAAACCTCTGAAGACTTTACATTAGAAAGAAAGTATGGTTTTGTAAAAAGCACTCCAAAATTCCAGTTAAGGAACACAGGTTCTGCTGCCCCAGATGCGAATTCAAAACTAAGCACACTTGCGTTGAACTAGGCAAACTCTAGAAGTCCTTTTTAGATGAATAATTGGTTGGTACAAACTCTTTCCAGTTTCCATTGAAAATATAATAAGATGTGCAATTAAAATACAATTTTGCATTAAAGAGTTCATCTTGTTAAAATGAGAACCTAGATTTTGGGAGAGCACAAACTAAAGAACCAGAATGTCTAAGTTTAAATCCCAGTTCCACCACTTACTAGCTGTGCGACCTTGAGCAAGTTACATAACCTTCCTAGGTCTCATTATTCTCATCTATAAAATAGGGCTAATAATAATACCTACCTCAAAGGGTTGTTACAGGATCAAATAATACATATCAATACTTAAAACAGTACTTTAGACATAGTAAGCAGTGTTAAAAGTTAGCTTTTAATTTTCAAGGTTTTTACAAGGATGATGACAAGTGCTGATGACAGTGCAGTCTGCCCCCAAAAGTTCATATTTTTCTTTTAAGTAACAAAAGAAAATAAAGCATAAAATCATTCACAATAACAGAAAAATAAGACTGCTAACCAAACTGAATATATCTCTACCTGTAGGTGGTGAAAAGAAAAAAAACAAGTAAATAATCCCACAGAAATAATTTATGTCGGAACATTGGGAGACAAAAAGTAAAATCCCTAAAATTCATAAAACTGAAGTCAAAGTTTAATGCCAAATGCCAAAATTTTCTCAAAAGCTAACAAGTAGCCAAATAGCTCAATCTGGAATTTGAGAACAGAACAGAACCTATGTCCAGACATTAACAGTGAAGGGAAAAGGAAATCAAAGCATGCAAAGACAGACATTAACTGCAATTACAATACCAAAGCCTGTAAGTTGAATGTACACACTGCCCTTCACTGAAAAAACTAACAAATCCAGAGGAGGACAGGGTAGGACGGGATTAAGAGTAAAAGCAGGAAGGATAAGAATGGCTTCAAGAATATTAAGAGATTCCAGGAATCTCGCTTTTTATTCTAGGCGCTGAAATCTTCCTATTACAACAAAGAACAGTATTCACTGAGTTTAATCATCCAACAAATCAATGAGACAAACCTACCAGCAATTTATGAAAGAAACATAATTTGTACCAGATCAGAAATGAATCAAGCCAAGCAATATTTTTCAAATTTGAATACGTCTACCATTTTAAAAATTATGTATAACTCTTTAAAAATATAAGAGAACAAAAATATTTTTAAAATTACCAATTGAAAAGTAAAAAAACTAAAGAAAAAACAGTAAAATTTAAAATTAAATAAACTTAACATGGTAATTATGATTAGCTGAAATTAAATTCTACTTGTAATATGAATCTGGTTTTAATGGCCATGACACAAGTTTAGAGTTCAGTGTGTTTATACTACTATGTGCTATGGAGAAACTAAACTCTGGTAGCATTTTTATCTAGTCTAGAAATTTTCCAAATATGCAAACGGTAGTACATGAGATGATTTTAGATATTAACAGATGAACATTCTTATTTCAAACTGTATTACCTACAGTAAAATGTACATACAATTAGCACTTCAAACGCATGATTTAAAAGCTATGAAAAAGATGAAGAGGATAAAGAAGTATAAACTACTAGGTATAAATTAAGTTACAAGGATATAATGCATAGCACAGGGAATATAGTCAAAATTTTGTATTTACTTTGTATGAAGTATATAATCTATAAAAATATTGAATTACTATGTTGTACACTTGAAATATAATATTGTAAATCAACCATAACTCAATTTAAAAAAGAGAAAGCTATGTGAAAAAATGAGTCCATTTAAAAGAAACTAAAGAAAAATTAAAAAAAAAATAACATCAGTGGTCAGCTAATACAGCAAAATATTTGCTTGAATGACTAAAGTTTGGAAAATACTGCTCTATTTGAATCACTGCAAAGTCTTTGTAAAATATCATTTTGTTCTAAAGGCTTTATTTACAAATTAAGTCAGCTTCTGTACTTACTATTAGGAGCCACCAAAATTTTAAAGCCAAATGCAACTGGCAGGTACCGAAATCATGAACAGGGCTCCAAAAGCTATCATTCTGATGTCCCCAAACACGCTCATGTTAAACTTAAGACTATCAAATTCAAATTTCAAAACTAAAAAATTCTCAGATAATTTATGACCCTCTGTAAATTAATCTATAAATCCCAGGTTGAAAAACTCTCAACTAAAGCTAACCTAATCATCTGCAACGTGGAAACATATACAGGTTAAAATGGTGGCTTCTGGCATGTATGGTCCTAAATCTTTGTCCAGTGAATGCCCATATTCTTTATTAGGCTTATCTCTATAATTAAACAGTATTGATTCTAGGTGGTAACTTCAATTTCTTATTCTAGAATTACACTGCTCATCAAAAGGGTAAAAACATCACAAATGAAGGCTATCTGACACAAACCTTTGATGTTGTCATGACATTTTTCAGATGATTAACGGCCAGAAGTCTCACAGGAGCAAGTGGATGATTCAGACTGAGCATCAAGGAGGTATCAGAATCTGCTAAAAACTACAGGTTCAGCACAATTACCACATGATCTCGCCATTCAATCTGAGCAGCACATGATCAAGAAGAACCAGAGAAAACCACCCCGAGCTGCCCAACTTATTCAGTAACAACCATCTAATTTCAGAAACCAAAAAGTACACCAAACTGAAAGTAAAAAGTAAAGCAAAAATCTTTGTCTCCAGAACATAGTATGAGTAACAGCAGATAAAAATTTGTTTTGTGAATGTTGTGATTTCATGTATACTTGTGTCTACATGTAGGTTTAAATTAGTGAAGTAATTCTATGAAGTAATTTTGTATTCTTTATGTATATCTGATTCCAAGGTGAAAAGCACCTAAGATAAATCACTGTATTAGCGCCTAAATGAAAATATAAATCAAAAAAATTGATCACTGAAGAGAATGCAATTCACCTAAATGATGTAACAGTGACACTCAAATTAGTGACAACTTTATTTATGTATTGATAATTAGACTACGAAGGAAGTCTATCAACATATGGTTTTGGAAATGAAATACCATGAAAGACGAAAGTCTAATTATGGAAGAGAAAAACCCAAACAATCATATTTCTCTTCCTAACATTTATTTTCAAGGCTAATTATAAGAACTACTGAAATGTCTAACTTCGAGTATAAAGACTTAGGGCGAATCACCAGAAAATTTCTGAAGTTCTAACATAATCATGAAACAAAATCCACTTCCCTTTTCCTCATCAATGACTTAAAAAGCCACACGTGGCTGGTGGGCTCTGCACTGGGAAGACAAGGGTACAGGAGAAGGATAAGGAACACTAGAAACCTACGTTAGGCCATCTTTTGGTGACTGCTGATGGGCATCATATACAAAATTTCCAAACGCTTTTCCAGAAGTAAGTATCAGGTTCACAGTCATCTAAAACTCACTGTACCCTTCTCCAATTATTTAATTCCTGCCTCAGAGTCTTACTTCAGCTAACTAGGCAAACTGTATAAAATCTTCTCTCTCTATGAAACTTCCCAAACAGAAGTGAAGTAGCAAATTTCCTTCCAGAGCTTTTCAACCAACCACACAAATACCCATAAGTATCATAATTCCCCTGAAAAAAGTTACCTGATACTTTCCACCACTTGCAGAAAGAGAGATAAATTGGTGGAAAAGCTCCTGTTTTTTTAGGTCTGTAATTTCCTTTAGGCGTTCCTCTAATACGGCATCTAATGTTTTGGGATATCTGGGATGAAATTAAAGAGTTAGTTCATTATTCGTAACAAAGTTATTAACCACACACACCATATATGTATAAAAAATATATATAATTTTTTAAATTACTGAGATTGAGACTTAAATTTTTGACAAATGGAACATATAAAACTAAATGATATTGATCAAGTTTGTTACTATGACTCTTTCAACAACAGAAAGTCTGTATAAAAAAAATTATACTCTCCATAGTCCCCACACAACTCCTATTTTCCCTTATATTTCAAATATATTTAAATCCTATAATTGTCCCTTCCTGAAAAGGAGAAGAGTATCTTTACAATTCATTCACCATATTAAGTTGTGACTTCTGAATCATCTCTTTATAAAACAAGAGGTACACGTTAAGAAGGGCACAAACACACACACAACTCACCTGCTTTCTACAAGTCTGATAAGTGGAAGAAACTGCTCATTAAGCAAAGATACTTTATTAGAATCGATTTCTTCCTGTGAGCTATATGCAATATACTCCTCAAAAAGAAGGCTGCAGAACAAAACAAATAACGCAGACATGACAGTTACTATTTATTGAATACCTACTACGTTCTAGGTACTTTAGAAATATTCTCTGTCAGACATCTACAAGATAGAAATTAGACTCACTTTACAGATACAAAAACTCAGACTAAGAAGTCTTATAATTTGCCTGAGGTCAAACAAGAACAGCAACAAGAGGCAATACTCAGTGAGCCCTACTGAGCCATAAAAGGTAGAGCAGGTTTTCCACCCCTGTCTGAGTCCAGAGCCAAGCTCTCAACAGTACTTTGCATATTTAACCTCATTGAATTCACAAGCCAACTACGGGAGCAGAGACACAAATGACACGCCCACCAGATAGGTACCTGCCCAATGATACACAACGGCAAACCGAGATCCACGCAGCCTGACTGTCAGAACTTACTATTCTACTAGCCGGAGCCGGTAAGATTTAAACCTACATCTGACCACCATGACTACATTCTTTTCAATGCATCGAGTTGCCCTTCAAATAAGAAAAGAAAACAGGAGGCTGAACTATCTTTACTTCATGCCAACCCTCAATGTTAAGTTTCTAATTGATATTTACTGATTACCAACTGTGATGTATTGTTTCAGGCATTTTGGTCCACTTAGTACTAGGAAATTTTAAACAACCACAAATTACATGTAGTATAACCCAAATTTAGTTTCACTATTAACTTTCCATGACCACATATAAGCACTAAAGACAAACAAGAGAAATTACATTTTCTGTTGCCACAATTATTGGACTAAGTACTTATAATTAGATGAAATGGCATGGACAAAGCAAGAAATACATTACAAAGGGATACTGGAAAACTGTTAGCCAACCCTCAAAAGTATACTAAGCCACAAAAATACAAATCAAAAGCATGTCAAAAGTAACAGCTTACCTAGCCAACAAATGGTCTAAGTTGTTCTTCAGGTATATATTTGTAAGTATGGCTTCTAAGAGTCTCCTATAGATTTGACCATCCATCTCTTCAGTTTCTTCCCCTAAGCATATACAACAAATTAAAACTGATTGGGGAAAACTTTTCCCATATGTGTATGCTATTAAGTTTTTTTACAGCAGAAAATCTTTCTACAGGAATAACTTTAAAACATATATATAACGACATCCAGCTTTTTACCTATTTTCAAAAGTGTACTTCACCTGTTTAGTCATTTATATCTTTTCAAACCACTTTTGTATACATTACCCTCATTTATCCTTTACCTGAAATTCTCTACATTTTTTAAAAACAAGTACTATCCATCGTAAAACAATTATACTCCAATAAAGATGTAAAAATAAATAAATAAAAATATAAAAAACAAAAAAAACAAGTACTATCTTGCCTCTTTCGTGAATGAAACAGAAGTCCAAAGAATATAGTCTTTCCCCAGGCCACACTACAAGCGGTGAAGTTGGGATCTGAATCTACATCCCAATAAACTATCCTGAATACAGGCTAAACTTCATCTCAAAGCCTCCTTACTGAACCAAGAGCTGTCATCTTCCATTCCACATTTATGAATGAACGTGAGCCCTGGCTTCATTACTCATCACCATCAGAACAGGAAAAGTACACTTTCATTCGTGCTAGTCATGTTTCTGAAACTCACGTTTAAACTGAGATGGAGTTAAGCAAATCTTATTTTCCAATAAATGGATATAACTTTAGAAATGACTTTCTTAGTAGTCTTTCTTAGTCCAGTAGCAACAGGACCAAGTATTTCTTCCTTGTCTTTCTATATTTATTGAAGGGTGAAAAACGTATAATGCAAATAATCACCTTCTAATTAACTTTTGGGCTTTTTTTAAATTTGAATTTTCATGCATGAGATTTTCTTGATCTTATATTTTCAATGACTCAAGGGAGAAAAACTGTTTTGGCAACTGGATATTTATTGTAAATGAATCATTAAAGTTCATTAAATAGCTAAATGAGAAGGGAAAGTTGTAGAGTAGTGTTCTGTTTTAAAATAATTCCAGTCTTTTTCATGTAGAGACTGTGTGAGAACACACATTAAAAAAAAAAAAACAACTGAGCATATTACTCATTTAACAAGGATTTCCTTTAAACCTGCTCCCCACCTCAAATGTTTCTCTATTCATAAAAATAGATACATTACACAAAAACAATTAGCAGAAACTCTAAATATCTTAAAGATATTAACAAGGATATGGTTCCTATTTTAAGAGAATCGCATCTGAGAAAGGAAGTTTCTGGACACAACATGTAAAACCACATACCTGTAACATGATTAACAATGGAGACAACCAGATGGGGAAGCATGTAACGCAGAAGAGGACTGATGTCGTATGTTTCAGAAATCCCTTGAAGTAGTGTAACAAGATCAGGAACAGTACATAAGTGAGGAAATGGCCTTTGAAGAAGCAAGACATAAGATGTTGACTGCACAAGTTAGATAATGAATGGCAATTTTTAAAAATAGTGTAAAATTTATCTTATGAAAAAAAACTATTCAAAATAACTCCATTCACTTGTAATTATTATCATTGCCAATTCAATTATACGTACTTTTTCCCCAGGCTCTCTGGCTTCTGTCTCTGCAGGAGCACTATCAAGCACCCCAATCCATCCTTGATCAGAGAGGGAATTCTGGTCAGTGTTTTGATGATCTGTGAAGCCAAGGAATTGACGAAGGTATCTTCCATGGTCACTTTCACCGAAATCTGACATATTATCATGTACGTTGCAGCTCTGTAATCTGGTAAAGATGATTTCAATCCCTAAATATATTTTAAAATATAAGGGAAAAATGACAAACTGTGTTATTTTATCCTACTTAAAATGTTACTTTACTTTGACAAATTGGAAACGTCATAAATTAGAGATTAATACAACCTAACACACACTGAGAGTCAACGCTCCTCGGAAGTGAAAAATCAAGATGTTGGCCCCTTTTCCTGAGGGGACATGGAAATGAGACAAGTCTCTTGAATGACAGAAGGGATCTCAGAAGGTCTCCCAACTCAAACCTCCACAACACATCCTAAGAGGAGCCAAGGAGTCTTCTTTTATATGAAAACATCCACCTGTGTAAGGGAGACTTCAATCAGGAACAAAACAGTGCCTAATTAAAGACAGTCATTTTGGGACACTGGTGGGAAGCAAAGCAGTTCCTCCATCGGGAATCCAGGACGGTGGGAGGCCATGAGGCCCTTGGGGAGAAGAAACACTGAGAAGCAGAAGTCAATGCACACGGAATGGTAAGAGAGCCTCTGCCCTGAAGAGATTTTCTAATCCGTTCTCTTTCCGCTGAGGTAACATGACTGCTAAGAAAACAGATCTGGGAGAAGATGGCAGGGCCAAACAGCCAACATTCATCCCTAAGGAGCCCTAAGATCCCACTCTGGTAAATTTTTAAGAAGTCATATTTTTTACCTATAAATTAAATCTCATTAACCACCTGAAATAAATTGTCAATGTGAAAACACTGATGTCTACGTGAAATTTTCAAAAGCAAGAAAATTCCTTCAGGTACAAAATAATCTACTTTACACATGAGCAGGGCCAACCTTTTGAACATATGGGAACAGCTTGGCGACTATATTGTCGGATAAGTCCTCAGCGGTCACCAGAGCAGACACGATGGTAGAAGCATAGAAAGTTAAGAGCACCCTCAACTGAGCTGAGCTCCCAGGATACTCAGCAAAAACCTGGAAAAAACCACAAACCACACACAGTTTTAAGAGTGAAAGGCCAATCAGATGAAAGTATAAAAATATTTACAGCTCTCCTCAACTACTTCAGGCTGACACTTTAATTTTACCATATGTAACATTACATAAACACATCTAACAGTTCAATGAAATATGACAAGAATGAACAACCTTCCTGACATTTTTAGACTGTGTCTTTGTTTAAACAGTCACTGTAAATAGAATCTGGCCAGGAAGAGAATAATTTATTTTTGTAGAAAAACAGCTTTGCTGATGAAAGACTGATCACTGCTCATGCTCCAAAACAGCAGATCCTTTAAAAAAAAGGACACTTCTTCAAAGTCCCACCATTACAGAGAAGGTCTTCATTTGTTTTCTGTATGAAGAGGAAGCAACCTGCTAATGGAATTATATGTTCATGAAACAATTCACTACTCACCTTCACGGATTTTGTCACCAGACTACAAATGAAATCCATGAATCCGAGATCTTTGTAGCAGTGGGTAACCAAAGTTCCCTTAGCTAAGGGCACTCCAGATTGCTATTACAGACAGAAAGGACCAGCTATTACTTGAGACATTCATCAACTCATCATTATTTTTAAAGTACCTACCAAAGTAGCAGCTTCAAACTGCTGCAGTTCATAAATACGAAATATAGTCTTTCCTTATTGCTGTTGGTAAAGATGAAATTAACACATAAAATTGTGCAAACTTTAGAAATTCAAGAGAAGGCCAAGCAATGAGTGTGGATGTACTCAGTGAAAAACGCTTACTTATTACGTGTTGCATTTTGATATGTATTTATCTAAATCTGGATTCTCTAGATTCTTAGTAACTCTACTGGTTAAATTTGGTTTTTGAGCCAATGTGCTATGGTTCTGTCACTGCTTCACAATAACACTAGTAATAGAAACAGAGAGGAACACGGTCAACTTATACTGCTCTTCCCACTGCCTAGCACTGTGCATGGCATGTATTAGTGCTCAATAAATTTTGAATAAATCAATGAAAAAATAATTTGAAGTGAACTTTAATAGGTAAGGGGGGTTTGGATACCTGAAACAAGTGTGCCTAGAGAACAGCAGGGTCTGTGTGTAGACTAGGGGAAAAATAATTTTGATGTTATTAGCAGAGCGAACGTCGAGTAGTTGGATTAAGAAGCTTTATTTTAGGTTGGCCTTCTCTTCTTGAACATTCTTTAAGTTCAAGTGCTTTACATTCAAACACTTAAATTTTTCTTCTAATTAAAAATTCCCATTCCCTTTCTTTTTACTAATTCTGACCATGGCCCTCCTGTCATCACCCATCAAGTTAACTCATTCCACAGGCCCAGCCTGTTAACCTACTTTCATCCCCATTTGCCCTCCTGCTGGCCTGAATCGCCGTGCTCAACATTCAGTAAAACTCTTGCTAACAACATACATCTGCTTTCCTCTACTATAGATGCAAACAAAGTGATAATGGCAATTCAGTTGTTTTACTACAAAATCATGCTATCTGATCTCAGCCAGAGCTATCCTGTAAGACAACCATCCTATTATTCATCTATAAATTAATTTTCTAGCATCTTCTTCACAACTTTAATAATTTCCAAAGTCCTTCAAGTTATCCTTATCCCTTTAATTTTTGTAAGTATTTTATGCATTTCTTCACCTCTAACTTGTTTTAAGCTTCTCAGTTCCAAAATTTAAAATGCCAGACAGCACGGTATAGTGGAAAGACAAGCTTTACAATCAGATCTGGATTCAAATCCCAACTCTGCCACTTTAGAGTTACATGAACTTTGGCAAGTAACTTAATTCTCTGAACCTGTCCTCATCTGTAAAAACAGAATTTTGTGAGAATCCAAGATAATACAAATTGCCTATCCTGATATCAGGTACTAAATGAAAGCCAGCTATTATTCATAACAGTTTCAACTGGAAGTTAGGAAATAAAAGTGATGGAGGTAATACTTGGTCTACTCTCAGGAGCACCAAAGACTTAATTTTTTCCAAATTATACCTTTAATGAAGGTTTGCAATGATTATAGATACACGTCATTCAACAATCATACCTTAATTGGCAATAACCAGAACCACTTGTGCTTTGAATTATTGATTTTTAGAAGCTGTATAACCCGCACAAATATTCTTGTCTCGTGGTATGGGAGAACACAGGCAATGAGGCTATCCTGATTATAAAGATGGATGTGGAACCTGGGGGAAAAAAGCAAACACTTCTAACTGACACAAAACTTACAAGCGTGTATTTCCTTACACGTCCAAACGGTGTATCAATGAGCTAAACCCACTTAAAGCAACCATACAACTATAAGCAAGGTACAGCTCGCTTAAAGCATAGGCATGAAAGTACTCAACAGGGTTTGCCAATTCTCATGCAGTAGCATTTTAAAATATTCACTATCAAAATTGACATCCATTCACTGTCTCTCAACTTTTTTTCAAATCCATTATTACATTAACGTGACTTTGGGATCATTGCAGTCAAACCAACAGAAAACCAAACTGGTCAAGTAGGCAGCAACACTCAGCTTCTCTCCATGCTCCAAAGTTCACCTTCCACAGCTTAGTTTCCTCACCTCACCTAACTATCATAATCCTAAAACCAGAAGACTAATTATAAAGAAAATCATATTATCTTCTCTGAATAAAACAAAAAGATCAAATTACAACCATATTTAATTTGTACATGAACTTTACAAAACTTGGTATTGGTCACGCCACCCTAATAACGTAAAACAGATTTATTAACTGTCAGATCCATTACATCCTGTCTAGTCTTTAAGAGCTAGCTCAAATGCATTCTTTTTCAAGATGCTTTTCTTAATTCTCCCAGCCAGGTGATCCCTCTTACATCTGTCTAAACTCTCCTATCCTTTCACCTGTACCTTTCTTACAGCACCACACCCCTTGCCTTTTATTAGTTCTATAATATGGCTTTAGTACTAGCCAAGACATCACTTTCTCCATGAAGCTTTCCTCAACTACTTCAGGCAGCATCACATGCCCCAAACTTTGTATACACCCTTATAGTGGCATTTCTTTCAAAAGAGTAAGAAAGGGCAGCCTATTCATCCTTGTATTGAACTTACTGTTTGCTAAATAAATAAGTTACCTGAATTCATAAATGCAAAACCAAACGCTGAAAGTACTGCTTACAGTAACGATCTATTTAGGGTAAATTAAATGCTAGAAGACAGAGGAAAATAGTACAGGTTTGATTTTTTTTTTTTTGTCTGATGAATCTAATGATACGATAATGAGAAGACCCAGGTTACACTTATGTTTTCTCAATGATTCACTGGCTTCCCTTACCCCCATGCCTCTAATTAATGAAGTGAAAGCCTTTCTACTTTTAAAACATACATAGGAGAAAAAATTAAAATGTCAACTATGATGTAATACCAATGTAATACAAATAAATGAGAAAATAAACTGAATAAACTTACTGAGACAATTTCCAAAGTAAAGATCAGACCTTGGAAACAAAATTTGCATCTCTGCTTACCAGTCATGTGACTCAGCCAACTTAACTCTTCTACACCTGTCTTCTCAACTGTAAAATGGGGATAAGAGAAGCATCTCCCCACAGGACTGTCGTGAGCGCTGAGATAATGCACACAAAGTGCTTACCAGAAGGCCTGGTGTATAAATGTTCAATACATATTAGCTATTATTGTTTTTCTTAAGTTACGGTATTTTAGAGAATACTCTTACCCTGTTCCCAAACCTTTATTTTTTTTTGTTATTTTGGCAAGAGGTTTAATAACACTCTTTGCCCCAAATATGCAGTAACAATTTGTAACGGCAAACTGACACAAGCCCCTCAGAACTAATGAGGCTAGACTACTTACTCAAGATCTTCAGTAGTTCTACTTCTTAGTATCAACAGAAATGAGTTCAACAGTAGAAGGGCATGCTTACCTCACCCAATACAAATTGTGTTAATCTCTTAATACACCTGATTTTTCAACTTTAAACTTTAAATTTAAAAAGATAAATGTTATTAGCCCATAATTATTTCCGTAATTCCATTTGCTACCTGTGGATCAACCACTCCAGACACTTCTGTGCCGGCTTCAGCAGGAAGTAAGGAGATAGGTGGATAAGAAATAATGAAATGTTTTCATCCAGCTGTTTGTTCACTGCCTTGGTCTGAACGCTCCGCTCCAAGGTTTTTGCTAGCTGGCTGAACAACGGTGCTTCAAAACGCTCAAAGGAAGGATCGATACCAAGCAGCTCTTCCAGGCCAGTGCATCCTAGGAAAAGGCCACTTTATTTAACAATTCTTTATGAGCAAACTCATCTCACCCCTCTTTGACAGTGTTACTTTCGCCTAAAACTCTCTGAATTCTTTTAGCATATATAATCTGTAATACAGTCCCAAACATAGATTTCTAGTTTCCAACATAGAGAATAAATCTCATCTCACCAACTAGGAGAACAGAAAGTACCTTCTGGCAGAGGGCCTTTTTTCTTTTTTCAATACAATTTCAATACAATAATTAGGCCAGTCCTAGGAAGGCTCCTCCCCAACCCTCCAGCCACAGCCTCCCGCCCCTTTTGACTGTTCCTCCTTTCTACAGCTTAGACGACCCCCCAACCTTGTTTATCACCTGTGACATTCAGATGCCGCTGCCTATATACATTTCACGCATCTAGCGCATGGCTTTTTGTTATTCTCTTTCCCCTTAACAACATAAATGAGGTTAGCAAGTTAGAAACCGCTGAGGAAGAGGGCGGGTCAGAAAAGAAAACAAGAAAATACACCAACATCCTGGAAACACACGCTTCCCAGAGCTTTCCTAAGTTAAAGGGTAGCTCACCAATGGCAAAGGCGGTGTCCCTGTCGATGGTGGCCGCTTCCTTGGGGTCAAACAACAAAGAGGCAACTTCATCTCTAGATAAGAGGCTGGGATCACTTTGAGGGAGGGCGAGTCGTTGGAGTTGCTGAGCTAAGGACGTCATCTTTCAGGCCAGCGGATTTCTAAACACACAGGCTAAGAAACATAACCCCGTGAGACGCCTCTACAAAATTAACAAGGTGGCTTAACAGTAAGCAGCAAATGTCTCACGTACCAGCAACTTTCCTCCGTACTCAACGCGGTCGCGGGCACATCACCTGCTGCCCAGGGACTCGCGGACGCCGGAGGTGCAAACACTAAAGCAACAGCGTTAACAGCTAATTACAGCCCCGGGGGCCGCGCCGAACGTTTCTCAGCCCCGACTCCGCGGAGACTCGAAAACCCGCGGGCACCTTACGCTCCCCTGTATACCACTCCGACCCACAGCTCCTGCTCACCCGGAGCTCGACTTGGGGCAGGACTCAGAGGCCAACGTATCTCAGCAGCTCCCACGTGGTACCAATAAGTCCAGCTCTCGCCCGGAAATGTGGACCACTCCTCGGACGAACTTCCGGTTTCAGGCACTACGGCAAGTGAAGAGGTACAAGCTTGCCGGAATGAAAAAAAGGCGACTCCGCCCCCAGGCAGTGAAGCCCCGCCCCTCCGCCGCGCGGGACTTCAGGCTCAGGATCTGCGGTCCGCCAGCTGGGAGCTAGCGGTCCGTTTTTGGCTTGTGGCTGGAAGTTTCAGTTTCTGGGCGGGTCTTTTGTGTGCTTTAAGGTTCTGTAGCCGGAATCATTCATTCAGCATATACGTATCCAGCTTTTACTAGGTACCGGCAGCATCGCGCAGTGATGTCACAGCCCGGGTTCGTATACCCACGCTAACGCCTTTGGGCGGTGTGAGCTACACCGAATTCTCATCTCTCTGTTTCTTACCTCCTCTATAAAACGAAAAGAAGCTACGAATTTCAGGCGATGAGCTACTGATTGCGGTGCGAGCCGCTCCGCACATTCTGGACATACCCGTCTAGGGGCTTGGGGGCCATCCCTTCCTCCACTTTGCATTCTTGGAGGCCACGCATTGTTTTTTGTTTGTTGGTTGGTTGGTTTAAACTAAGCCTGGTGAGAAGTAATTTACAAATGAAATCACACACGTCAGTTTAGCAATTCGATGAGTTTTAACAAAAGAATAAGCAGGTAACACTATCTCCCCATTCAAGACATAGAAAGTTTCCATCGCCCCTAAAAAGTTCCCTCTTGCCCCTTTGCTGTGATGCCCACCCCACTGCCGGCCTCAGATAACCATTGGTCTTCTTGATGTCACTATAGATTGGTGTTGCTGACGAGTGTCCCATATGGATATACAACAATCTGTTCCCAAAGCAGCAGTATGTGCCCAAATGGAGTGAACTGGCCTCTCCAAGAAGCTGCACAGGACACAGGAGTGAAATTGGATATCCTACCTATCTTTTGTGGATGCATTCGTTTCTCTTAGGATGTGGAGCTCTTCGATACCAGGGTGTCAGTATTCCTCCCTGGAGACTGTTGGAAACAGAGTTACAGTTTGGGGGGCTCACTTCTATACTCCGTGCTGATCTCTCCCTTTTGTGAACACAATCTTCTGTTGTGCTTTGCTTTAACAGCATTTAAAACAACCAAAGAAATCTTTTCAGTTATTTCTACAGAGTTAATAATCTCCTTTTGCATGGGGTGTTGATTGCCTTGTAGTGTGGTTTTTCAAGTTCTGGTGGTATCTCTTTCATCCTTAACAACAGATCTCTTAAAGGAATTTTTTTTTTCTTTACAAAAGCAGTCAGTTTGGGAAGAAGTGAAAGTAGTGAGAAATGAAAATCAGGCCTATTTTTATCCACAAAGACATATTTGGTTTTTTGCCTAAAAAAAAAAAAACCTCATATTTTTAAAAGCTTCGTCAAAGTGAAAATAAATGGAAAGTTACCGCAAGTATTTGGTTCAACCATTTTTATGTCAGTTCCAATGGTGTATGGTACCGTGTGAATTTTACTTTAGAAGCAAACTAGCAGGGCTTCCCTGGTGGCACAGTGGTTAAGAATCCGCCTGCCAATGCAGGGGACACGGGCCCGAGCCCTGGTCAGGGAAGATCCCGTGTGCCACGGAGCAACTGAGCCCGTGCGTCACAACTACTGAGCCTGCGCTCTAGAGCCCGCGAGCCACAACTTCTGAGCCCACGTTCCACAACTACTGAAGCCCGCGTGCCTAGAGCCCGTGCTCTGCAACAAGAGAAGCCACCGCAATGAGAAGCCCACGCACCGCAACAAAGAGTAGCCCCGCTCGCCGCAACTAGAGAAAGCCCACGCACAGCAACGAAGACCCAACACAGCCAAAAATAAATAAATATATTTTTTTAAAAAGAAGTAAACTAGCAAAGTAAAAAGAACAAGTCAGCGATCCATAAACGTAATATTCATTTCAAAAAGCTTTGATTTAAAAAAATATGCCATGATCTTGAGTTGCATCTTTTTCTCCAGAATTTCTCTAGAATTCTCATCTAATTTCTCCAGAATTTAAAAAGAATTCTTTTGATATATTCCTAATTGTTTTCTGATTATTACCACCTCAGTTTTTGTGATTATAAGCCTGTCTCCTGGTTTGATTATTCAGCCGAGGACCAGAGCAAGTGTCCTTTCTCAGTTGTTATTTGAATTTAAAATATTGGTTATAGATCATCTGTAGCTCTGCAATTCCTCCTATCTTATAATCCTTTTAATGCCTTGTGCCATTTTACATTCATTAAATCCAAAATTTTAGCTGTAGTGATACATATTTCTTTTTTTTTCTTTTTTTTCTTTTTTGCGGTACGCGGGCCTCTTGTGGCTTCTCTCGTTGCAGAGCACAAGCTCCGGACGCACAGGGTCAGCGGCCATGGCTCACGGGCCCAGCCGCTCCACAGCATGTGGGATCTTCCCGGACCAGGGCACGAACCCGCGTCCCCTGCATCGGCAGGCGAACTCTCAACCACTGAGCCACCAGGGAAGCCCGTGATACATATTTCTTAATGCAGTGTAAACATTGTTTTCAGAGACGGTATTTTAACCATGCATTCTTACATCTTATGGGGGATGTCATATGGCAGAGTGATGATTCTACTCCTTATTTCAATCACTCTTCATAGCAAGGATACTACCCCCAAAAAGCAAATTCATAAGTGATTTGAATGAATGAGTTCTTTTTAAAAGGATTTTTAAAAAGGACTTTTAAAAAGCCCTTCCTCACTCCACTCCCCTTTAATCCAGAGCACGGATACTTTGATTCATTCCATGTGTACTTTATACCAGGCTAGGCATATGGTGGTGAACAAGACAGGTAAGTTCTCTACTCTTGTGGAGCTTACATCCCACCAGGAAGAGACAGATAAAAGGCAAACAGATAAATCGGAAAACCATCAGGCAATGTAATAAGGGGTCTGATGACAATAATACAAAGCCATATGATAGAGGTCACAGAGGGAGGGCATCATTAGTCTGAGTGGTTGGAGAAGTACCCTCCGAGGAGGGAACATTTATGCTAAGACCTGAGTGACAATTCTTGATAAAGTGGAGATATCTCAGCTAGGGTTGATCTTGACATTTACTCCAATCACAAGAGGGCTAATTTCTGCCCATCAAATACACCATGCTTGTATTTTCCTCATGTCACTTACGGCTACCTGAAATGATCTGATTTGTTTGCATATCTATTTATTTCTTGTATCCCCTCACTAGAATACTGTCTCCACATAGGCTGGCATGGAGCCTGCCCCTATGATATTGGGGCCAGGGCAAGGATACAGAGGGGCACACACCTGTCAGTCTAAATACTTAAGAATTATAAATCAACCTCACACACTGTTACCTCGGATATGTTATAACCTCCAATTTTGACAAGTAAACAATTGTAATGATAACATGAAAATGTTTTCATACGGCCGAAAGACAGCAAAATACAAAAGATGGCAGCATTTAATTACCATTGTAACTGTCTGGGTACAATATTGATTGGCTGATGATTGTGGATGAGTAATAAAGATATGTAGAGCTAATACATATCCTATATATTTAGCCCATAAAATTTTGCCTTCATTTCAGCAAAATTACCAATTATGTTGTTTAATCCAGACTTGTATTATTTGTGTTCTATTGGCAAAAATGATAAAAGAGATTTAAAAATAAAATTTAATTACATGCAAAGTGTACAAAATTTGAATATATTTTCATAAAATATAAATTATGTAAAAATAAACACATTATTTTTCACTTGTTTTCAAGAGAATTATCTTCAAGAACGCAAAAGTACAGATTATAATGAGAAAGTTTTAAATAAAATTAAATTAAGTTAAAGTTTTTTTTTAATTTTTTGGAAAATTTTATAACCTTATTTCAATAAAATATTTTCATAAAAAATTAGTCACAAGTTTATTAATCCATGTCCTTCTAGTTGCCAGTGTAAAGAATCAGTATCACCCTTCATTCATGTTATATCTATATCTACCTATTTTTAAATGTAAGAGTCCTATGAATTGTTTAATGTGGTTCAAGGATCCTCAGCTACCACATCCAATTTTTGAGAACATGTAGTACAGTAATTCCTGAGTACCTCCAGAACCATAAATTGGAAGACAAAAGGAAACAAGATGGGCTTCCCTGGTGGCGCAGTGGTTGAGAGTCCACCTGCCGATGCAGGGGACACAGGTTTGTGCCCCGGTCCGGGAAGATCGCACATGATGCGGAGCGGCTGGGCCCGTGAGCCATGGCCGCTGAGCCTGCGCGTCCGGAGCCTGTGCTCCGCAACAGGAGAGGCCACAGCAGTGAGAGGCCCGCTTACCGCAAAAAAAAAGGAAACAGGAAACTACATGTTTGGAACTACTTAGGAATAATACTTTACTATGCAAAAATCTAATGTGTACATGCAGTCTGAAAGGAAGATTGTGACAAGTTCATCAATTTATCCTTTCTCTTATCTAAGCACTTCCAGATTCAAATCTTCCCCCTACTCTGAAGCAGTGTCCAGAAACAGTACAATCCACAAACCAGAACATTCAAACAGGCTTTTTTCTTTTATTTGAGGACGCAGGTTAAGAGACCTGTTTCCCTGAAATTTAAATACAAAAATCAGAGACCGGAGATTCAGAGTTATAGGATGTGCAGACCTAAGTGGCAGTTTTTGAGGGACAGGCTTCCACATTCAAAAAAAAAATTATTTCTTATGTATTTGTGATATCCATGTTCAGACCTTATGCTGGTCCAACGATGGTGTTGAAGACAGGGCTTCCTCAAGTTTATGGCTGAATCCATGCTACACAGTAAAGTGCATGGTGTATGGTTGACCATAAATATTTATGAGCTGAACAAATGAATGAATGAATGTAAATGTGTGTAAGCTCTATCTGTATCTCCTTCCTGTTCAGGAAATATGTATCAGAATGCAAGTAAGAGTAGCATTGTTACAGGAATAACTTAGAATTATTCTAACTATAATAAAAGTAAATCATTCAGAAAATTCAAAATTGTATTTTTAGCAGATTATTTGCATCATATATTACAACTGATGGCATACCGTCTCCTCGAAAATGTATCTATTGATGACAAACCAAGTAAGATGTACCTAATTAGCACTGTAAATGCAGCACGTGAAATCTACATTTTAGTCAAGGGCCAACAAATGCATGACTAGTTCAATGACTGAGAAGTTAAGAATTTGTTTCTTCATGTTGTGTCCCAAACAAAGTAATCTACATTATTATGAGGTTGAGCACTGTGGTCTTGCCACCCAAAATTGCAATGATTTTTCTGGTTATTTTGAAAGCCATTGGTAGGGAGCTGGGAGTTGAAAGAAGTGGTTTGGAAATCAACTGGTATAATTTCAGGAACCAGCAGATGGCACCATTTTCCTGACCCCGGAGTGCATTCAGCTATACCTCCAGGTACCTTCTGTGGAGCAGCAGTTTTCAAACTTTTTAAATTTGAAAATTATGTACAATCATATAAAAATTGGTTCATTAACTCTTCCATATATTATAACATGTAATAAAAAATAATGTTTTCAACATTATTTTAGAGAACCACGGGACTTTAAAATGTTTATAGTTTCTTAGCTAATGAAAAGCATTCAAAGTCATCTGTTTGATAAGTACACTAAATGGTAGGTGTGGGTAGCCTGAATCCACCTCCTGCCCCTGCCCCAGGCCCATCCTAACTTAAATTCCATTGAATATTTGCCACTGGAAAGATTTTTTTTGTTGGTTAGGGTAATGGTGATATAGAGAACCAAGAAAGCCAGCAAAGTGGAATTAATAGGGTTATCAGAAAATCCAGGAAACTTTTCGTGGTGCTGGTGGGGGAAGGACTTGGCTCTGTGTGAGCTGGATTTGAAGAAGAATGTGGGGCAGAGAGAGGAGTTTTGGGGATAAATTGAAGAGCAGTTCCCTGTGTGAGATGATATTAGATAGACAAGAAGTAAATAGAAAAAATAAAAACCTTTTGTTTTGTGTTACATTTGGATTCTTCCTTTGGTATTTTTAAAAGGATTCTATGAAGATTTCAAATTATTTTCAGTTCAATTTGGGATCCAGACTAATATTTCTTGTAGTGTAACTCTATGTTGTAGCCAGTTTCACGACCCATTTTATGGAATTATTTAAGTATTGTAAATAAAGTGACAAAAATACCATTATTTCCTAGTGACATGATTATATACCTAGAAAAGTCAAGGGTTCAGTTCTAAAAACAACTGGATATAGTATGGACTATGGGAAGCCAGATCAGTGCAAGTATATACACACAGACGCACAGGCACACATGTGGCGTCAAGAACATTTTATCTGTAATTGTAGCAAAACAAATTGACAAAATAAAGGTCAATTTCCGGGCTTCCCTGGTGGCGCAGTGGTTGAGAATCTGCCTGCTAATGCAGGGGACATGGGTTCGAGCCCTGGTCTGGGAAGATCCCACATGCCGCAGAGCAACTGGGTCCGTGAGCCACAACTGCTGAGCCTGCGCGTCTGGAGCCTCTGCTCCGCAACGAGAGAGGCCACGATAGTGGGAGGCCCGTGCACCGCAATGAAGAGTGGCCCCCGCTTGCCACAACTAGAAAAAGCCCTCACACAGAAACGAAGACCCAACACAGCAAAAATAAATAAATTAATTAATAAACTCCTACTCTCAACATGTTCTAAAAAAAATAAAGGTCAATTTCCAATAGCAAACACATACACAGAAGTACCTGAGAGAAAACTTATATTCACAAGATCTTTGTGAAGAAACTATAAAAACCTTTAGAAAATTAAAATGAAAGATTTGAATGAGTGGTGAAGATTGATAGCTATATTATGCTCCTGGATAGGAAGACAAATATTATATAAAATTTCTGTAGGCCATCCTCAAGTTAATTTCCATATTTAATTCAGTCTTAAGAAAAATCCCAGAATGGTTTTTTAAATTTGACAAAATGCCTCTTAAACGGATATAAAAGAATAACAGAATAAAATTAAAAATTCTCAGAGGAACACTTAATGGAAAAGTATAATGGGGAAGATTAGCATTATCACATATTAAAAATATATGACAAAGCACCTGTCAGTAAAAGAGCATAGCTCTGGGGCAAAATTAGACAAATAGATCCCCAGTACCCAAGAGGTGATCCAGAAATAAACCCCAATTTAAGTGCATGTTTAAAATAGTGCAATGTAAATATCAACAACAATCAGGGAAGAAAATTTTCACTAATTAATGTTGGGGTAAATAATTTGGATGGAGTAAAAAAAAAATCAAAATAGATATGCACCTCAACCCATATGAAAGAAGGGATTCCAGATACCTAAAGAAATTATAGTTCTGAACTGAATGGAGTAACAGGTACCATTTTTACACTCTCACTGGAAACAACCAAAACGAGGACAAAATATATGAAACAATGGTTTTCAAGACACTGTACATCAGGCAACTAAGCTGCCAGTGATCCTAGAAAGACATGACATAAACGAGGTGAGCCCCATGGTTCTCCCAGTTTACTGCCTTGGGAGAGTCTCCTGGCTGCAGCCCAAGAAGAGGAAACCCAGGCAGAACACAATGGACCCTCAGAGTTGAAGAAATGGAGCTAAGAGTCCAGGGAGGACAAGGTGGCTGGAGATTGTGGGTCAGAGTATGAAGAAGAAAAAACCTCAGAGAGGGCTCTGAAGATATGCAGAGGGTCCGCCTCAGGTAATGGTCAGCACTTGCTTGTGAGGAAGCTATCTCAAGCTGAGGAAAGAGTCATCTGAAAGGATCAGAGGGAACAATATCTGTATTCGCCAGGAATGAAATTCTATCCAATCATGAGGCTTTCATCTCACTCATGTCACCAGCGAGATGAAAGTCTCATGACTGGGTAGAATTCATGGAAAGATCTTGCCTCAGAAGTGGGGAATAATTGCCCCTGACTGACCACTGCTCCAATCCCACCTAACATCTTAACAGCAAGACATGGAAGATGAAACTGTTTCCAAGTAACCTAACCACATTCCAGAGCAAAACTCAAGCATGTCTAAAGGAAAACAAAAACAGCCAGCACCCAACAAGGTAAATTTCACAATGTCCGAGACATGCAATAAAAAAAAATTATGAGGCATGCAAAAAAAGGAAGAAAACACAACATGCAGTGAGGAGAAACATCAATTGAAACAGACACAGAACTAACACAGGTGTTAGAATTAGCAGACAAGGACAACAAACAATTGTTATAACTATATTCCGTATGTTCAATAAGTTAAAAGAGACATGGGATATTAGAAAGAAAAGAAAAAGACCTACATTGAACTACTCGAGAAGGAAACGACAATGTGTGAGATGAAAAATACACTGCATGGGTATAATGGCAAAGTAGATATCACAGAAGAAAAGATTAGTGAATTTGAAAGCATAGCAACAGAAACTATTCAAATGAAACACCCAGGGCAAAGAAAATTTTTTTTAAAAATGAACAAAGCATCAGTAAACTATGGGACAACTTCAATTGGACAATGTGTCTGTAATTGGACTCCCCAAAGGAAGGGAGCAGGCAGAAAAAAGATTTGAAGAGATAATGGCTGGACATTTTCCAAATTGATGAACAATGATGAATCCATAGATCCAGGAAGCTCAATAAACACCCACACAAGAAACAAGAAGAAGATGACACCAAGTCTCATCATAATCAAATGGCAAAAATTTATATAAAAACTTAAATATTAGAAAACCCAGAAAATAATGGAATTGCGTATTTATCAATTTGGGGGACGTCATGAGAGAGGACTTCCTAGAAGTTTCGGAAAACAATTACTGAGGAAAAGGTCAGCAGGTATAACTACATATAAATGACAAATTTAAGTAGTTCTGCTTTTTAAAATAACATGTAAACAAACTAAACAACTTTTAAAAGACAATCAACAGAGTGAGAAAACAGCAAATATAGAAGATAAAAGATACTATATATGTATATATGTATGCTTATAACACATAGCTCATAATAACAATGAGAAAAACACTAAGATTTCAATAGACAAACAGCCAAAAATCAGAAACAAATGATTCACACACACAAAATCCAATTACTAAATTTACAGGAAAATGTTGAACTCTGTTAGAAAGCAAACAATGTAGATTAAAATAATGCACCAAATATCTACTAAATTAGCAAACTTTTTTCACAAATATTGTTTATTCCTGGAAAAAGCAGATTTTTAATTTATATTTTCATGCATTACCAGTGATACTATAAAGTGGTGTCACCCTTTCAGAAGCAATTCGGAAATATGCATCAGGAATTCAAAATATGTTTGGACCCATTAACTTCCTAATTCCATATCTGGAAGTCTGTAACAATCCAACATTCCACAGCTGTAAACAGACTGTTGTCACTTTATTGTGTGGAATGGTAGATTTTAAAAAGCATAATTATATATAATTGAATATACAGTTAATATAAGTATAAAATTTAAATTATAAACTTAAAACTATAATTTGATAGTTTTAAACAAAAATAATCAAAGATCAACTACAAATGAAAAATATAATCAAAGGTCTTTTTCTAATTTATTTATGCATACAAACCATTTTTACATGTCATTTTCCATTTTAAGTCAGCCTCTAATATTTAAACCTTAATTAATATAGTTAACATTTTTCTTCATAAATAACTCTATATAATTGATTAGAGAATATCTATTAACAAGTATTTAAATAAAAATGGACATTTTGTGATATGCTATTTTTTTCCAGTTTGATTGAGAAATAATTAACCTACCACCACATTAGGTACAGCTAAAATCCATCTTCTCGTGTAGATAGATACAGTAAAAGGAAAGAAAAAAGGAAAAATTTTTCTTCTTATGATGAGAACTCAGGATTTATTCTCTTAATTTTCCTATATATCATAAAGCAGTGCTAACTATAGTCACCATGTTGTACATTACAACCTTAGTACTTATTTATTTTATAACCGGAAGTTTACACCTTATGCTATTCTTTTTTAAAGGCTTTTTCTTTAGCCTGGGAACAAACAGCATACTTTGAAAAAGACATTCCATTCTGGGAATCAGGTTTCTATTACAGACGGAGTAATGAAATGAATTAACTCCATTTAATATACTTATAAAGACACTGAGAAATTTTTCAGTATGTATCTCAGAGGACTTTTCTGTAAAAGTCATTATACTTATAAAAATTTTAAGCTATCAGCATAATTGCAGACATTAAGGAATTGAAGGCCTTAGATTAAAGGGTGAGGTATTTATGTATAGGCAGTTATTATTTTGGACTGTCAGATAGGTAGAGGGGGAATCCATTCCATTTAAGCTCCAAAATTGGTCACGTCAAAATTCTTTAAACATTTTAAAGGTTGGGGATGGTGGTATACCTTTAAAAAATTAATTGGATGAAAACTAACAAAGCAAATTGTATTTTACTTCACATGTGGTTAGTCTTGTGTTTTCATTGAATGTGCTTTCAAACAGCTCAAAAGATCACAGAATCTTTAGGGAACCATGGCTATTGTACAAGAAGTACATCAAAGAAGACTGTAAAAAGAACAGAATGAAATCTTTCTCATACCTCCTTCTCCCAGTAATAAGGGGACTAGGATCACTGTGCCACAGACGTGATTCGTTCGGAGTTTGCATGATCTATAAGTGTAGTTTATATGACAATGCTTTCTTGGAACTTATTCCATGATCGCCAATAAAATGAGTCTCCAAATACACTCAGATTTGCCACTATGTCATTCAATTCAAGTCAATTCAATGAACACTAATTACGTCTGTACAGTATGCCCGGCACTTTGATAAATGCTGGAAAGATGACCGATACACAGAGCCTGTATTTACCCAGAAAGAGGCGTTAGCAGAGTCTAGTACAGAAAGCAGCCATTGAAAATAACCTCTGCCATTTAACAGGCACGAGACCAGACATTGAGGGCACAAAAGGGGTCAGCTTTCCCTGGGGAGGTCATCTGCCCAGAGAAGGTGATATTTGAGCTACATCTTGAAACGTTGAATAGAAACAAACAAGGGGATGACATGTCGGGGGACAAGTCATGCTGGGTAGTGGGTCCACCTGCGAAAAGGCATGGAGATACAGAATAGAGAATTCGGAGAACTACCAGGCTGACATGCCCAGAACGTGGGGTATGCTAGAAGGAAAAAGGCGAGGAAGGAAGTGGGATCGGGAGACCAAGATCAGATACGGAAGATGCTCTAAGCCAAATCTTCTATAAGGCAGGGACGTTGTAGGTTGGGTCAAAGGAGCGAAGGCTGGTGGCAGAGAGGCCAGTAGGAGGTGATTATAATGGTTCAGTCCTGGGGTTATGTTAACATTTTAATAAATTTCCCTACAGGGACTTCCCTGGTGGTCCAGTGGTTAAGAATCACCTTCCAATGCAGGGGACTGAAGTTCGATCCTTGGTCTGGGAACTCAGATCCCATATGCTGCGGGGCAACTAAACCCACGCACAGCAACTACGGAGCCCGTGGGCCACAGCTAGAGAGCCCAGGTGCCGCAACTACAGAGCCCACGCGCTCTGGAGCCTGTGCAATGCAACTAAGACCCAACTCAGCCAAAAATAAATAAATAAATAAAATATTAAAAAAAATCCCTACAGGTGCCGTTTAGAAATTATTTCCTCCATTTTTATAGTATGATTGATTGAAAATTTGAAAGGTAAAAGTTTTAAAACTGCACAAGGATTTTATGAAATAAAAAGAGCTACCTGGGGCTTCCCTGGTGGCGCAGTGCTTTAGAGTCCGCCTGCAGATGCAGGGGACACGGGTTCGTGCCCCGGTTCGGGAAGATCCCACATGCTGCGGAGTGGCTGGGCCCGTGAGCCATGGCCGCTGAGCCTGAGCGTCTGGAGCCTGTGCTCCGCAGCGGGAGAGGCCACAGCAGTGAGAGGCCTGTGTACCGCAAAAAAAAAAAAAAAAAAAAAAAGAGCTACCTGAAAGGAAAGCATTAAACAAAAACCAATGGTAATTAAGACATAAGCCTTTACCAACTTTCGGAGCTGGAGGGAAACTCAGGAGTACCTTAAATCTAGGAGACAGCTTCCAAACTGCTACTTGCAAGACGTAACTCTTAATAGAGCAATTGAGTGCCAAAGCCAGAAGGGCACATCAATCAAATTAACCTTCCCCTGGGTAGATTTTCCATTGCTCTGTCATAATCCTTTTCCCCCTAGAGCTAACTGAAAGTTTTATTAGCATTAGCCTAATATCTACATATCTAAAGTTTAGCCAGAAAGAAGACATTAACAGAGATAGTTTCATCAGTAGAATTATTACCAATAGTTACAGAGTCCCTGTCAAATGCTAGATCTTAAGTACCGAGCTATTGTCCTTGGTTTATTTATAACATACAGTATTGAAGGAAGGATTATATATTTTTAGCCTTTTTGTTACTTTTTTTTTTTTGGTACTGTTTCCTCCCTTTTAGTTAAAATTGCTGAAAATAGCAACAATTGTCTTCGTTCACTTCAGATGAGATTGTCAGGTCCCATATCTCTAAATAGATGTCCAACCTCCTCTGGAACCCTCAGCAGAAACTCTCAGGACTGTGCATTATAGTTTTGCAGATGGGTCAGGAAGGGCTCGGAAAAGTCCATTATGATGGCAGACATTTATGTCTTTAGGGAAAGCAATTATGTTTTCCACATAATTCCACATGTAACATTTTAGAACCCAGACGTCCTTAGAGATCATGCAATCCAACTCTTCCTTTTATAGATTAAGAAAGTTTCAATAAGGTTCCATTTTCACTGATCAGACTGGCAGAATATAAGAAGATATGTGATATTTAATGTTGGTTAAAGTGTGCAGGGGGAATTAGGGGAAACATCAAATGGTATGATTTTGGAGCGCAGTTTCTCACCACCTACACAAACTTAAAATATATATACCTTTTGGCTCATTTTTAAAAAGCTATCCTAACGGAACCTAATACATACACATGAGAATATATGTTCCAATGTGCTTGTTTCATGATTTTTTATTTTTTACTTTTTGGCCATGCCACTAGGCACACAAGATCCTAGTTCCCCAACCAGGGATCAAACCCACATCCCCTGCAGTGGAAGCATGGAGCCTTAACCGTTGGACCTCCAGGAAAGTCCCTGTTTCATGACTTTTAGATGGTGAAAAATTGGGGTCAAAGTAAATGTCCATCAGTAATGGAAACTGTTTCACCAATTAGGGTATCTCTGTACCACGAAATATAAGACTGCAGTTGGAATGTCCACGAACCCTCTTGCACTGTTGGTGGGAACGTAAATTGATACAGCCACTGTGGAGAACACTATGGAAGTTCCTTAAAAAACTACAAATAGAACTACCATATGACCCAGCAATCCCACTACTGGGCATACACCCTGAGAAAACCATAATTCAAAAAGAGTCATGTACCAAAATGTTCATTGCAGCTCTATTTACAATAGCCCAGAGATGGAAACAACCTAAGTGTCCATCATCGGATGAATGGATAAAGAAGATGTGGCACATATATACAACGGAATATTACTCAGCCATAAAAAGAAACGAAATTCAGCTATTTGTAATGAGGTGGATAGACCTAGAGTCTGTCATACAGAGTGAAGTAAGTCAGAAAGAGAGAGACAAATACCGTATGCTAACACATATATACAGAATTTAAGGAAAAAAATGTCATGAAGAACCTAGGGGTAAGACAGGAATAAAGACACAGACCTACTAGAGCATGGACTTGAGGATATGGGGAGGAGGAAGGGTAAGCTGTGACAAAGTGAGAGAGTGGCATGGACATATATACACTACCAAACGTAAGGTAGATAGCTAGTGGGAAGCAGCCGCGTAGCACAGGGAGATCAGCTTGGTGCTTTGTGACCGCCTGGAGGGGTGGGATAGGGAGGGTGGGAGGGAGGGAGACACAAGAGGGAGGAGATATAGGAACATATGTATATATATATAACTGATTCATTTTGTTGTAAAGCAGAAACTAACACACCATTGTAAAGCAATTATACTCCAATAAGGATGTTAAAAAAAAAGAATATATAGAGTTTGATCCTATTTTTATTTTTAAAATATATTTAACTGCTTATAAAGAAATGTATAGAGTGATGTACACCAAATTTTAAACAGTGGTTATACCATGGAGTAGACTCAGAGAGTGAGGCAAAGTACATTTTTACTTTACATACTTAAATATTGCTTAAAATTTTACAATAAGCATGCATTATTTTTGTCTTTTCTTTTTCCTTTTTCTTTTTTTGGAAAAAAAATCTGAGCCTCAGATAAGTGAAGTAACTTGTTCATATCACTCAAATGGTTAGTGAAGATGACAGGACGAGAACCCAGGTTTTCTAATTCCAATCAGATGCTTTTTCTCCTACAGCAAGGCCTTGAGAGACTACCTGAACATCTAGCTTCCCACAGATCTAGTCAGATCTCATATTTCTTAAGAAAGTAGGTAAAATGTGTGGTTTCTTGCTTTTATCAAGGCACATAAATTTTTGGGTCTCTTAAACAACAATATATCCTTCTCAAAAATTTTTTCTCTATGTACTATTGTAATCATCATGGAAATATTCATTGATGGTTACCATATTTTACTCAGATGACCAGTTCTGACCATTTCCCTAACCACTAGCCCACAAAGACAGGATCGAAATTAACCTGGATATTATTTCATAGTTGAACAGAAGACCCAGACTTTCCAACAGAGCTCAAAAGTCTATTCTCAAACTACAGAGGTATTTGCTATCATGCTTCCTCATCTGTCCTTAGAATATCTTCTGCAGTCTTACTATTGTTGTTATTTTTAGCTGCATTTTGGTATTCATGATGAATGGCAGCATTAAGTAAAATAAAATATATGAAATCTTTGTTTAAAATCTACAGCAATAGTAGCTTTTTCCGTATGTTTAAGTTTTAAGTTACTTTTAGTGATTAAAAATTTCCCAGTGTGGAGTTAGAATTTTCAAACTTTAGGAATGGCCATAATTATTGGGCTGATCTTTTTCCCAATTAATAGATGAAGAGAAACATCTGAAAGTAATTCAAGGGTAATTGCCTGTTTAATTGAACATTTAATTATGTTGGAAAATGTCTCTATGCTAAATAAAAAAAGATACCAAAAGTGTGTATCTCAAATTATCCCTACTCAGTAAACATTTTTTTTTTTTTTTTTTTTTTTGCGGTATTTGGGCCTCTCACTGTTGTGGTCTCTCCCGTGGCAGAGCACAGGCTCCGGCCGCGTAGGCTCAGCGGCCATTGCTCACGGGCCCAGCCGCTCCGCGACATGTGGGATCCTCCCGGACCGGGGCACGAACCTGCATCCCCTGCATCGGCAGGCGGACTCTCAACCACTGCGCCACCAGGGAAGCCCAGTAAACATATATTTTTATATGCAATCATACATGCATAAAATAAGATCTTGAAAGAAATGTATGCCAATATTAGCATTAACTCAGGATGACGAAGCTCTGTTTTCTGTTTTCTTCTCTGTGTTCCTTGCAGTTTCTGGTTTTGTTGAAAGAATGTTTGTTTACTTTTGACATCAGAAAAAAATGTTTGAAGACCTAGAATCCAATTTAACTTAAAACAATACTTCCTGAATGTCATTTCTTTTTTAAAAAAATTAATTTATTTTTGGCTGCGTTGGGTCTTCGTTGCTGCACGCGGGCTTTCTCTAGTTGCAGCGAGCATGGGCTACTCTTCACTGTGGTGCGTGGTCTTCTCATTGCTGTGGCTTCTCTCGTTGCAGAGCACGGGCTCTAGGCGCACGGGCTTCAGTAGTTGTGGCACATGGGCTCAGTAGTTGTGGCTCACGGGCTCAAGAATGCAGGGTCAGTAGTTGCAGCGCACGGGCTTAGTTGCTCCGCGGCATGTGGGATCTTCCCGGACCAGGGCTCGAACCCGTGTCCCCTGCATTGGCAGGTGGAGTCTTAACCACTGCGCCACCAGGGAAGTCCCCTGAATGTCATTTCTGAGAACAATAGTCAACTTTAGGCACTCCTGGAAGGGCATGACATAACCTCATATTAATTTGTTAATATGAGGCAAGGTCTAATTGAAGTTTGACCTTTTTAAAGAAAAAGTGGACTTCAATAGAGAGAGAGAAAAGGAGACTAAAAGACAAGGAAAGAGAGAAAAGAGGTAAGTAGACTGTTGATTTGCCTGGGTGGAGCTCAGATTTCAAACATAGGACGTACAAAGCCGGGGGACTTCCAAGCAGGGACTTGTGGAAGATGGTAGAGAAAGAAGGTGTGTTATAGAGTGAAAGGGAAAGGAAAAACATTCTGGCCACAGGAAAGCAGCAGCTATAACTGGGTTTTCCTTTCCTCACCCCATCCTTCAGCCAGGCCTTACACAGTGTCTAGTACATGGCAGGGTCTTTTTTTTTTTTAGGGATGATAAATGAGGAAAGTGCAGCAGCTGTTTGAACCTAGATGAGATTGAGGTAGTAGCTACAATTATATGGGAAAACCCAAGATGGAACACACCAGCAAACGCTTGCTGGGATCATGATGTTGGTGGACAGCTCTGTTTCTAAGCCAAGGCTGAAGAGTCTGTAACTGAAAGCCCCGTCTTGGGTCCTGAGAAAATGATTAGGCAACGAGTAGACTAAAAAGGGGAAACTGAGCTAATCATCATAAAATATTAGGATTGTAGAAGGAAAAAGAAAAGACCAATGATCTAATTATTGATTTGTTGTTTTATTTTCCTAGGAATCAAGAAAACGTTGAGTAGCATGGATGGACCTAGAGATTATCATACTAAGTGAGGTAAGTCAGAAAGAGGAAGACAAATACCATATGATATCACTTATATGTGTCATCTAAAATAGGACACAAACGAACTTATTTACGAAATGGAAACAGACTCACAGACATAGAGAACAGACTTGTTGCCAACGACGGGGAGAGAGAAGGATTGGGAGTGTGGGATTAGCAGATGCAAACTATTATATATAGGATGGATAAACAACAAGGTCCTACTGCATAGCACAAAGAACTATATTCAATATCCTGGGGTAAACCATAATGGAAAAGAATATATATTTGTATAACAATCACTTTGCTGTACAGCAGAAATTAACACAACATTGTAAATCATCTATACTTCAATAAAATTAAAATTTTTTTTTCATACATTAAAAAAAGAAAGAAAACATTGAGTAGGAGGTAAAAAGGTCTTAGTCATACTAAAGACAGATTGATCAATGATATTAATAGCTATTATTTGATGGACCACTGACTTTCAAAGTAAAAATATCTATTATTTAATAGGCCATTGACTTTTCCATCTTGTAAAAATTTTTTAGCCTCTTTCCATGCTTTGATATTCCCCTCTGTAAAATAGGACCCAAGTTATACTTGCCCATATTCCTTAAAAATAGTGTAAGCATTAAAATTCAGTGCTGAAATAACAACTTATAAACATATCGTGATATGTTACCATCTAGTACTCTTGGGGAAAAATTCTCTAGCCCACTCACTCCTGGTGAAAAACAGTTTGTTTTGGGTGAAGTAAAAAATAACAAGGAATTATTTATAGTAAGTTCCCAATATTACAAGGGTTATTTACTTGGTTCCTTATTTTTCCTCCTCATTCATCCTAAAGTTCAAAATCAATTGTATACTTATTACCAACTCCTAGAGTGGTGGTCCGAAATAGGAAATGTAATGACAATTCCTTCCATTTTTCTTCTTAGTACTCATTTCAGAAGTCATATCGAGGAAGACGGTTGAAACTATAGATTAAAACAAGAAAAACTAGATTATCTGTGAATTTCACTTGTCTAAACTATCCTTAACCAGGAACCATGCCATCTGCCACCTTTGCCTCCTATAACAGTTGATTGCATTGGGGAAGGTGGAGTGGAGTTGGTTCCTTAGAAGAAGTGGAGTGCAAGTTTTGGAGATATTTTTTTTGTTTGTAACACTGCATATAAATTAGTCTTGCTGCATATCTCCACAGAATATCTTGACATTGGTTTTAAATCTTCTGAAACCCATATGTTTGTTAAAAAACATTTATTAAGAGCTTAATATGTCCAAGGGAGTTTTGCTAGAAATACAGAGATACATAACACAGTGCTCAATCTCCAGTAGATCACACCCTCAAATAAAAATGAGCAAAAACTTCTAAAGCTTGGACTTTCAATACAAAAGTAATACATTTCACTGTATTTTTTGATATAGCTAAGTCAAAAGAAGAACTATAAAATCACCTATTATCCTTATCACCTAGAGATAACCACTTTTAACATTTATAGACACATACATGCATATATTTAAAAGGAATCATGTTTGAAATATCTACTGTTGTTTCAAACTGTTCCCCCCTCTCCAGGAACATTTTTCCATGGTAAAATCTCTGTTAATAGCTACATAATTTGAGTGTACTATAATTTATGGGTGTCAAATTTATTTAAATATTTTCCAAACACTTAAGCTGTGGAAAATATTCCATGTTACTAAAAAATATATTTAAGAGAGAATTCTGGGTATGTGCCACCTGAGGAAGACTCACTTGTAACTTCACTTTCTGTGCCTCACCTGGACCAGGTAGCTGTAGCAGCAGCTAGGAGAAGTAGACCGTTTGCCATGTGTGAGGGTGAGCTGCTCTCCAGGTACCAGGGAAGAGCATGGAGGCTAAGATATCAGGAAACTCTTACGTGAAGACCACAAAGGAGAGGCTCCTGGGTAGAACATGTACTGCTAAAATCGATGTTACTTCCTATGGTAGGTTGACTTCGAATGCATGAGTGTGTCTGGTCTTCCTGGCCCCAAGAGGCAGACAGGTCCTAAAGTGGTCCCCATAGCCCCTGTACTTGTCCTCTTGCCTTTATGTAACACTCGCCTTTTGAGTGAAGATGAGACCTATGACTTGCTTCTAACCAACAGAATATGGCAATGGTGACAAGATATGTGTGATTACAATTGCATACAATTGTGACATTAATCTTGCCAGGAGACTCTTCTCCTCGTTGGCTTTGAGGAAACAAGGAACTGTTGGGAAGACCCACCTGGCAAGGAACTTAGGGCAGCCTCCAGCTGACAGCCAGAGAGAAATGGAGGCCTTCAGTCCAATAGCCCACAAAGAAATGAATGCTGCCGACAACCACATGAGCTTGGACATGGGTCCTTCCCTTGAGCCTTAGATGAGCCCTAAGCCCCTGCTGATCCTTTTTTTTTTTCCCCAGTACGCAGGCCTCTCACTGTTGTGGCCTCTCCCGTTGCGGAGCACAGGCTCTGGACGCACAGGCTCAGTGGCCATGGCTCACGGGCCCAGCCGCTCCGTGGCATGTGGGATCTTCCCGGACCGGGGCACGAACCCGCGTCCCCCGTATCGGCAGGCGGACTCTCAACCACTGCACCACCAGGGAAGCCCCCCCTGCTGACGCTTTAATTGCAGGTTTGTGAGATGCTGAAGCAGATGACCCAGCCTGGCTGTGCCTGGATTTCTGACCCACAGGAAGTGTGAGATAATAAATGTGTTGTTTTAAACCACTGTTTGCAGTAATATTGGTACCTAGCAACGGTTACTGATACACAGTTCAATAATGTCCTGAGTCATCACTGATCCTGAGGCTAGGGAATAAGAAGAAACTGAGAACAGAAAGATTTTGTCTGTGATCCCCAATGGGACTGTCCACCTACCTTGTTCTATATTGTCAGGCCATAGGAGGAGAGACAGCTTCAGCTATCAACGTAGGCAATCTAATATCAGACCAGAGCCCAATAAGCCAATGAAGAAAAATACATCTTATTTCAGAAGAATTGCCAAAAAGAGGAGTTTAAGTCAGAACTAACAAAACACATGTTGCTGAAGATGACAGCCAACATCTTGAATTTAAAAAAAGTAATAAAAGAAGTCTCACTTCCAGTACTGGTATAGTACCTAAGATGGACTAATTTTTTTGCTGATAAAAATCATTACATCTTCACAAAATATTTTTTAAAAACCTAATAATTTGAGGGACTAGAGACTGACCCATAGCAGGCAGACACTGCAGAGAACTTGATCCTTGAATAATGAGCCATGTACCAGTAAGATCTCTTAATGTGACCTCAGCCCATTTCCTCATTTATTAATTCTCTGCAAGAAGCCAGCCAGGCACTGCTGAACCTCTGTGTCTGGAGTTTGTTAATTCTGCCCTATGTCCTGGCCTTTCCTTGAATCTTCCTGTCTCTGTGGACTCAGGATCTCAGTGTTCCTCACTTACCCCCAGCCAAACCCTTGATCCAGTCGTGCAGCCTCTAGCCCTTCCCTTTCCATGGCTCATTTTTCCTTTTTTTGTCAGGGCTGCAGCATGCTTTTCCTAACGACTCCCAAATTACAACCATCCTTCTTATCTACACACGAGGTGAACTTGGCCTCTGAACATCACCATACCAAATTGGTGTAGTCTTATGCGTATTGTAAGTCAATGACCTATAAGGCCTACTTACCCCTTACATTTCTTTGGCTTCTTCTCCTGTTTCTCTCTTCTTTTCTCTCTTGATTTCAGCCACATTTGCCTCTTTGATGCTCACTGCTTTTCCAACGCAAGAGATACACTTGAATCTCAGGGCCTCTGTACTTGCTGTTTCCTCTGCCTTAAATGTTCTTCCCCCAGATATCTCCATGGCTCTTTCCCTTTTTTCAGGTCTTTGCTCAAATATCACTCTTTTGGTGAGCCCTTACCTGGAAATTCCATCTAAAACTATCAACCCAACTCCTCTGTCATGACACACCTACCTCCCCTTAGCACTTATTACCTAACGTGCTAAATGTTTTACTTATTTAGCTTGTTTGTTATCTGTTGCTCCATCTAAAATATGTGTCGTGTATGCATGGACTGGTGTCTGGTTTTTTTTCTTTTGTTACTTCTGTAAAGTTTGGAACAGTGACTGACACATGTCAATCATTACTTGTTGAATTTCTCAACTTGGCTTAGAAGTTTCATTTTCTCATAGTGTAACTTCTCCCATAGATTGGTAGGCTGGTACTAAGTTGCAGAGGTGTCTTGATGATCCACAATTATGGTTTTAAAATTTCAGTTCCTTTTGGCTAGAAGTATTGATACTTGATCCTAAGTGACTAAGGCAGAAGGAAACAGAATATCTAGGGCTACCCCAATGAACAAAGTCGTGGGCTCCAAAGTTCATTTATAAGTCAATTGTTTGGACATCCTGAACTTATTTTCAGAACACAATTGGGCACAGCTAGTTAACTGCAGGGAGTCTGAGAGGACCGGAAAATACCAGAACTTGGAACCAGATCTGCCCACTGAGATGGGGCAGGTCCCGAAAGGACAGGAACAGGTGCACTGCACTCCCAGGGTGTTCAACGTAGCCAGCAGGAGACATTGTCCTGAAAGCAATGGCACAGGCAGCAGTTAGATTAGAGAGAACCCAGAGAAATGGGGGGACCCCACTGGGAAGTCGAGTTTAGCAATTGGCCATCTAGGAGTAGTGATACTTAAAAGACAAGTTTCTCGAAAAACACCACTAAGATAGTGCAAAGGCAGGCCAAAGATTAGAGAGAAAACATTTGCCATATGTATATCTGACAAATGGCTCATATGCAGAATATTTAGGGAACGGCTTCAAATCAAAAAGAAAAGATAGACAACCCAATAGAAAACTGGGCAGAAGTCTTTAAGAGTCATTTCAAAAAAGACAGTCTCTAAATGTGTAATAAATATATGGATATGTTCTTAGCATCGATTATAAACAGTCAAACTAAAGCCACGGTGAAATTTTACTACATATGCACCAGAATGGCTAACAGTGGGAAGACTGGAAATAGAATGGTATTGGAAAATAAACAGATACATAGATCGGCGGAACAGAATTGACAACCCAGAAACAGATCTACACATATATTATCAATTAATTTATGACAAAAGAGACAAGAACGTACAATAGGGAAGGGGCAGTCTCTTCAATAAATGGTCTTGGGAAAACTGTACAGCTACACGCAGAAGAATAAAACTGGACCACTCTCTTACACCATACACAGAAAGTAACTCAAAATGGTTCAAAGACTTGGACCTAAGGCCTGAAACTATAAAATTCCTAGAAGAAAACATCAGCCTTGGCAATGATTTTTTGGATTTGACACCAAAAGCAAAGGTGACAAAAGCAAAAATAAATAAGTGGGACTATATCAAACTAAGAAATTTCTGCACAGCAAAGGAATCCATCAACAAAATGAAAAAGCAGCCTACCAAATGGGAGAAAATATTTGCAAAGTATATATCTGATAAGGGGTTAATATCCAAAAGAGATAAAGAACTCACACAACTCAGTAGTAAAAAAAAAAAACAGTCCAAGTTAAAAATGGTCAGAGGATCTAAATAGACATTTTCCCAAAGAAGACATACAAATGGCCAACAGGTATATGAAAATGTGCTCAGAGTCAGAAAGAGAAAGGCAAATAACATAGGATATCACTTACATGTGGAATCTAAAATATGACACAAATGAACCTATCTATGAAACAGAAACAGAACCAGGAACATAGAGAATAGACTGGTGGTTGCCAAGGGGGAGAGGGTGGGGGAGGAAATGATTGGGAGTTTGGGGTTAGCAGATGCAAACTGTTATATATAGAGAGAATGGATAAACAACAGGTCCTACTGTATAGCACAGGGACCTATATTCAATATCCTGTGATAAACCATAATGGAAAAGAATATGAACAAGAATGTATATATGTGCATAACTGAGTCACTGTGCTGTACAGCAGTAATTAACACAACATTGTAATTCAACTCTACTTTAAAAAATAAATTAAAAAAAAGACAAGAAATAACAAGTGTTGGCAAGGACGTGGAGAAAATGGAACACTTGTGTGCTGTCAATGGGAATGTAAATTGGTGCAGCCACTATGGAAAACAGTATAGACATTCCTCAAAAAATAAAAAATAGAACTACCAAATGATCCAGCAAATCCGCTTCTGGGTATTTATCCAAAGAAAACAAAAACCTTAACTTGAAAAGATACATGCACCCCAATGTTCATTGCAGCATGATTTACACCAGCCAAGATAAGGAAACAACCTAAAAGTCCATTAATGGATAAGTGGATAAAGAAAAATGTGCTATATATTATGGTATAAAGTATATTTTATATATTTATATTTTATTACTCATAAAAATATTATGCAATGTTACTCAGCCATAAAAAGAGAAGGAAACCTTGCCATTTGCAACAGCATGGATGGATCCTGAGGGCATTATCCTAAGTGAAGTAAGTCAGACGGAGAAGACAAATACTATATGATCTTGCTTATATGTGGAATCTGAAAACAAACAAACAACTGAACTCATAGATTGACTGGTGGTTGCCAGAGATGGGGGTGAGAGGGTGGGAGGATGGGAGAAATGGGTGAAGAGAGTCAAGAGGTACAAACTTCCAGTTATAAAATAAGTAAGCCCTGGGGATGCAATGTACAGCATGGTGTCTATAGTTAATAAGGGAATTGGCTAGTCTCTGCCCCAGCAATGTTAGGGCTGGGAAGCCTGGAAGGCAGGGGGGACTTGCTGTTGCCTTAACTCACACACTGGTGGTTGATGCTGGTTGGTGGCTGGGACCTCAGTGGGGCTGGACCCCATACCTGGGGAGATCTCTCCACGTGGTCCCTCTGCCAGGGCTGGTCTGGGCTTCCTCACAACATGGCTAAGGATCCCAAGAGAACCAGGCAGAAGCTGTGTCACTTTTTTCCTTGTGGTAAAAAACATAGAACATAAATTCGACTATCCTAACCATTTAAAAAGAAAGAGAGAGAGAGAGAACCACTTCCCTGGTGATCCAGTGGTTAAGACTCTGAGCTTCCACGGCAGGGGGTGTGGGTTCGATTCCTGGTTGGGGAGCTAAGATCCCACATGCCACACAGCATGGCCAAAAAAACCAACCAACAACCAAACAAAAAACACCTGTCCTCTTTTCAAGCAGAAGTTAGAGGAGGTATTTCTCGATTTGTCGGGTTGGAAAATAAAACTATTTCTTATTTTCAGCATCTCCAGCCCCTTTGAATATTGGCAGATGTGGTGGAAATGACATTCTGGGACTTCCCGTCTCAGCACTTAAAAAGGCATTGTGGCTTCTGCTTTCACCCTCTTGGGATTCAGTTACCTAAAAAGGAGTTCAAGATAGACCACGAAATGATGAGAAACCACATGGATAGCAAAAGGCCCAGCCAGTCCCCAGCCATCCAGCTTCATTGGTTGCAGTGTGTGGTCCCTAACACACAGTTAACTTCTTTGTGGTTCCAGCCCCAGGGGAGCCCCCAGCTGAGCACAGCTGCATGTGGGACCTCAGCCAATACCTCATGGAACAGAGCCAAGTCATCCCCACGGAGCCCTGCCTAGACTGCAAAATCAGGAGCAAATAAATGGTGGTGTTTGCTTCAAGACACTAGGGTTCAGATGGTTTTCGTGCAGAAAGAGATGGCTGAAATACCTAGCCCTAGGCAGCACACAGATGGTATGACATTTTCATATTCCTTACCCCAGTGCACAAGGTCCTAAAAGATCTGTTCCTCTGCCTGCTGTTCTTACTTCCTCTGGTATTACTCCCTGTGCTAGTTAGCTGGGGCTGCTATAACAAAATACCACAGACTGGGAGGCTTAAACAACAGAAATTAATTTTCTCACAGTTGCGGAGGCTGGAAGTTCAAGGTCAAGGTTCAGTTTTCGGTGAGGATGCTTCCTGGCTTGCAGATGGCCACCTTCTCACTGTGTCCTCACAAGACAAAGAGATAAAACACATGAGCTCTCTGCTGTCTCTTCTTATGAGGTCACTGATGCCATCACAAGGGCCCCACCCTCATGACCTCATCTAACCCTAATTACCTCCCAAAGACCCCACCTCCAAATACCATCATAAAGAGAGTTAGGGCCTCAACATAGGAAGTTTGGGAGGATGTGACTCAGCCCACAGCACTCCCTCTCTCATTTTTCTCCATCACCACTAAGTTTCCAGTTTCTCAAACATGACACACTCATTCCTACCTTGGGCTGTGTAACTGCTGTTCCCTGTCTGAAATGTTGTGCCACCCAGACCTTCACCGTTTCCTTCTTATCATTCATCTCAGAGAAAATGTCACTAATATTTCCTCAGCATGGCTTACCCTGACCACCCAGTTGTAAAGTATGCCTCCTGGCCACTCCACCACATCACCCTGTAGTGTTTCATTCACAGAACTGAAGTCTCTCTGAAATAATTCTATTTGTTTGTTTACTTGTTTCTTTGCCCATCTCCCCCCATGTGATGACCACGACGATGGGCAACTTACCTGTCACTTTTATGGCTGTTTCTCTGATGTCTGGAATAGTTCCCAGCATGTGGTAGGTGTAAATTTTAATCTAATGAATAATCTACAATACACCTACATTGTCGAACTTTTCTTTTTTTTTTTTTTTAAGATTTATTATTTATTTATTTAATTTATTTTTGGCTGCATTGGATCTTAGTTGTGGCACACGGTATCTTTGTTGAGGTATGCGGGATCTTTCATTGCGGCGCGCGGGCTTCTCTCTAGTTGTGGCTTGCAGGTTTTCTCTCTCCAGTTGTGGCACGCAGGCTCCAGGGTGCGTGGGCTCTGTAGTTTGCAGCACGCAGGCTCTCTAGTTGAGGTACAGGAGCTGAGCAGTTGTGGTGCACAAGCTCAGTAGGTGTGGCGCATGAGCTTAGCTGCCCCACGGCAGGTGGGATCTTAGTTCCCTGACCAGGGATCGAACCCGCATCCCCCGCATTGTAAGGCACATTCTCTACCACTGGACCACTAGGAAAGTCCCTGTTGAACTTTTTTTTTTTTTTTTTTTTTGCGGTACGCGGGCCTCTCACTGTTGTGGCCTCTCCCGTTGCAGAGCACAGGCTCCAGACGCGCAGGCACAGCGGCCATGGCTCACGGGCCCAGCCACTCCGCGGCATGTGGGATCTTCCCGGACCAGGGCATGAACCCGTGTCCCCTGCATCGCAGGCGGACTCTCAACCACTGTGCCGCCAGGGAAGCCCGCAAACCCCACTTTGACAGAGACCTAACTCTGAATGTCAGGAACTTACGTCTCCTCCCCTGCAGTCCTCCCAGGTGTACACCACTAGCAAGGATCTCATGGCCCAGGGCAGAAGTTACTGAGCCTCAGAGGCTGGGAAGAAGTGGGGAACAAGGATTGGGGACCCTAAGGAGGAAGGGACTATGGCAGGAGATGTGGGAGCAAAGAAGGGCTGGGGGAAGACTGGACAACGGTGGTGGGCAGAGGGCCCTGTGGGTGCTGAGTAATGGTGTGGTCCAGGGGGTCAGGGGCCGTGAGGGACAGCACTGCGCCCCAACCTCCTTGGGTCAATCTTTTCACATCTTCCTGTCGTTCTTCTCACCATGGACACGTGGCAGGCACGAGGTGGTGGGGAGGAGAGGGAGGTGCAGTGGCAGGACGTCGGTGAGAGACTTTCCTTTCCACATTCAATACCAGGGACTAGTGTTGGGGAGAGAGGAACAGAGGGAGTGGGGTGAGGTGGAGGTGGAGAGGGAAGCTCTCTCCCCCTTTCCTCCACCAAAGGTCCTATTTTCTATTTCTATCTATCTATCTATCTATTTTTGGCTGTGTTGGGTCTTTGTTGCTGCGCGCGGTCTTTTCTCTAGTTGCGGCGAGCGGGGGCTACTCTTCGATGCAGTGCGCGGGCTTCTCGTTGCGGTGGCTTCTCTTGTTGTGGAGCATGGGCTCTAGGCACGCGGGCTTCAGTAGTTGTGGCACGTGGGCTCAGTAGTTGTGGCTCGCGGGTTCTAGAGCGCAGGCTCAGTACTTGTGGCGCACAGGCTTAGTTGCTCTGCGGCATGTGGGATCTTCCTGAACCAGGGCTCCAACCCGTGTCCCCTGCAGTGGCAGGCGGATTCTTAACCACTGCATCACCAGGGATGTCCGGTCCTATTTTCAACAGATACTCACAGTAGAACCAAGGAGAGGAGTTGGGGGCGGGGTTGTCACGCGGGAGACATGGCTAACCTCAGACATGGTGCGGTGCAGCGATGATTCTGCAATGGCAAAGGAACTGGGCAAAGACAGGCAAAGCGTGTGTGTGTGCGCGCATGCACGCGAACCTCCAGGGTCATGAAGTGAGGGAGAGGGAATCTCTGGAATCACCCAGTTGGGGAGGTGGGTGGGAGGGAAAGAGGCAGGTACAAGGGGCAGCACAGATTAATGTCATGCTGTCAGGGACCGGCAGCCCAGGGCCGGAGCCACCTAGCAGATGGGAAGGCACATGACCTGGCTCCGTGGTTCTACCGCGTTGGCTTTGGAGGTTCTTGCCAAGAGCTTCTTGATGCACTCCCACAGAACTGGTACTGGCTCCCCTACGGCAGGACCAAGAGGGTGTAAATTAGAGAAAAGTATGCTAGTCATTTGCTGGTCAGATTGCTTTTTTTTTTAAATTAAGAAGCTTAGAAGACATATTACAAATTTGCTTTTAAGCCTTTTCACCAAACTCCTAGACTAGTTCCACTTCTATGCACTGTTTTCCTAAAACAGCACAAAAAAGATTTTGGATTGCAAAAGTTGCCTTCTCCACCAAGACCTCATTCCATTACTATTAGAAGTAACTGTTTAAACTTAAATTTTAATGGAGTCAGTTTAATTATTGAAACCTCATAAATGAACAGTATTTAGATAAATATAATACGTATATATATTATAAAGTCAAAGTATAAGAACTATGTGGTTATACAATACCAGTACTTTTTCATAGAATTGAAACATTAAAGCTGAATATATACATATATATGAATCACTGAATCACTTTGTTGTACACCTGAAACTAACATAACATTGTAAATTAACTATACTTCAATTTAAAAAATGGTTAAAAAAAGACAGATGGAGAAAGAGCAAAAACCTCAAAAATAAAAGATATCATCCATTCAATTATGTAAGGAATATACATAAGCTTATAACTAGGGTTTATTAATTTTTTGAGCATTATAGTTCACGGTTTGTTTTGTTATACTACAAACTAATATCTATTAAAAGGAAGGTTCTGGAATCTTGCCCTGGCTTCCAGAATTCTTGGGGAAAATTCTTCTAGAAGCGTTATTTCTGTACATCCTCCATTAAAATAGCGCTGCTCACATGTGTATGATTTGCTTGTCTGTGTACAACCTACTTGATGGAAGGTGCTGTGGCCACTACTCTGAGACGTCAGATATAGAAGTATATACTTATATGTGTACATGCAGAATAACACTTTATGCCTATGTCCTCTCCTGCTGGCTTGTGATCCTCTTTAGGGCGGGTTCCATGTCTGTTTTATCTTTGTTATTTGTCTGATTTTTTTAGGACACTGCCTTGACCATAGTTAGGACTAATTAGTTGTTTGTTGCCTGCTGGACAAAAATGGTAAAGATGACCACAGAAAAGCTGGGTTTGGACAAGTTTGGCTAAAACATACCCTTTAAATGAGTAAACTCTATCCTCTTCCAGAGTGCATTTCCAACATCAAATGGTGATGAACTAAAGCTTTATTTTCTCCTTAACGGGTAGGTTCGTTAGACAGGACACTTGAAGCAGGGAATAACAGGCGACGTCATTACATTCTCTGTCCACGATGGCGTCATACGCACTTGGCTCCAGTCCATTCAGCTTGTATAGCACTGGCTGTGAACGTCCTCTGAGGTTAAGATACCGTTCAGGCAACCCGCGTCATCACTTTCCATTCCTTCCGGCGCCTGGAGTCCCATTTTAGCTGCGGGGATCATGCAGTGCGTCTATCACGTCACTTGCAGAGATACCAGGACTGTTTTGCGTCTACTGTCCAGTGCCCCCACTCCAACACCCCGTGTCATGTACCGTGTGTGTGATTTAGAAGAAGGGCATCTGAGCAGAAGGCTTTGCCTGCAGCAAACTTTTCAAAAAGGAAGTGTGAGACATAGAGAACAAACTTATGGTTACCAAAGGGGTAGAGGGGGGAGGGATAAATTAGGAGAGTGGGATTAGCAGATATACACTACTAAATATAAAACAGATAAACAACAAGGTCCTACTGTATAGCACAGGGAACTATATTCAATATCTTGTAATAAACTATAATGGAAGTATATAGTTATAAGATATATATATAACTGAATCACTGTGCTGTACATCTGAAACTAACACAACATTGTAAATCAACTATACTTCAATAAAAAAAAAATACAAAAAGGAAGTGTGAGCAAGGCAATTTCTCAGTGTTCAGCAACAAATTCAGTCCAAATACCTAGGTAGCTGTAACCCACATCACCTTTTCCCTACAATAAGAGACAGTAGGATAAAAAGTCCCCCTCTGAGTAGCCAGGGCTCCAACTGTCCTTCAAGTCCTCCTGAAATTCCATCAAGACTACCATCCCATGGGTAGCAGCAGGGATTTTTAGTAACCTATTTTTCCACCCGGGAATATCTCTTTAGGACAATCACTTTCACTTCATTGTTATTCAGTTCCAGACACAGAAACGTAAAGACGGAAATCCAGAAATAAAATCGGAGGGACAAAGAAAGCAAGCAATGGAACAAAATACTTTCTGAGAGTTACATGGACTTTGTGGAATTTCCTTTCTTAATAATCCTCAGGATCATCAAAAATAGGTCCCGGCTGCCCTTTTGGGTCCTGCAAAGTTCTCGGTCTTGTACCCCTCCTAACTTGAACACCAAGCTGGGCAGGTGGGAGCCCTCAGGGCAGGGGTCCCTTACAGAGCAGCTGCACAGAAACTTCAGGAGCTCAGGGTTGCCAGCACTCCCTTAGCTGGTTGCCAGGTTTCCAGAGTGCTAGAATAGTAAACAGTTGTTTCTCAGAAACAGAGATGGGGTTATCCACAGCCTCACATGCTAAATTTAAATTTAATGAAGCTCTTTCCTAACAACCCATATCAGTGATTTTCAACCGGGCTGGTGATGAGACAAGATCCATCTCCAGGGGGTTGGGGGAAGGAACCAGCACGTGTACTTTGAGAAAGTTCCCCAGGTGACTCTGTATCCCACCTGCAAACCCCAATGCCTCTTCAGAAAACCACTGGCACAGATCTTGGATGCTGGTGGAGGGCCTCTCTAGCTTTTTCTGCAATTTGCCCACAATGCTCCTGACATTTCGGAGTTAACTTCTGAAGCACTTAAGGAAGATGACCTAAGCCTCCCTCCCCCAATGCTGCCCTGTGAACTTTCTCACACTTAGGAGAGCGTAACTAAGGAGGCTGAATAGCATACAGAGAATGAGGTGGGTATAATTCAATATTGACAACAACTGACTGAATGTCTTAGGTTTATTCCTTGGAGCTGCCGAAGATTTCAAATGGAAATTTGGATGTCATCAATCACGTCTTCCATAATCCCTACAGAACACGGATGGTTGCATAGCCTGAAGCCAAGGGCTGACGGTGGAGGCAGATGCATCCTTCTACTGTCCCATCTCAGACACATCTTCCTGCTCCATATCCTTCTCTCGTGCCACGAGCTTGGGAGGGAAGCTTCCTTCTTGCAGAGAAGGGAAGAAGGAAAGCCCAGGCAACATTTATTTGACCCGTGACTGAAAAGACCCTATGACTTTCTGAATCCAAATGCATATTAGGGAAACCAAAATGAGCCTGTAACTACAAAACTGCCGGTCGTGGGGGGCTCCCCTGGTGGCGCAGTGGTTGAGAGTCCGCCTGCCGATGCAGGGGACACGGGTTCGTGCCCCGGTCCGGGAGGATCCCGCGTGCCGCGGGGCAGCTGGGCCCGTGAGCCATGGCCGCTGAGCCTGCGCTTCCGGAGCCTGTGCTCCGCAACGGGAGAGGCCACAACAGTGAGAGGCCCGCGTACCGCAAAAAAAAAAAAAAAAAAAAAAAAACAAAACTGCCGGTCGTTTTCTGTTTGGTAAGCCGTTAAGAGCTGCACATAATCGTCAGGAAGACTGTTCCTTGGTTCTGAGGTTAACACTTGAATTGACCATTTAGTTATGCAAATAAAAGGCAAAGCCGCAAGTTGGAAAATGAGACCATGGCAGACACCCCTCGATGGCTAACCCAGGGCTTCCCAACTAAAGACCACATTTATGCTGCACTTGTTCTCAAAGTGGTCCTGGGACCCTTTCAGGGGGTCTGTGAAGCTGGAACTATTTCTTCCAACAGGAAGACAATACTTGCCTTTGCCACTCCCATCCCTTCACGAGCGTACAGTCACATTTTCCTGACGTTATATGACATGTGATAATGAAACATTGCAGGAGCCAATAGAAGAATCCAGCTGTCTTCTATTAAGATACGTAATAGGGTTTCCCTGGTGGCGCAGTGGTTGAGAGTCCGCCTGCCGATCCAGGGGACACGGGTTCATGCCCCGGTCCAGGAAGATCCCACATGCCGCAGAGCAGCTAGACCCGTGAGCCATGGCCGCTGAGCCTGCGCGTCCGGAGCCTGTGCTGCGCAACGGGAGAGGCCACAACAGTGAGAGGCCCGCGTACCGCAAAAAAAAAAAAAAAAAGATACATAATAAAGAGATGTGCAAAAAAGGCAAAACAATGCTACTGTGCCCACCCATTTTTTTTCAGTTTTTTTGGAAAATAGAGTTATGGGGCTTCCCTGGTGGCTCAGTGGTTAAGAATCTGCCTGCCAATGCAAGGGACACAGGTTCAAGCCCTGGCTTGTGAAAATCCCACATGCCACGGAGCAACTAAGCCCGTGTGCCACAACTACTGACCTGTACTCTAGAGCCTGCGAGCCACAACTACTGAGCTCGCGTGCCACAACTACTGAAGCCTGCGCGCCTAGAGCCCACGCTCCACAACAAGAGAAGCCACTGCAATGAGAAGCCCGCACACCACAACAAAGAGTAGCCCCAGCTCACCGCAACTAGAAAAGCCCGCACACAGCAACAAAGACCCAAAACAGCCAAAAATAAAAACAAATAAATTAAAAGAAAAAAATCATTTAAAAAAAGTTATGTTTCATAAAAATATATATATTTTTTTAAGATGTTGGGGGTAGGAGTTTATTAATATATTTATTTATTTTTGCTGTGTTGGGTCTTCGTTTCTGCGTGAGGGCTTTCTCTAGTTGTGGCAAGCGGGGGCCACTCTTCATCGCGGTGCATGGGCCTCTCACTATCGCGGCCTCTCTTGTTGTGGAGCACAGGCTCCAGACGCGCAGGCTCAGTCGTTGTGGCTCACAGGCCCAGTTGCTCCACGGCATGTGGGATCCTCCCAGATCAGGTCTCGAACCCGTGTCCCCTGCATTAGCAGGCAGATTCTCAACCACTGCGCCACCAGGGAAGCCCATAAAAATATATTCTTTGTGTGAAACCTATATTATGGGTTTGCTATTGTTATTCTAAAAGGAATTAAGAAATATTCTTAACATTTCTGAGCTTTCTTTTTAAAATTATTATTATGTATAAAATATACATCACAATTTAACATTTTAACTATTTTAAGTGTGCAAGTTCAGTGGCATTAAGTACATTCATATTATTGTACAACCGTCACCACTATCCATATTCAGAACTTTTTCATCATCCCAAAATAAACTCTGTCCCCATGAAACAATAACTTGCCAATATCCCTTTCTCCCAGTCCCTGGTAACCACTATTCAACTTTGTTTCCATCAATTTGACTATACCAGGTACCTCATGTAAGTGGAATCATACAGTGTTTGTCATTTTCTGTCTGGCTTCCATCATTTAACGTCTTCAAGATTCATCTGTGTTGCATCAGAATTTCATTCCTTTTTAAGGCTGAATAATATACCCGTGTAAGTACATACCACAGAATTTCTCAGTTTTTATATCTGCTATGGTAAATATTGAGAGATATAAGCCACAGAAATAAAAGCTCTTTATGGTTCCACTATAGAAAGTGGGGAAAACAAACAGGAAATAGATATTTGCTTTCCTGACTTACCTTGCATCCAGCATCCTTGCATCCAGTGGCCATGTGTCTGAGTTCTCACCAATGAGACCTAAAAGTAGGTGAGAGTTGTTTCTGAGAAAGCTTCTGCTTCCTCCCAAAAGGTCCAGGTAAGAGACAAGGACATGCTGACATGACCCTGTCCTCTCCCTCTTGCCTGGAATGCCTGGGCTGAGGCAGCTGTATTGCAACTGTGAGGGGCCGCACACAGGAAAACTGGCTGCTCGACGTGCAAGATCCCGCATGCTGCATGGCACGGCCTAAAAAAAAAAAAAAAAATCTAGGCGCTAGGTAGAACTGACGTTTCCATGTAATTTGGTATTGGAAAAAGGAAATGTGATAGAAAGAAAAAAATCACTGGACAAAGAAAGAAGATTAAGGGGTTTCTTTTAGGTTAATAATAAGAGACAGACTAAAAGCTAATTCTCAAAGCTATGGGAATATTCTTTTGTCCTTAAGGATTACCATAAGTAACAGGAAAAATGGAACTTGAATACTTATTTTATTGTAGTTAAAGACAGCACTGAAGGAGAAGGAGGAAGGCGAAGAGGAGGAGGAAGAGAAGAAAAAGAGTAAGAAGAACAAGAAGAAAAGGGTAAGAGGAAGCAACAAGCAGAAGCAGAAATGATGCATCTAATGTGTAGTAAAATTACATTTTAAATATAACTAGTAATATATGGTAATATGCTATATATATATGTACATTCACAATCGGTATGTAATTATAAATATAATTTCCTAGATCATTTGCCATTTATGTCTAATTAGAAAATATTTAATTATAATATGTATAATTACATGTATAAATTAATAGCTTTCCTGAATTTATGGAATTACTAAGAAATGCAATTATACAGAGATGTCGTTTCAGCATATTATTGGAATGCACATGAATGCGTGACTAAGCAAAGTGAATGTTTTCTCTTTCTAATCTGCTTTTCATCATTTGATTAAATGAGGTGACATAAGCAATGCACACTGCATTGTGTTGGCACATAGTACATGCTTCATAAACTTTAGGTGTTTATGTTCTAATCTTGGGATTAACCAATCAATATGCATTTCCTGAATGGCTCAGTTACTATTGTACACTTCAGGCGGATTCTGTGCCACAAGGGAAGCCCTACAAAGTTATTTATAATCTACCTTCTGCTTTTAGAAGTGATTCCTTCATCTTCAATGTTCGTGTAGCATTTTGCTTATACCTCTAGTGTGGTTTTTCATTCTTATTTTTGTATTATATTTTTTGCATGTGTATCTCCTTTAATTGAATCTAAATTCCTTGAAGTCAAGCATACAGCACCATTACCTGTGATTTGCACATAGGAATAACTCAATAAATGTTTTTTGAATATAAAAATTTGATTTACAGAGTCAAACTTTATAGATGACTTTTGATATGCTTTTTTCACGCCACATGTACAATGTCCTAAAAGAATATAGCTACCGGGCTTCCCTGGTGGCGCAGTGGTTGACAGTCTGCCTGCCAATGCAGGGGACACGGGTTCGAGACCTGGTCTGGGAGGATCCCACATGCCGCGGAGCAACTAGGCCCATGAGCCACAATTGCTAAGCCTGCGCGTTTGGAGCCTGTGCTCGGCAACAAGAGAGGCCGCGATAGTGAGAGGCCCATGCACCGCGATGAAGAGCGGCCCCCGCTTGGCGCAACTGGAGAAAGCCCTCGCACAGAAACGAAGACCCAACACAGCCATAAATAAATAAATAAATAAAATTAAAAGAAAAAAGAATATAGTTACCAAATTACAAGTTTTTCTTCTGATACTTATTCATAAGGTAAGGATAGACAAGTGCAAGATTTTCATTTATAGTTGAAAGTGTAAATCTTGACAAAAGGGTGAGATCACGATTAAGTTTAAAAAAAATTTTGGTGGGGAGGGATAAATTAGGTGTTTGGGATTAACAAACTACTATATATAAAACAGATAAACAACAAGGACCCACTCTATAGCACAGTGAGCTATATCCAATATCTTGTAAGAACATATAATGGAAAAGAATCTGAAAAAGAATACATATAAAGAATATATATATATATATAAATGAATCACTTTGCTGTACACCTGAAACTAACACAACATTGTAAATAAACTATACTTCAATTAAAAAAACAACAACAAACTTTGGTACGTTATACCATGGAATAACAATATAGCAATTAGAAAAGAATGCAGAATATCTACATGGCCTGGTGTAAAAGACCTCTAAGACATGCCATTAAGCAATGCTCCTTCTAAGCGTCCCTCTTCGTGTTCACAGTAGTCCACTCTTCTAGTGACACAGGCTTACCTCCCTTTTTTTTTTTCCGGTACGCGGGCTTCTCACTACTGCGGCCTCTCCCGTTGCGGAGCACAGGCTCTGGACGCACAGGCTCAGCGGCCATGGCTCACGGGCCCAGCCGCTCCGTGGCACGTAGGATCTTCCCGGACCGGGGCACAAACCCGTGTCCCCTGCATTGGCAGGCGGGCTCTCAACCACTGCGCCACCAGGGAAGCCTCTCACCTCCCTTTGTCTCCTCACATCTAGAGTCACGTAGTCCTTTCTTCAAGATCTACCATCTTAATTCCAATCCATAGCACAGCACTCACATTGAAGTACTACAGTCTGTTGGTTTCTAGTTTCTTCCTGTTCTGCTAGTCCATGGTGGGTCTTCCTAAGATGTGACTTCACATGTATCATCCTTCACCCACCCATATTTTTTTTCAGAAGCCTGCATTTAACAGGTTTAGCCAGCAGTCAAGACTTTGAATAATTTCACTGCTACCTAAACTGGGGTTTTAATATTATCTCCCACTATGTACTTGAGTTGTTTTCTAGACAAACTCAATTAGGTTTTGCTCCCAACAGTCCACTCTCGTTCCTGGGATTCTAGGGACCGTGCTGTCCTCCTCCCTGTTGAGTGCTGTAAGAGGGCATTAGACCCCGTTTCAGAGCATCTGGTCTCTGTTCTCCATTCTGTCATTTACTAGCAGTGATGTTGGCCGGCAAATCCAAGTCCTTGGATTCTACTGTCTCACCTGTGAGACAGACAGATGATTTTCACCTTGCCAACCTCTCCAGGTTGCTATGAGGAGTAACTGAGCATGTCTGCAGGGGTTTTAGAAAGTGTAAATAACAATACAGTGGTAAGATTTAATAACTAATAAAAAGGCAGACTAATAAGAAAATGAGGAGCAATTGAGCTATGTCTGTAGTGTAAAGAACAATACAAATGTAAGATTTAATAACTAATAAAAATGCAGGGGTTTTAAAAAGTATAAATAACAATTGTAAGATATGAAATCTAATAAACTAATAAAAGTGTCTTCAACCAAAAATTTCTCAGCTTTTAATAATCACTTTCTTATGGTCAATGTACCTGATTCAGCTGCTTCATGGTGTATTTATTTTCTGTAAATATCTTCTCTTTCCCAACTAAATTTTAGCCTTGTATGGAAGAAAATACACTGTGTCCTCTTTGTAAATCCCAACACGTAACACAATCCCTGCATGCAAGGAATGCTCCACCAATAGGGTACTTGTCCCTACCATAACCACTAACAGCCTCCCCTTTCATTTTCAGATGTATCCCAGTTTGGACAACAAATTTTCTGGTCACTCTATGAATAAGTGATTGTGGATGGTGATCACGGTGCAGAAGCATCCTTCACGCCGCATTTTATCTGGCTTCTTTTTCCACTCTCCCTTTCCTTTCTCCATGTCACAGCCAGATTTTTGATGTTTGTTTTTGAAAACAAAACAAAAGCATTCATTAGCGGTTCTTTCACATAGAAAGATAGAATTGTAATTTTCCTTTCAAGTCCAGCAGTATGTTAGGATGAGAGAAGCATCTCCTGAAAAGCTGTATGCAAAATATGGTTGTTCTCTTTTCGGCTTAGCTGATGGAGACAAGGGCAGAAGCAGGTTGGCACAGAGGCAACCCGGAACAAACTCGATATTCTTCAAGTAGCCTGAGCTAACCCTTTGAGCCTGAATGTAAGCACAGTGTAAAATCAGCAGGTGACACAATAAGACAGCAATTAATTCTCTGATATTTTAAAACATCATTATAATGACTGGCACAAGGAAGATGTGCTTTCCGATGTCAATTATCATTGGTATCAAAGGGATTAAGAAATTAAAATTCTATTTAGTCCCTAAGCAGTCATTTAAGATGTGATCCACCCAAGCAATGTGATTTGAGGATTTAGAGTCTGGTTTCAATCCCTCTGAAAATAGCAGACATTGCTTTGATCTGAATTTAGCATGGCCCTTTTGGCAATAGGCACAATTTGTGAGAAATCTCTGGCAGTGGTGGAGGCCATTTTACCCTCCATGTGCAGAGGGCTGCCTTGGAGTTGGGTACCTGTGTGAGTCTAAGAACCCTTCATGTGAGACCTGCACTCAGTTCAGACTTGGAGGAGACAAAACTGTTACAGGACGGGAGGATTCAGAATTGACTCTTGCGGCCAGATTTCCCCTCCTGGAGTATGTATATTTTTGGCACAAGCAATGTTATGGTAGCGTTCAGTATGCTTAGATACATTTTGAAAAGCACAAAGTTTCAGAGGTGAGTGGTATGTTCAATTAACCCTGTGCTCCAGAATAAAAGCCAACTCTTTGCTGGAACCTAAATAATATCTTGTTGCTTTGGAAGATAAATCTTACCCCAGGTACCAGCATGCTGATATAAATGTTAATCCTCTTATAACTCGGTTTGATTGAATTTTGATTCTGGGTTCTATTTTTGGTCACCTTCTTCTGGAAAATGTCTTATGTGCCCCACAAACATCATGTAAGACCCACATTCTGAAGTGGATCTCAACCTATGCTCCTGCAAAAACTCTGTTGCTCCAATGCTGAACTCAAGTGTCCTGCTGGTAAATTCAAAGAATGGTAACTGGTTCTTAACTTTCAGAAAATGATAATTTAATGGATAGGATTCTCTCAACTTCAAATTATTTTTTTCCCCTACTTTTCTTCACACTTAAGAACTTGGGTATGGCTTCCCTGGTGGCGCAGTGGTTGAGAGTCCGCCTGCCAATGCAGGGGACACGGGTTCATGCCCCGGTCCGGGACGATCCGACATGCTGCAGAGCGTCCGGAGCCTGTGCTCTGCAACGGAAGAGGCCACAACAACGAGAAGCCCACGTACTGCAAAAAAAAAAAAAAAAAAACTTGGGTGGACTAAAGACAAAATGAATAAAAATTTAGCAAATAAAAACTCATGCATTCCTGTTTTCCTTTTTTAAGTTCATAGTGATTGTTGCAATTTTACATGCATCTATTAAATAGAGTTATCCTTTCTTTTAGTCAAATTATCTTAGTTTTGGTGAAGAATTTGAATACATCAGTACGTATCAGAGCCTAGCACAGTGCAGACACTCAGTAAATGTTTGTTGAATGTCTGATTATGGGATGAATACATCATGGTCTTCCAGGAAAGCACCATGGGATTCTGCAAAGAGTATCCTGTCTCCTGAAGAAGTTGGTGAAATCACCCACCAACCAAAGGCAAGACACTGTTCTAGGCCCCTGGAGAGACAAAGAAGAGCTAGATAGTTTCCACCCTTTGGAGAATTGTTAATCTTTGGCAAAGTTTGATTGGTAAAATATGGCAAGAATACAGATTACTGTACTACCATATAAAGAAAGATGGATGTCTTGGATGGACCTAGCGATTATCATACTAAATGAAGTAAGTCGGAATGAGAAAGACAAATACCATATGATATCACTTATATGTGGAATCTAAAATATGGCACAGATGAATTTATCTATGAAATAGAAACAAACTCAGGGACATAGAGAACAGATTTGTAGTTGTCAAGGGGGGAGGGGCCGGGTAGGGAACCATTGGGAGTTTGGGATTAGCAGATGCAAACTACTATATACAGGAAGGATAAACAACAAGGTCCTACTGTATAGCATGGAGAACCATGTTCAATATCCTGTGATAAAACATAATGGAAAAGAATATGAAAAAAGAAGATTTGTTTATACACCATAAAATTGAATCTAAAAGAGATATTTAAATGTTCCTATGCACTTGTCTGGACTATGAAAATTCCTTAACTGTGGAAAATTATTATAATATTTCTCCTTCAAAAGGGAAAAAAAAAAGAAAGATGGGTGTCAGAAGAGAGGTATTTTTCAATGGCAGAGTGAATAATTATATCTGATTGGAGATGATCAGAATAGATTTCACGGTGGTTCTAGTACTTAAACTGCACCCTGAAGGACAAACTGGATGTTGCTGAGTGAACTTAAGATGTGTAGGATGAAATGCAGGGGCAAAAGCAAAAAGTGAAGAAGCATGAAGGACAGATCCGGCAAACCTTGAGTTCTATTTGGTGTGTGTGAATTTCAGTGAATTGGGACCCTTCTGTGTGGAAAGTCCTACAGGCCTGGGTTGGGGTTATGGTTAATTAGGAAAGCAATGGAAACCCAGGAAGGTTTTGAATGGGGAAGGTGATGTTACCAGAGCTGTTCTTTAGGAAGGTCAGTATGTATGGAATGGATTTGTTCCCCCCAGGAAGCAGGTATGATCGCACAACCATCCAGCGAAGAAATGATGATTAATAGCAACGCTATGTTCTTTTGAGTTCTTTTTTTTTTTGCGGTACGCGGGCCTCTCACCGTTGCGGCCTCTCCCGTTGCGGAGCACAGGCTCCGGACGCGCAGGCTCAGCGGCCATGGCTCACGGGCCCAGCCGCTCCGCGGCATGTGGGATCCTCCCAGACCGGGACACGAATCCATGTCCCCTGCATCGGCAGGCGGACTCTCAACCACTGCGCCACCAGGGAAGCCCTCTTTTGAATTCTTATCACACAGCCATACCAAGGTCAATAGGCAGTAAGTATTAATTCTTGACAATGATCTGTACTGTTACCCGCAAGGAGATAATAGCTAACAGACCTGTCTAACATCCCCACGACTTTGGATCCTTAGAAATGGTCTTTGTTTAAAGTCTGGGTAAGTTGTACTGGCCCAACTGCAAGGAGCGGCATGCACTTCAGGACACCACAAATTTATATGGTGATGACGACAAGAAGCTGTAAAATGTCCTTAAGCAGGGGACCCCTTTTCTAAATTGCAGTCTCCTGTATGCAGAAAGTGGGGTGACGGGTACATGATCCTTCAGAGGAAAAGACGCTTACATTTCTTGGTATTTTTAGAGGGGCTGCTCCACGTTTGCTGAAAGCTAACTAGTGCCTTTCATTTCTAGTTTGCTAACATCCTATCATCCCAGAAACTCTTTACTAACCCTGGTAACTCAAACACCGGCTGAATCACTCCATTCTTAGTGAGCGTGTCCTGTCCTCTTCCTACCACCTTGAGACCAAGAATCTTTCTCAGTCAGTCCAAGAAAATCTTAATTTAGGCAATGGCTCTTCCAATCTCCCATGCTTTTTGTCCTCTTGCCAAAACTTATGTAGGTTATCTGCTTCTAGCAGTTAAATGCCAGTTACCCCAGAGAAGCAAAAGAAACAGATTTTGGCTTTACACTTCCCTACACTGTTGACATGCACAGTAATAGGACTGTATAAAACCCAAATGCTATTATTAGCTCTGACCCCCTGCCTCCCCTTCCCCCAAAAAATAAATAAATAAAACTCAAGTCAAGAGGTATTCCAGGGTAGACATGAAAAAGGAAGTGGATGTCTTCATTTTATTACTCCAACCATGATCCAGTCAGTTGGCTTGGCCATGTAGTTGGTCTTACTTGGGTATTTTCAGGTCAGGCCCCTAAAGGATCTCTCCTCTTAGGGATAAGATAATGTTGCAGCCCAGTCTGAGAGACAGGCTGGGCAGACAGCACTTGCCTGTTACGATTCAAAGGGTGAAGTCCTCTACCCTCAAAAAATGTCTATTTATATAATAATATTGCTTTCTCCCTGTAAGTACAGTTACCCTTGAACAACACAAACAGTGAGGGGTGCCCACTCTCTGCTACAGTTGAAAAATCCACGTATAATTTATAGTTGGTCCTCCGTATAGGCAGTTCCTCCATGTCTGTGGTTCCTCCGTATTCCTGGTTCTGAATCCTTGGATTCAACCAAGCATGGGTCTGGACCATGTAGTACTTTAGTATTTACTACTGAAAAAAAATCCATGCATAAGTGACCCACGCAGTTCAAACACATGTTGTTCAAAGATTAACTGTATTCACCTTCTGAAACGTAGGCATTCCTGCTACAACCTGTTAAGGCTTTTCTGCCTGGGGCAGTGAGGAAGGCCCAGCCCATCTGGTGAACAGAGGAGAGGAAGGAGCAAAAGAAGGGGGAGGATAAGACTGGACCTCACCTTGCCCTAATTTTGCCAAGGGCTTGCCCACTTAATGCACGTGGATTAGCAGACTGGCAAAATGCCTGTAACTAGAAGAACAATTTTTCAATAAGCCTGTTTCTTGGGGTGGAGAAGCAGCTGAAAAGTTCTTAGTGGTTTTTTAAGATGCCTTTTCCAAATGACATTTGTTCATTACCCAAAGTTTATTTGTAAAACCAAAACTATGAACAGGACCGGCTACGTAATGTATGGGGCCCAATGCAAAATGAAAATGCAAGGCCTCTTGTTTGAAAATTTAAAATTTCCAGTGGTTGGTGAGAGCAGAGCATTAAACCAAGCATAAGAGCTTCTGAGGGGAGGCGGGGAGCCTGGGGTGCTGCCCAGGTTGTGTGCCCATGAAGAGGCTTTATTCACCAACTCTCCTTGGACCAGTTCTCTCCACTGCCGAAATCTAGTGTTCTCAGGGGTGAGGTCCCTAGAAAGTGGCATCAGTGACATCCAGGAACTTGTTGGACATGCCCATCTTGGGCTCCTGTCTGTGATTTAATCAACCTTCCAGGTGATTCTGTCTCATGTTCAAGTTTGAGAACCACTGCCACGTGATGGAATTCAATGTCTAAAATGATGGATCTCGGTAAGTCAGACGGAGAAGGACAAATACTGTATGATATCACTACTATGTGGAATCCAAAATATAAAACAAATTAATGAATATAACAGAAAAGAAACAGACTCACAGATACACAGAACAAACTAGTGGTTACCAGTGAGGAGAGGGAAGGGGGAAGGGTCAAGGTAGGGGGAAGGGATTGAAAGGTACGAACTATTATGTATAAAATAAATAAGCTATGAGGGTATATTGTACAACACAGGGAATATAGCCAATATTTTATAATAACTATAAGTGGAGCATAACCTTTAAAAATCATAAATCACTATGTTGTACACCTGTATAATATTGTACATCAACTATATTTCTATAAAAAAATTAAAATAATAAAATGAAATAAAATACAATACCATGGGGCTTCCCTGGTGGCACAGTGGTTAAGAATCCGCCTGCCAATGCAGGGGACACAGGTTTGAGCCCTGGTCCGGGAAGATCCCACATGCCGTGGAGCAACTAAGCCCGTGCACCACAGCTACTTAGCCTGTGTTCTAAAGCCCGCGAGCCACAACTACTGAGCCCATGTGCCACAACTACTGAGTCCACGTGCCACAACTACTGAGCCCATGCGCCTAGAGCCCGTGCTCCACAATGAGAACCCACCGCAATGAGAAGCCCGTGCACCGCAACGAAGAGTAGCCCCCGCTCGCCGCAACTAGAGAAAGCCCGCAACGAAGCAACGAAGACCCAACACAGCCAAAAATAAATAAATAAAATAAATAATAAAATACAATACCATGTAAAAATAAAATAAAATGATGGATTTCGGAATGGAAGCAATCTTAGGGATCATGTGGCCTAACTATCTTGTATTGAGGAAATGAAGCAGAGCGAGGCCTAGAGTTCGTGGTTAACTCTTTTTTTTTTTTTTTTTTTTTTTGCGTATGCGGGCCTCTCACTGTGTGGCCTCTCCCGTTGCGGAGCACAGGCTCTGGACACGCAGGCTCTGCGGCCATGGCTCACGGGCCCAGCCGCTCCGCGGCATGTGGGATCTTCCTGGACCGGGGCACGAACCTGTGTCCCCTGCATCGGCAGGCGGACTCTCAACCACTGCGCCACCAGGGAAGCCCCCGTGGTTAACTCTTTACTCATCCGCTGAATAATTTTTAGAGCACCAAATGGTCTACGGTTCATCACTCATGGTCACCTTCCCAGTCAAGCCAGCTCATATCCCAGTTTTAAAGATGAGGAAATCAAAATGCCAAAAGTGTTCAATGAGCCGACGAGTGGAGCTGGGATTAAAACCCTGAGTTCTTAAATCTCCTGCCCACTGTCCTCTGCTCGGCCTACAGGTAACATGATACAGGTGAGCTAAGCGGCTAGCCACTCTCCACCAGCATCAAAACCCAACACCAACCAACCCATGGGCCCAGCAAATGAGCAGCTCAGAGTGGCTCAGTTCAGTGTCATGACAAGGACTGATGGGGGCCTCGGCTGTTTTGAAGAAGCTGGTATTTGTGCTTCACGCTGTGTGTACTCGTGGATCTCAGCACTGGCACAGAAGCGAGTCTTGGAGTTTTCTACCCTAGTCTAAGCAGCCAGCAGGAGAGGGATGCAGCCTAAGTCCTCTGCACTCAAAGGTTCTTCAGGAGGCCTGTAATACCCTCCTCTGTATCCTCAGGTCTGCCCCTTGCATTCCTGGCATTCAGTCACTTTGAAAGCTTTGGCCCCAGCTTATCATTTTTTCCATTCTTAGGCCAAGGCTATTTGTAGTTTCTCCACCTGTCACCATGTGTGTTCGGCTGCAAAGGGCGAGTGCAGCTTCATGCAGCACACGGTCCCAGCTCGAGCTCATTTAGAACACCATGCTTTCTTTGAATGTTCCATTTGAGGGACACTTTATGAACCTTCACAGCTTTTCAGCTGTGCCGTTTCACTTGGGTTGTGTGATACATATTGAGTTAGGTATATAGGAAGTTAGTTTCATTTAGGGTCTGAATTATTTCCCATTTTTAAATGAGAAATCTTTGACTTACTAATTGCAAAATATGCTCATGATTAAAGAAGCTACTGTACAAGTCCAAACCATATAGACGTTATAAAAGGATTATTGCAGAAGAAATACCAATGGAAAGAAAGCAGAAAAGCATAGTGGAATACAAAGTAAGAACACAATTTTCAAAGCGCAATTTACAGCGTGAATGGAAAATAGCCACCAATGCAATAATTAACATGGAAAATTATGGAGAGTATTAATTAAAAAAGAAAATAGAATGTATCACAGATCTAAATGAAAAACTCCTGGAAGATAACACAGAAAAAATCAAGGTGACCTTGGTTTGCTGATGAGTTTTAAGTACAACACCAAAAGTGCTATCTATGAAAGGAAGAAATGAGTTAACATAGAAAACAAACATGGTTACCAAAGGGGAAGGGGGAAAGGGATAAATTAGGAGTTTGGGATTAACATATACACATAACTATATATAAAACAGATAACCAGCAGGACCTACTGTAGAGCACAGGGAACTATACTCAATACTTTGTAATAACCTATAAGGGAAAAGAATCTGAAAAAGAATATATATATATATATATCTGAATCACTGTGCTGTACACCTGAAACTAACACAATATTGTAAATTAACTCTAGTTCAATAAAAAAAATTTTTTAAAGAAATAAGTTGGACTTCATTAACATTAAAAAAAACCTTCTGGGGCTTCCCTGGTGGCATAGTGGTTGAGAATCTGCCTGCCAATGCAGGGGACACGGGTTTGAGCCCTGGTCCAGGAAGATCCCACATGCCACGCAGCAACTAACCTGTGCGCCACAACTACTGAAGCCCGCGTGCCTAGAGCCCGTGCTCCGCAACAGGAGAAGCCACTGCAACGAGAAGCCCGCACACTGCAATGAAGAGTAGCCCCCGCTCGCCGTCAACTAGACGTCAAAGCCCGTGCATAGCAACGAAGACTCAATGCAGCCAAAAATAAAATAAATAAATAAAATAATTTTTAAAAAACCTTCTGTTTAAGTTACTATTAAAAGAATGAAAAGGCAAGCCACACACTGGGAGAAAATATTTGCAAAAGAGATCTCTCATAAAAGACCGTTATCCAAAATATACAAAGAACTCTTAAAACTTAACAATAAGATCTGAATAGATACCTTAAGAAACAAGATATACCGATGGCAAATAAGTGTATAAAAATATGTTTTATATCATATTGTCATTAGGGAATTGCAAATTAAAACAATAATGAGATACCACTACATACCTGTTAAAATGGCTAACATCTAAAACACTGACAACACAAATGCTGGTGAGAATGTGGAGCAACAGGAACTCTCGTCATTGCTGGTGGGAACGCAACATGGTGCAGCCACTTTGGAAGACAGAGTTTCTTACAAAACTAAACATACTCTTACCATATGATCCAGCAGTAGTGTTTACTATTTACCCAATAATTTAAAAACTTACGTCCATATGAAAACCTGCATATGAGTGTTTGTAGCAGTTTTATTCATAATTGCCAAAAGTTGGAAGCAACCAAGACATCCCTCAGAAGGTGAATGAATAAACAAATTATGGTACATTTAGATAGTGGAATATTATTCAGTGATAAAAAAGCAATGAGCTATCAAGGCATAAAAAGACATGGAGAAAGTATAAAAGCATGTTACTAAGTGAAAGAAGCCAGTCTGAAAAGGCTACATCCTACATGACTATTTATGACATTCTGGAAAAGGCAGAAGTATTGAGATAGTAAAAAGATCAGTGGTTGACAGGGATTTGGGGGGAGAAGGCAATAAATAGGTGGAGCACAGGGTATTTTTAGGTCAGTGAAACTATTCAGTATTATTCTGTAATGATGGACACAAGTCATTATACACACCTGTCAAGAGCCAAAGACCGCAGTACCAAGTATGAACCCTAATGTAAATGATGGACTTTAGTTACTAATAGCATATTAATGTTGGTGCATCAATTGTAACAAATGGACCACACCAATTGCAAGATGTTTGTATTAGGGGAAACTAGTATTAATAGAGGAAATAGGTGAGGGAGTAGATGGGAACACTCTGTACTTTCAGCTCAATTTTTCTGTAAACTTAAAACTGCTCAAAAAGTGTCTATTAATTAAAAGATTATATAAACTTACAATAGAATAAAGGATTAACCAAGCCTGAATTGCCTACCTCTGGATTTCTTGTTACGTGGGGCTATACATTTTCCTTGTTTAAGTGACTTCTAGTCAAATTTCTATTACTGGTAGCCAAAAGTGCCCCAACATAAAGTTTTTGTTTGTTTTTGGTGGTGTTTTAGAATTATGCCTTTTACACCACTCTGTATTGCTTTAACACATTCATTCTCAATGAAGGGGTGAAAAAATCTTACTCTTTTTATGTGTAAATCACAGATATACATACAGTGTCTAAACAGATTTACAGATTTTCTCTCGTATTTTAATTTCACGGAGAAGGGACAGGTTTAGGGGGAAAAAGACCAAAGAAGACTCCTGGGGATATAATAATGAAAAAAGTGGTTGAGAAGCTCTGCTTTCACAGAAAAGATTGGAAATTTAGATAGCAGCATGATGTACTAAAAAGAACATTTAATTTGGTGTCAGAACACCAGCTATACGACCTCCACAAAGACACCTAAATCCTCTGGCCACATTTTCTCTGTCTAAAATATGGGATTGCACTGATGATCTCTAAAGGTGTATTCAAGTTCCAACAGTCTAAATTTTTTTTTAATTTTTACAAATGTGACATTTTCTACCATTAGAATACAGTGTTGTCGAAAGCAATCTCAGTGCTAACAGCACCATGTAACCTTAGAGTGAAGGAAACAATAGAAAAATAAAATCATGTTGTCTACACTGGAATTGATAACTCTTTTTAGTTTTCTGTCTACAGGAGCCTCTTCAAGATGAGCACTGACTAGAAAACTTAACTTTATCTTGCTGATGGAGATAGGGCTCTGAGAGCCAACTGCAACTGGTCCAAGGGTGATTGATGTGCGACAGGGCTGTTGCCAAGGTATGTGACAGCTCGCCTCTCTTCCCACTTCCACCCTCCCCCCACCCCCAAACACACAGACATAGACACAGTCACGCGCACATCCTTTTGCCTCAACCGATATGCAGCTGGAGACTGTGCTTTCTGATGAAGGTAGAAAAAAAGAGGGAGCAGAAATCAAAAAGAGAAGGGAAAGGATGGACCAGCTTCTGTTTATAAACTCAGGTGTGTGCAGGGGACTGGAAGTACTCTAGGTGGGAGAATGAAGCCTGGAAGTTGAAAGAACTCTTCAAGAACAGAGCCTCTGCGTGCAAGCAGAGCTATGTGGTATTCCAGATGAGAAGGTTGGAAAGGAAGCCCATCCCCTGGCCTCTGCGCAGAACCCGACAGTGCTCTGACATCCCAAGTCCTGGAAGCACTGGGGCTCGGAGGTTGGTGGTCCACGGATGGGCAATCAGGGAAAGTGTCTTTCAGGGCCATTCCACCAGCCAAGAGGCCAAGGAAAGGCAGGCCTGGCACTGGGAGGAAGTGAAGGTAACAAATTGCTTTATGAGCACTTGACAATCACTCTTTAAATTCTCCAAAAACAACTGGGAGATGTTTTGAGGGGGGCTGAGACCCTGTTGTTATGCATATGAATGCTTTTGAGTCAGTCAGTACGTGGGTTAAGAATGATACCCTGAAAAGGTACAGATGAACCTATTTGCAAAGCAGAAATAGAGACACAGATGTAGAGAACAAACGTATGGACACCAAGGGGATAAATTGGGGGGGGGGGTGGTGGAATGAATCGGGAGATTGGAATTGACATATATACACTACTATGTATAAAACAGTTAACTAATAAGTACCTGCTGTATAGCACAGGGAACTCTACTCAGTGTTCTGTGGTGACTAAATGGGAAGAAAATCCAAAAAAGAGGGGATATATGTACACATATAGCTGATTCACTTCGCTGTACTGCAGAAACTAACACAACATTGTAAAGCAACTATACCCCCAATTAAAAATAAATAAATAAAGGCAATGTAAGGAGAAAAAAAAAAAAGAATGAAAGAATGATAACCTGTTTAATGGGTCCAGAGCTTTAATTTGGGAAGATTAAAACCTTCTAGAGGTGGATAGTAGCGATGGGTACACAACAAAGTGAATGTAATTTGTGCCATTGAAATGTATACTTAAAAATAGTTAAAATAGTAAATTTTAAGTTTTAAAACAATAAAAAAAAGACCTGCAGAAATGCTGTCAATCATCTTGTATTGCCAGAGTCTTCTTTTTAAATAAAATTAATAAAACAGATGTATGCCAATCACTTTGCTGTAGACCTGAAACACTGTAAATCACCTATACGTCAATTAAATAATTAATAAAACAGAGATCTGGGAAAGGAAAATTTGATTAATATTTCTGGGACTTTCCCCTCTGTAAAAATGATCTCCAATTTCCTCCAAGCTCGAAGATACCAAGCTTCATAGTTCTGTGACTTAATTTGACAGGGATGTTTGCAAAAGAGGAAGGTTGGATGGATAATGAAGCAAAAATGAAATGGAAGCAAAAATGAAATGGATAAAGCATTTTCTGCTTTATCATTTCAAGGTGGGCTCAGCTCAGCTGTAGTTCTAAATGTCTCCACAGTCTATTGATAGAAGCAGACTTCCAGGAAACGAGACACAATTGTGAAGGGGCGAGTTTTTCTCTCTTGCCATTTGTGGTACTTTCTGCCCTTTTGGGACAGCACTGCTGAACTCTCTCATACCCCTCGACCCCCTCCCTCTCCCTCTCAGCAGATGTCCTTGCTTCCTCCACTTCACTGATGACTCTAAAAAGCCATCAGACAGAAGCGCCTCATCTTCCGGGGACCAGGCCCACAGTCACCCAGTATCTGTGCACGTCTTCACCATCCCCCCACCCTGGGAGCCCCTGCCTCATCCTCATGTGCTCCAATCCCATTCCCTTCCTTTTCACACACACCTTCCTCCCTATTTCTCATTTCTTCCTCGAATGCTTCCTCTCCTGCTCTCTTCTGGATTGTTTCTGTCCACATTCAAATTTGCTCTCATATGTTCTTACTTTTCCGTTTTCCTTTCTTTTTTCTTGCCTTATAATGGATAAAATGTTTTCTTTTTTCCTCAATCCAATTTTTCCCCTTTACTACTTTGAAAGTTATAAACCATATTTCTATTCTGTTAGCAGTTAGATGGGAATTACAACATGATAAATGCTAACTTCTAAAGTTATACAACATCTTTAACTTCCTCCTGGACCATGCAAGGACTGTAGACCACTGTAATGCGGAGCACCTGTTCCTGATTTATATGCTATTGTCCTCATGCCTTTAAATATATATGACAGGGATTTCCCTGGTTGCCCAGTGGTTAAGAATCCTCCTGCCAGTGCAGGGGACATGGGTTCGAGTCCTGGTCCGGGAAGATCCCACATGCCGTGGAGCAACTAAGCCTGTGCACCACAACTACTGAGCCTGCTCTCTAGAGCCTGCGAGCCACAACTACTGAGCCCACATGCCTAGAGCCTGTGCTCCGCAACAAGAGAAGCCACCGCAATGAGAATCCACCACAATGAGAAGCCTGCGCACAGCAACGAAGAGTAGCCCCTGCTCACAGCAACTAGAGAAAGCCCACGCACAGAAACAAAGACCTAATGCAGCCCAAAATAAATACATACATACATACATACATACATAAATAAAACAAAACAAAACAGAAACAGACTCACACATAGAAAACAAAGTTTTGGTTACCAAAGGGGAAAGGGGGAGGGAGGGAGGGATAAATTAGTAGTATGGGATTAACAGACACACACTACCATAAATAAAACAGATAAGCAACAAAGATTTTCTGTATAACACAGCGAACACTATTCAATATCTTATAATAACCTAGGGTGGAAAAGAATCTAAAAAAATATATGTATATAACTGCATCACTTTGCTATAAACCTGACACTGACAGTGTATTGTAAATCAATTACACTTCAATTAAAAAATTAATTAAGTTGAATTAAAGGCTTGTTACTGAACCGGGTTCATTTACCTGACGCACAGCAAGCTGAACGCCGAGATGCCAAGGTCTGCAGCAGAGAAAAGGTTTATTCACGAGACAACCAAGCGAGGAGAAGAGAGAACAAATATCAAATTGTCCTCCGCCAAGGCACAGAGCTCAGGATATTGATGGGCTGAGGCGTAGGATGGGCTGAGGCGGCGGGGGCCCGTGGCAAGGTGAATGTAAATAAGAAAAAGGTGAGGTAATCATGGTTTTGCGCAGGTGCAATTAAGCTACAGGCATCTTCACAGAACACGTATTCAGAAATTTGGGCATTAGCATAATCTGAGTGTGGAGCTTCCAGCCCTCTGTTGTCAAAAGTTCAAAAGGTCAAAAGGTCATGGAGCGGGGCTTCCCTGTTGGCGCAGTGGTTGAGAGTCCGCCTCCAGATGCAGGCGACCCGGGTTTGTGCCCTGGTCCGGGAAGATCCCACGTGCAGCGGAGCGGCTGGGCCCGTGAGCCATGGCCGCTGGGCCTGCGCGTTCGGAGCCTGTGCTCCGCAACGGGAGAGGCTGCGACAGTGAGAGGCCCGCGTACCAAAAAAAAAAGGGTCATGGAGCGGACACTCGCGCATGCCGGGTTGGGGGGGGGGGGGGTCGGTGGTCCTAACCAGTTTTAACCGGCTCAAGCTCCAACTGGAGACAGCTGACTCCAGGTTCCTAAAAATCAGCTCAGGCAAACATTGTTTCTGCCACGTGACGCTTGGAGGACAGGAAAGTCTTTTGTAGCAACAATTAAAGCGAGCTTGATCTGTGAAGGCAGGTCACAGGTGGAAGAGATCTCACTGATGATTGATTGCCGTCAGTTTCAAGCTCCCAAGATCCATAACCTTAATTACATCTGCAAAATCCCTTTTGCCGTGTAACATAATATTGTCACAGGTTCTAAGGACTGAGGTATAGACATTTGAGGGGAAGGATATTATTTGATTTACCAAAGTATATTTTCATCTGTGTTTAATCTGTTGTTAAATTCCTTTGGGTTTTGTTTTTTTGTGGGGGGGAGGGAGGTGTTTGGCATGTGGGATCTTATTTCCCCAACCAGGGATCAAACCTGCACCCCCTGCAGTGGAGGCAGGGAGTTTTTACCACTGGACCGCCAGGGAAGTTCCTCCTTTGGGTTTTAATTTTCCATTATTGTAGGCTTATTTTTTTTAACTTTTAATTTATTTCATTATTTTGCAGTATTTAAAATTATTTTACAGTCCTTTATATCTTCATGTTTTTAATTATCTTTTATTTCTTTAAACATAGGAAGCATATTTTATTTTGTATTCTGATTTTGTTCATTCCAATATCTGAAATGTTAGTCTGATTTTGATACCTAATTTTTTTCCTGCAGATTTGTTTTTTTTCTGCCTTCCTTCCTTTGGTGTTTGGGGAGTTTCGAACATGAGTTCAGAATCCTTTGAAGCTGATTGATGGGAATTTTTCAACCCCAGTGTTTAAGGTGTCTGGTCTTCCAGACAGCATCTGGATTTACTTCTACCAGGAGACTGTGGGCACTAGCGATTGATAGCCCTTTATATTTTGTTTTGTTTTGTTTTGCTTTGTTTAAAATATATTAAGGCATCATTAACATATAATAATGTATACACATTTAAAATGTATAATTCAATGAAGCTGACATATGTATACACCTGTAAAACCATTACCACAGTCACGATAATGAACCCCTCCAAAAGTTTTCTCGTGCCCTTTGTAATGTCTCATTTCTGCCCTTCCTCACCCGCAGGCAAACACTGATCTGCTTTCTGTCTCCATAGTTTGCATTTTGTAGAATTTCACAGAATTTCATAGAAGTGGAATCATGCAACATGTACTCTTTTTTTTTGGTCTGGCTTCTTTCACTTGGCATAATTACTTTGAAATTTAGCCATATTATTATGTGGACGAACTGTTCATTTCTTTTTATTACTGAATAGTATTCTCTTGTATGTATATTAGTTTCCTGGGGCTTCTGCAACAAATTACCACAAACCGGATGGCTTAAAACAACGGAAATGTATTCTTCCCATAGTTCTGGAGGCTAAAAGTCTGAAATCCAGGAAGACCACTCTATTTCCACGGGCTTTAGGAGAGAAACTATTCCTTGCCTTTTCCAGCTCCTGGGGAAAGTCTCCATTCCTTTACTTGTGACTGCATCACAATCTCTGCCTCTGTGGTCACAGTGCCTTCGCCTCTTCTGTTTGTCTTCTCTTTCTCGTGTCACTCTTATCATGTCACTTACGGTGGTATTTAAGGCTTATCTGGATAATCCAGCATTATCTTTTCTTCACAAAATTCTTAACTGAATCATAAAAACAAAGACCTTTTTCCCAAATAAGGTAGCATTCAGAGGTTTCAGGCATTAGACTTCGGTGTCTTTGGGGGGCAATTTTTCAGCCTACTGCAGAATGGATAGACCACAATTCTTTTATCTGCTCACCTGTTGATGGATATTTAGTTTATTTTCGACTTTTTGGCTACTACAAATACTGTAAGGACATTCATGTATAAGTCTTTGTATGTACATATTCATATTTCTTGGGTAGATATCGAGGAGTGGATTGATTGGAAGATATGGTAGGCATATATTTAACTTTTAAAGAAACGTCCAAACCATTTTTCATCAGCAATGTCTGAGAGTTCTGTTTCTTCCACATCCTGGCCAACACTTGGTATAGTAAGTCTTTTTAATTTCAGCCATTCTAACACGCATGTGATGTTATCTCATTATGCTTCTGATGTGCGTTTCCATAGTAACAACTGATGTCGTGCATATTTTATGGTGCTTAGTTGCCACCCCTATATTTTTATTGGTGAAGTGTCTGTTTAAATATTTTGCCCTTTTTTTATGGGATTGTTGGTATACCTAAATATAGGTATTTTACCGATAGGATTTGTAAATATATTCTCTCCTGTGTAATTTGTCTTTTCATTCTCTTACCAGTATCTTCTGAAAAACAGACTTTCCTAATTTTGAGGAAGCCCAATTTGTCAATTTTTTCCTTTCATGGATAATGCTTTTGGTGTCATATCTAATATAATAATGCCAGCTCATTAATGCATTTACAAAGATGTTTTAAAATAGTACGTCCAGTCTCTTAATTGATTTATTGTATTGAACTTCTTTCAATCCCAGGCTCCCATTAGAAAAATTCTGACATTTCCTGGATGAGAGAATGAAGAGGATGGAAGAAGCCTTCCCATCATTTCATAAACCTCACTGTACAGGTAATTACCTCTCTCTATAAACAAAACCCATCCTATCAACTTCTCGAAGGTACTTTGTTCTACTATCAATAGAGTCAGGATTATCCCCTTTCTTTTTTTTTTTTTTTTTTCCTGTACGCAGGCCTCTCACTGTTGTGGGCTCTCCCATTGCAGAGCACAGGCTCCGGACACGCAGGCTCAGCGGCCATGGCTCACGGGCCCAGCCGCTCCGCGGCATGTGGGATCTTCCCGGACCGGGGCACGAACCTGTGTCCCCTGCATCGGCAGGCGGACTCTCAACCACTGCACCACCAGGGAAGCCCTATCCCCTTTCTTAAAAGTTGCTTCTCTGTAATAAACGTTTACAAAGTTATTTTGCATATATTATTTCATTTGCTCTTCATAATACCCCTGATGAAGTATGCAAGGCAGGAATTATTCACATTTTACAGCTGGGGAAGCTGGAGCTTGGGGGATAATTTGTCCAGCATCACACAAATAATAAGTAATAATTCTGGGCCTTGAATCTAAATTCTTAAGTCCTGATAATGTGAAATGTGAATTTGATCCGAACAGTAAGTAATTTGTTTATATATGCTTCTAATTTATGTTTTTTAAGTGTAAACACATTAAATGTAATGTTAATGTAAATATAATACATAAATAATATAACTATAAATAAATAAAAATAAATAATATACATATAATGTTAATATAATTAGAGTGTTTGTGATCAACACTACAGCACAGAGTGTTTAAACACAGTGCTTCTCAAACTCTAAGCCAGTAGTGGATCTTGTTAAAATGCAGAGTCTGATTCACAAGGTCTAGTCTAGGGTTTGACCCACAAGCTCTGCTGTATAATAAGCCCCCAGGTGTAGCTGAAGGTCTGCAGACAGACCACTCTTTGAGTAGCAAGTGTTTCACAATTTTTGCAAACAAGAACTTATGGCGTGAGGGGCAGCAAAGTGTGGTTAAAATGTCCTGGACGAGCGACCAGGTAATTTTGGCTCTGCTCTTAAAAAAGCCACTTGGGGACTTCCTTGGTGGTTCAGTTGTTAAGACTCTGCACTACCAATGCAGTGGGCACGGGTTCAATCCCTGGTAGGGACGACAAAAAAAAAAAAAAGGCACTTGACTGCTCCCCATACCCTTCCCCAGTGTGCGCCTCCCCAGCCCCGAGACCTTGGTGGCCATTTGACTGAGGCAGTGGCTCGCCCCCCCAAGTTCACATGGTGGCGCAGCACTGTGCATGCAGGCACAATTAAAATAAATAAAAAACAATGAAAAGCCCAACCAACCAACAACAACGAAAAGCCATTTTCAGGATGCTATCACTGGAAGTGATAGTAGAGATTTTATAACCCAGGTTTTTCTTTTTTACATGGATGGAAATCTAGCTCAGAGAGGTAACTAAAGCTGCCTGAGGTCTCAGAGCAGGACCAGAAAAGCTGGGTCAAACTGGCTCTAGTACCAGTTCTTTTTCTGCCACCACACATGGCCTCTCCAGACACCAGTGATGATTAGCCCTAGGGCAGGCCCCTAAATCCATCAGCCTCAGTAAGTATATCCTCACCTGTAAAATGAGAGGGTTAGACATGATCACTATGACCCCACTACCTCTAATACTCTCTGAAAGTTGTATCTCCTTTACTTCTCATGTTGGAAAAGAATAGAAGGACAAGAGATGGGTCCCCCCTCCTACTGTAGCAATTTAGACCTAAGGCAATTAACTCAAGCACAGAGTGTTGTTTAAAATAAAATTTCAAGTGGGAATGTACTCTTTCCACTGTTAGGAGAAGGTCCCCTGATTTTCAGTCTCTGTCAAGTGAGAAAATTGTTTTGCCTTTTGCCTTGAAGCACTTGTGTTATTTTCAGCTGAGTTGCCTTAAGGACTAAATTATAGGGTGGGCTTGGAACTTGGCTTCTTTTTTGTGTCAAAGAGATAACAAAAACTCATCACCCTATTCCTCTGTCATTGCCAGACCTCCCAGGAGGGAGCTTTACTAGCCCTTCAGTTGTGGTCTTCCTACATTTCCTCCACTGCTTGACTTTTTATTTTGTTTAAACTGTCAGGGTCCATTACTAGGGATTGGGAAAGAGACAGTGGAATTGGTCTTTAGAAGATGTATTTGAAGATTTCTTTTAGATGAAGGAAATAAAAATTCCTAATGATTTTATAACTTTCTAGAAAAAAAACATATTTGTACGAACATTCAGAAAAAAGAAACTGTATTACTCAATCCCACATACAAAATAAAGAAAAAGGAGACTAAAATAGAATAGAAAGTTTTCTGGCTTTTTGCCAAAGAAAACCAGCTAGCCTTTTGGTATATTCGGTAGATCCATGCATCCTGATTAAATTCAAACCAACAATAGCTATTTTGAATCTCTACTAATGAAAGTAGGATGCCATTAAAAAAATGATTGTCAAATCAATGAGCAAATCTGCCCACAACTAGTTAATGCTGCAGTCAGGATTCAAACATAGATCTCTCTGATTTCAAACTCCTTAGCTATTGTGGCATACTGCTTTTCTCAAGGCAGTAATCTCAGTCTATCTCATTTTAACTGGTAGATGCTGATCCAAGCTAGGCAAATATCCTGATGCAATTTTTTTTAATTTTACCTTTTTTTAAAAAAGTATAGTTGATTTACAAAGTTGTGGCAATCTTTGCTGTGCAGCAAAGTGACTCAGTTACATGCATAGAGACATTCTTTTTTTTTGTACTCTTTTCCATTATGGTTTATCACAGGGTATTGAATATAGTTCCCTGTGCTATTCAGTAGGACCTTGTTGTTTATCCACCCTATATATAATAGTTTACATCTGCTCATCCCAATCTCCCAGCCCTTCCCTCCTGCTTCCCCATGGCAACCACAAGTCTGTTCTCTGTGTCTGTGAGTGTGTTTCTGTTTTGCAGATAGGTTCATTTGTGCCATATTTTAGATTCCACATATAAATGATATATTACGGTATTTGTCTTTCTTTCTGACTTACTTCACTTAGTATGATAATCTCTAGTTGCAGTCTGATGCAATTTTGAATTTAGTGATTCTCCCCAAGAGAGCGTAAGGAAACCCAAGGCAAAAGAATTTGCCAGACCTGTGCTTGGGGAAAAGTAGGTTCAACTCTTGTTCTTGAATGACCCACTTCCCTGGACCACTCCAATTTAGGAATACTCCCATACAAGTGAGAAACTTCCAGAAGTTCCTCTGTTCTCTGAATCAGCTCTGTTGCAGCCGAACAATCCGGACAAGGCAGGTCAAGAAGGTCACTCCTTTCCTCAGCAAATATTTTTTGAGCAGGTTCTAAGTACCAAGGACCTGGGTAGGTGCTGGGGATACGAAGAAGAAAGCAAATTGCTCTTACCTTCAAGGAGCTCACAGACTAAAGGGGAGAGCATCACAAATGAAGGGCTACACAGTAGAATCATTTAGTAGCTGTGATGGGAGTTTGTACAAATGCATGGGTGTAAAGGAAGATGGGACTCAGGTCTGATCAGGTGACACAAGGCAGACCTTACAGAGGAGGTGGGGTTTGAGCTGAGATGTGAAAGTTGAGCAGGAGTTTTCCAGGTACCTACGCTGGAGTCGGTATTTAGGAAGAAGGAAAAACACATGCAAAGGCATGGATGCCTGTTAGAGCCCTGAGGGTGAGAATCTAACGTGAGGTGGTGGGGTGGGGCAGAGCAGGAAGTAAGAGCAGACACATCACAGGAGGGCTGGGGCAGCCCTGAGGAGGGGCCTCGTGTACTGCACTGGACAGTGTAGACCTGGTCTATAAGACAGGGGGGAGCTACTGGAGAATTTACTAAGGGCTCATAATTGGATTATCATGTTAGAAAGATCCAAAATTCAGGCCCTGGCACCCTGTAGAACCATAAATCTGCCAATGGCATTAGAGAGCTTTTAAGGAATTATTCCAGCCATTACCCAAGTTCTATCAAAATTACGAAGTACGTAAAAGTCTTCGCCCACCTTTCTCACTTCCTTCTTCTCTTCCAGCACTGTGTTCTGTCCTTTACCATCTAACATCCTACATCCCACCCACCCAGGCATTCCCATTTTCCAAAAGTCCAAATTAAACCTTGCTACCTAGTACCTAAACTCAAATTCACAAGACCATCTCAGACATTGCCTCAATAAAACAGTTGGCACAAATGGATGTTTATGAACAGGTAGACTTAACACTGTGTCCTCCGGCCTTCTACCATCCCCCCACCAGGTGTGGGAGAATGCTGTCCTGGGGTGAACTTGGCTTGACTGAATCCAGAAGGGCAATTCTGGCAGGGAGAGGGTCTCTTCTCTGGAGATTACCTATCAAAAATTGTAAATGTGCTCTTTGACACAGAAATTCCATTTTTGTGAACCTACCCTACAGATACAGACAAATGTCCATGTGTAGGGGGTTGATTAAGGAAATTATGGAGAACATCTCTAAATGTTGATGTCTGTGATTTAGAAATGAAAAGCAAGTTGCAAAAGTGATTTCTTTTCTGGAAGAAAATTACATATGTCTATAAAATGTTTGTATTTAGAAGAAAACACTCCAAGCTCTTCATATCAGCAAACCATGGCAAATGGGTAGGGGATGGAAAGATGCGGGGACTTCGACTATTTATTTCATACCATTTTGTACTATTTGTATTTTTACAGGGAGTACGTCACATTTGTAATAAATGATAGCCTTTATTACTCCAGCTGTGTTCTCGCCAGCTCAGAGAACAATGCATCATCTAGAACTGAATATCACATCTATTAATCCAGTTTAACTTTGCATTTGATTTTTTTGGTCCGCCTACAGTTGGCTTCTATTGAACTTGCTGTCAGTTAAGACACCTAGGTCTTTTTCACAGAAGCAGAAAGCAGTGTGGGTAAAAAAACAAGAGATAAAATTCAGTCCAATTATTGTTACTTATTGTTAAGAACAGACTTAAAACAACGTGAAATCCTTGGCATTTCCAACATTTATTCATGCATCAACCCACATTCTCTTTCCTATTGATGATGTTTACGGTTTCCTTGAGTTACCATGAGGTTCAAAGTCTCTTAAGAGAGTGAAAAAGGGCAGGTGGGTGGTGTGTGCAGGTAGAGCTATTTGACTGTGCTGGGGGTATTTCAATTTGTTGGTTTTTTTTATAAATGTACATTTAAAAATGTGATGCTTTTCCATAAATTTTTTTAATTTAAATAAGATTAAACTATATGAATGATTGTACAACTTCCTTTTTTTAATGTAATACTATCTTGGATATGTTTCTATATCACTGCATGTAGATCATTCTTCCTAAAGGCAGCATTGTCTCAATAATGTTGATTTAACTTCTTGACAATCAATCTTTTTTTAACTGAAGTGTCGTTGGTTGTTTTGTTAGTTTCTGGTGTACAGCAAAGTGATTCAGTTATATATATGTGTGTGTGTGTGTGTGTGTGTGTGTGTGTATTCTTTTTCAAATTCTTTGAAATACTGAACTATTGAATATACTTCCCTGTGCTATACAGTAGGTCCTTGTTATTTATTTTATATATATGGTGCGTGTTTGTGAATCCCAAGCTCCTAATTTGTCCCTCCCCACCTTTCCCCTTTGGTAACCATAAGTTTGTTTTCTATAACTATGAGTCTGTTGTATAAATAAGTTCATTTGTATCATATTTTAGATTCCACATATAAGTGATATTATATGATATTTGTCTTTCTCTTTCTGACTCACTTCACTTAGTATGATAATCTCTAGGTCCATCCATGTTGCTGCAAATGACATTATTTCATTCTTTTTTATGGCTGAGTAATATTCCATTATATATATATATATACCACATCTTCTTTATCCATTCATCTGTCCTTGACCAATCTTTACATGTAGGTGGGAGGAGTTGGGGAGAAGGGGCCAAAGGAAGGGTAGAGATTTTATAAATTTTATTGTTTAAAAATGCTAACCATCATCTGAGCCTTCAGCAAGTTGTAATCTTTTTGCTGGTGGAGGGTCTTGCCTTGATGTTGATGGGTGGTGGTGGCCGAGCCTGGGGTGGCCGTGGCAATCTCTTACAATAAGACAACAAGGAAGTTTGCCATCAATTGACTCTTCATTCCATGAACAATTTCTCTGCAATGCTGTTTGATAGCATTTTACCCACAGTAGAACTTCTTCCAAAATTGGAGACAGTTCTTTCAAACCCTGCCGCTGCTCTACCAACTAAATTTGTGTAATATTTAAATCCTTTGTTGTCATTTCAACCATTTTCATAGCATCTTCACCAGGAGTAGATTCCATCTCAAGAAACCACTTTCTTTGCTCATCCGTAAGAAGCAACTCCTCATCTGTTAAAGTTTTATTGTGAGATTGCAGCAATTCAGTCACATCTTCAGGCTTCACTTCAAATTCTAGTTCTCTTCAATTACTTCCTCCACTGAAATCTTGAACCCCTCAGAGTCATCTATGAAGGCTGGAATCAAATTCTTCCAAAGTCCTGTTGTTGATATTTTGACCTCTTCCCATGAATCATGAATGATCTTAATGGCATCTAGAATGGTGAATCCTTCTCAGGTTTTCAATTGACTTTGTCCAGATCCATCAGAGGAATCACTATCTATGGCAGCTATAGCCTTAAAAAATATATTTCTTAAATAATAAGACTTGAAAGTTGAAATTACTCTTTGATCAATGGGATGCAGAATGGATGTTGTGTTAGCAGGCACTAAAACAACATTAATCTCATTGTACCTCTCCAGCAGAGCTCTTGCATGACCAGGTGCATTATCATTGAGCAGTAACGTTTTGAAAGGAATGTTTTTTTTCCTGTGCAGTGCCTCAACAATGGGCTTAAAATATTCAGTAAGCCATGTTGTCAACAGATGTGCTGTCATGGCTTTACTGTTCCATTTATAGAGTCAGAGAAGATTTAGCATAATTCTTAAGGCCCCAGGATTTTTGGAATGGTAAATGAGCACTGGCTTCAGCTTAAAGTCATCAGCTGCATTAGCCTCTAACAAGAGAGTCAGCCTCTCCTTTGAAAATTTGAAGTGAGGCATCGACTTCTCCTCTCTTGCTATGAAAGTCCTAGGTGCTGTCTTCTTCCAATAGAAGGCTGTTTCATCTACATGGAAAACCTATTGTTTAGTGTAGCCACCTTCATTAATTCTCTTAGCTAGATATTCTGGATAACTTGCAGCAGCTTCTAGATCAGCCCTTGCTGCTTCACCCTTTACTTTCATGTTATGGAGATGGCATCTGAGAAGAAGCTTCCTCACTTCTCTCAGCCATAGAATTGAAGAGTTAGGGCTTTGCTCTGGATTAGGCTTTGGCTTAAGGGAATGTTGTGGCTGGTTTGTTCTTTTATCCAGACCACTACAACTTTCTCTGTCTTAGCAATAAGGCTGTTTCACTTTCTCATCATTCGTGTGTTCACTGGGGCAACACTTTTAATTTCCTCTGAGAACTTTTCCTTTGCGTTCACAACCTTTGCTCACTGCTTGGCACAAGATGCCTCGCTTTTAGCCTGTCTTGGCTTTTGACATGCCTCCCTCCCTAAGCTTAATCATTTCTAGCTTTTGATTTAAAAAAAGAGATGTGCAACTCTTCCTTCCACTTGAACACACTTAGAGGCCACTGCTGGGTTTAAGTGGCCTGATTTCAATATTGTTGTGTCTCAGAGAGTAGGAAGGCGCGAGGAGAGGGAGAGAGATGGGGAAATGGCCAGTCGGCAGAGCAGTCAGGAAACACACACAGCATTTACTGATTAAATTTGCCATCCTGGGCACAGTTCATGGCACCTCAACACAATGACAACAGGAACATCAAAGATCACTGATCACAGATCAGCATAACAAATATAATAATAATGAAAAAGTCTGAAATATTGAATTACCAAAATGTGACACAAAGACACGAAGTGAGCAAATGCTGTCAGAAAAAAATGGCACCAATAGACTTACTCAGTGCAGGGTTGCCACAAACCTTCAATTTGTTAAAAAAAAAAAAATGCAGTCTCTGCAAAGAGCAACAAAGTGAAGCACAAGAAAACAAGGTAAGCTGGTAGTATATCCTCTCAGGTGAATTATCTGTTCAAGCCATTTGACCATCTTTGTACTGGGTTGATTGTTTTCTTAGTGTTGCATGAAGAGAGTTTTAAAAATATATTTTGGACATAAGCTCTTTGTTGGATATGTGATTTGCAAATGTCTTTATTCTTTTTATACATAACCAGTTCAGTTTGCTAATAATTCATTGAGGACTTTTGTACCTAAGTTCATGAGGGAAACTGGTCTAGTTGGAAGAGACCAATTGGAATAGACTAATTAGAATAGTTTTCTCTCTCTCCCTTTTTTTTTGCACTGTCTTTGTCTGGTTTGGGTACCAAGATAATGCTGGCTTCATAAAACGAGTTGGGAAGTGTTCCTGCCTCTTCTATTATCTGGAAGAGAATGTGTAGGATTAGAGGTATTTCTGTTTTAAATTCTGTTAAAATTTGCCAGTGAAGCCATTTGGATCAGGATATGTCTTAATACAGTTGATTTTTTGTATATTGATCTTGTATCCTGCAACTTTGATAAATTAACTTATTAGTTCTAGTAACTTTTTTGATGATCCCATTGGATTTTTTACATAGATGATCATTGTCTGTGAATAAATACAGTTTTACAGGACTTCCCTGGTGGTGCAATGGTTAAGAATCTGCCTGCCAATGCAGGGGACATGGGTTTGATCCCTGGTCCAGGAAGATCCCACATGCTGCGGAGCAACTAAGCCCGTGCACCACAACTACTGAGCCTGTGCTCTAGAGCCCGCGAGACACAATTACTGAGCCCTCGTGCCACAACTACTGAAGCCTGCGTGCCTAGAGCCCGCGCTCCGCAACAAGAGAAGCCTCCGCAATGAGAAGCCCGTGCACCGCAACTAGAGAGAGCCTGGGCACAGCAATGAAGACCCAACGCAGCCAAAAATAAATAAATAAAAAAAAAATTTTACTTCTTTTCCAATCTTGATGACTATTTCTTTTTTTTGCCTGATTGCCCTGGGTTAGAATCACCAGTACAATGTTGAATAGAAGTTGTGAGAGCAGACATTAACAGTTTTGTTCCTGATTAGTTCCTGATTTCAGGGAGAAAGCATTCAGTTTTTCAAAATTAAGTATGGTGTTAGCTATAGTGTTTTTTTTTTAAATAGATGCCCCTTTTCAGGTTCAGAAAGTTCCCTTCCATTCCAATTTGCTGAGGGTTTTATCAGTAATGAATGTTGGATTTTGTCAAATTTTTTTGTATCTATTGAGATGATCATATGGTTTTTCTTTTTAGTCTGCTTATATGATAAATTAAATTAATTGATTTTTGAATATTTAAATCAACCCTGAATTCCTGGAATAAATCCCACTTGATCATCAGGGATTGAATTGGTAAAATTTTGTTGAGGATTTTTTTTTTTTTTTTTTGCCGTACGTGGGCCTCTCACTGTTGTGGCCTCTCCCGCTGTGGAGCACAGGCTCCGGACGCGCAGGCTCAGCGGCCATGGCTCACGGGCCCAGCCGCTCCGCGGCATGTGGGATCTTCCCGGACCGGGGCACGAACCCGTGTCCCCTGCATCGGCAGGCGGACTCTCAACCACTGCACCACCAGGGAAGCCCCTGTTGAGGATTTCTGCATCAATTTTCATGAGAGATATTGATCTGTAGTTTTCCTTTTTTTGTAACATCTTTACCTACCTTTGGTATCAGACCAATACTGGTCTTATAAAATGAGTTGGGAAGTAGTCCCTTCTCTTCAGTTTCCTGGTTATGTATAACCAGGTCTTCCCTGGTGGTGCAGCGGTTAAGAATACATCTACCAACGCAGGGGACACGGGTCCAAGTCATGGTCTGGGAAGATCCCACATGCCGTGGAGCAACTAAGCCCGTGCACCACAACTACTGAGCCTGTGCTCTAGAGCCCATGAGCCACAAATACGGAAGCTCGTGTGACACAACTACTGAATCCCACGCGCCTAGAGCCTGTGCCCCACGACAAGAGAAGCCACTGCAATGAGAAGCCCGTGCACCGCAATGAAGAGTAGCCCCAGCTCGCCGTAACTAGAGAAAGCGCGTGCGTAGCAATGAAGACCCAACGCAGCCAAAATAAACAAATAAATAAATAAAATTTAAAAAATTGTTTGATTGAATTCACTACAGAAGCCATCTGGGCCTTAAGAGTTTTTGTGTGCCTGTGATGGAGGAGAGGGATGTTTTAAACTACAAATTGAGTTTCTTTAACAGATACAGGGCTATTCCAATTTTTTACTTCTTCTTGAGTGAGTTTAGTAGCTTGTGTCATTAAAGGAATTTGTCTATTTCATCTAAACCGTTGACTTTATTGGAATATAGTTGTTAATAGTATTAATAATAGTTGTTATTATATTTTAATGTATATAGAATTGGTAATGATGCGACCTCTTTCATTCCTGATACAGATAATTTGTGGTTTTTCCCTGATCAACAGTGTGGCCTGAAGGGGATCAATTTTATTGATCTTCTCAGAGGACCAGCTTTAAGTTTACTGGGTTTCTGTTTTATTTATTTTATTGATTTCTATATTGATCTTTATTATTTCCTTTCTTTTGCCTACTCTGCTCTTTTTTCTAGTTTTTAAGGTGGAAGTTGAGGTTACTAATGTAAGATCCTTCTTCTTTTTTAATTTAGGCATTTAGTGCTATAAATTTCCCCCTAAACACTGCTTTAATGGCACCCCACAACTTCTGATATAAAGTGTTTTCATTTTCATTCAGTTAAAAAATGCTTTCTAATATCCTTTTGATTTTTCCTTTCATCCTTGGATTACCTAGAAATGTGTTATTGAATTTCCAAATATCTGGGGATCTTCTAGAGGTCTCTGTTTCTGCTTTCTAATTTAATCCTATTGTGGTCTGAGACCATACTTTGTAAGACTTATATCCTTTTAAATTTATTGAGAGTTGTTTTATGGCCCTGAATATGGTCTATCTTGCTGCTCATGCTGGTTTTCCATAATTCCTAGGTCCTATTGGGGTGATTCAAAGGACCCATAATGGAAGCCTGCACACACTGTGGGTTTCATTGTAGGAGAGGAAGACTGAGCTTGGGGACTCATGACTTTCATTGCAAGCAGAAGCAAGACTGTTCTTTGTTCAAAGGGGTGAACATTACCTCATCTGTCAAGATTGCTCATTGCAAATACAACCTAGTGAAACTGCCTGGATAAAGTGGCCAGGGTTCTGCAATTCTGGCATACCTGCAAGAATGTGCAGGCATACTCAGGACCCATGGTGGATTACCCCCCAACAAGGTCACTGAAGTTCTTTTGATTCTTCTGGATTATTTTTTTCTTTCTGTATTTCATTTTGGATAGCTTCTATTTTTTTTTAAACTTATTTATTTATTTTTGGCTGTGTTGGGTCTTTGTTGCTGCTGGCGGGCTTTCTCTAGTTGCGGCGAGTGGGGGCTACCCTTTGTTGCGGTGCGCGGGCTTCTCATTGCGGTGCCTCCTTTTGTTGTGGCACACAGGCTCAGTAGTTGTGGCTCACGAGCTCTAGAGTGCAGGCTCAGTAGTTGTGGCACACGGGCTTAGTTGCTCCGCGGCATGTGGGATCTTCCCGGACCAGGGCTCGAACCCATGTCCCCTGCATTGGCAGGCGGATTCTTAACCACTGCGCCACCAGGGAAGCCCCTTGGATAGCTTCTATTTCCATGCTTTCAAATTCACTGATCTTTTCTTCTGCAATCTCTAACCTGCCCTTAATCCCATTTGGTGTATTTTTCATCTCAGATATTATAGTTTTATTACTAGAAGTTTCATTTGGATCTTTAAAAAAAAGAATCTTCCATGTTTCTCTTTAACTTTTTGAACATATGGAATACAGCCGTAATAACTGTTTTAGCGTCCTCGTCTGTTATCTCTAACATCTATGTCAGCCCTCGATCAGTTTTGATTGATTTGCTATTTTCATTATGGGTTGTGTTTTCCTGCTTCTTTGTATAGGTGGGAATCTTTGGTTGGGCACCAGATATTTGTAAGTTTTACCTTGTGGAGTGCTGGATATTTTTGTGTTCTTATAAATCTTGAGCTTTGTTCTGTGATGTAGTTCAGTTGCTTGGAAACCGTTAACTTAACTTGCAAACAAGTTACTTGGAAAACATTTTTGTCCTTTTGGGTCTTGCTTTTATGATTTCATGATTGTTTTATGATTTTTTAGGCCAGTTGAGAGCAGTGGTCATTCTAGGACTAGTCTAGGAATAATTAATTCCATACCACTACCAATCTAGGAATAATTCATTCTACACTACTGAAGCAAGACCTTAAGTCCTCTACTCAATGCTCTGGGAATTAAACGTTTCTGCAGTCCTGTGGTTGAAGCAGCCACCCACCTGGCCCTGTGTGAATGCCATGCACTGCTCCCTCTAATCCTCTCAGATGGCTCTTTCCTCGGACTTGGGTGGCTTCTTCACAAGCATGCTCTGATCAGTACACGCTCAGGTGGGACATTCCGAAGATCTCCAGAGCTCTCTCTGTGTGTGGCCCTCTCCTCTCTGATACTTTATCCTATGAATACTAGCTGCCTTCTTCTTCCCATACTCTCAGCTTCATGTCCTCAACTCAGGGAGCCCTCCGGACTCTACCTCAATGGTCTGGTCTACAAGCCAAGGCTGTAAACTGAGGCAGTTATAGGACTCTCCCCATTTGTTTCCCATCTCTCAGCATTTCTGTCCTTCATTACATGATTTCTGGTGTATTGGAAAACCATTGCTTCATATGCTTTGTCTTTTTTTTTGCCCCCACAATTGTTTCAAGAGGGAAGGTGATTCCAGTCCTTATTACTCCATCTTGGCCAGAAGTAGAAGTTGCTTTATTAATTTCTTAACTTTAGCTGTTATGTCTTCAAGTTTGTTTGTTTGTTTTTTTCCTGTCCTCCCACTTCAGGGACTCCAATTACACAAATATTAGGCTGCTTAAAGTTTTCCCATCTCACTCATCCTCTGCTTATTTTTTTAAGTCTTTTTTTTTCCTCTCCATGTTTCATATTGCATTGTTTCTATTGCTAAGTCTTCGAGTTCATTCATCTTTTCTTGTCTACCCTGTAGTTAATCCCATTCAGGGTATTTTTAATCTCAGATGTTGTACTTTTCATCTCTAGATATTCAATTTGGGTCTTTTTAAAATCTTCCATGTTTCTACATAGCATGTTCAATCTTTCTTTTAGCTTCTTAAATACATGTAATACAGTAATAGCTGCTTTTAGTGTTCTTTTCTACTAACTCTATCAATCATGTGCCAATTTTGGATCAGTTTTTTTTTGTTGTTGTTATTTTTTGCCATGCCACGGGGCATGTGGGATCTTAGTTCCCTGACCAGGGATTGAACCTGTACCCCCTGCATTGGACGCATGGAGTCTTAACCACTGGACTGCCAGGGAAGTCCCTGGATCAGTTTTGATTGATTGTTCTCCTCATTAGAGATCATACTTTCCTGTTTCTTTGCACACTTGGTAATATTTGATAGATGCCAGAAACCGCAAAATTTACCTTAAGTGTTGAATGTTCGTGTATTACTACGTGTTCAGCTTTGTTCTGGGACACAGTTACGTGACTCGGAAACAGTTTGACCCTTTCAGGTCTTGCTTTTGCGCTTTTTCAGGTAGCACCAGTACATCATTTAGTTTAAGCCTAATGCCCCTTCCCCCACTCCCCCACTTCTGAACACTCTATCTAATTAATGCCCTGTGAATTATGAATGGAAACAGGAACTATTCCCAGCCCTTTGGAAATTCTAAGAATCATTCCTTCTAATCTTTTTGGGTGCTTCGTTCCTTGGCCTCAGGTGTTTTTCTCCCACACATTCACTGATAAGACTCAAGGGAGACCCTCTGCAAATCTCCAGGGTTCTCTCTCTCTTTGCAGCTCTCTCCTCTTCTGCAACTGGCCTTGCAAACTCTACCTGCCTCTGTCTCTCTGAACTCACAGTTGAGGGAGACCATTGAGCTGTGCCTGGGTTCCCCTTATTCTGGTACATCTTGGAAACCTTCTCCAGGCAATAACCTGGGGCAGAGTGCTCATGTCATTTGTTTTCTGCCTCTCAGGGATCATCATCTTTCATTGCCTGATGGTCAATGTCTTAAAAAGCTTTGCTTAATATATTTTCCTCCAGATTTTAGTTGTTTCAGGCAGCATTGTAAATCTGGTGTCTTTTAATACATCTCATCTGGAACCTGAAGTCCCCACAATTTTTGAAGCCTAACATTAACAGTTTTTGTAATTGCTGGTCCAGTTTCTAATAATTAAATTTACTCATAAACTTGTTTAGAGATTATAATTTTAATCCTAATTTAAACTTTAAATCCAAGCAAATTAGCTCAGTCACTGTTTCTAAGGATACTTATTTTGTCAACAAATACTTGAGCACCTAGTGGTTTCTGGGGATTACAGCTGTGAACAGGACAAGAGCCCTGGCCTCATGGAGTTCATATTCTAGTGGGCATGTTTTAAAAAAATGTTAGCATGATGTATTTGCTAATTTGTCAAAGTTTTTTTGCAGAAAGCTCAAAAAAATAAAACTAAGTGATGTAAAAATTCTAAGGAACAATGATGAATCCAGAAATACTTTTGGCTTGAAATCTGTCAACAAAGTAGTAGACCTGAACCACAGTTGTGTAGCAGCGGTGGGCAACTTTTATTCAATTTGGACATAAGTTGCACGAGGCAAGTGCCCTGCCTGTCAGCTGGCCTCTGGATTCCCGGTGTCTAACACATATGTGATAAAAAAATTTCAACCTCCTCTTCAAGGGACCTCATCTTGGTTCCTATAGGGGCATAAGGCACAGGAAACAGCCAGCCAGGACGATAGGGAGGAAAAGCCTTAAGTGCAACACATCAGGGGGAGATGGAAATGTAACATGAAGCTGGCTGCTTGTCCTCAGTTGTCAGTTGTTTTAAGACTGGCAGGTGAGAGCAGACACTTCCTGCCTTTGGTTTGGTTCCTGGCTTTTTAACATGGCTGGGCCAACTCCCTTGCCTCGGTTTCCGCGGGTGAGGGCAGGGAGGAGAGGAGGAAGAAAGGGGATGCCGTAGCTTCTAAACTTTACTTTTTAGGGGTGTATGTGTGTGGTATCTACGAATATGTGGGAATATATGGAAAACGTGAAGACGCTGGACAACTTGGATGTGCTGGGGGTGGTCAGGAGCCCAGGCCGTGTGTCCCTCCTCTGATCCGCGAACATCCACTCACCCGGGTAACCCACCTGGGCGCCCGCATCCACTCACCCGGGTAACCCACCTGGGCGCCCGCAAGTCCAGCCGCGCAGCGAGGCAGAGGGTGGGTGGGAGGCGTGGGCTGGTGCCGGCGGCCTCAGCTCGCAGCGCCGGAGGTTTGGGGCAGCACCGGGAACGCTGACGCGAACCCCTGGCCCCGCTGCCCGCCAGCAAGCGCTCGGAGGGGCGGGGGCGGGGGCGGGCGGAGGCCCGGGCGGAGGCCCGGGCGGGGCGGGGCGGGGCGGGGGGTGGGGGCGCGGCCGGGCGGGCACGTGACGGGCGGCGCGGGTATTAAGCAGGGCGGCAGCTGCTCCGCAGCCCGAGCTGGTGCTTCGCCCGCGACCCAGCGCCCAGGCGTGCCGCCCCGAGAGGACCGCGCGAAGGTCACCCCGCGCCCGCCAGCCCGTCCGCCGCCCGCGCCTCCGCCGAGCCCCGCGCGCCTCGCCGGCCCCGCCGCGTCTCCGCCCGCCCGTCCGACCGCCCGAGCCCCGCGCGCCCCGCCGCAGCCCCGGCCACCCGAGCGCCATGAACCAGATCGAGCCCGGCGTGCAGTACAACTACGTCTACGAAGATGACGAGTACATGATCCAGGAGGAGGAGTGGGACCGCGACCTGCTCCTCGACCCGGCCTGGGAGAAGCAGCAGAGGAAGGTCAGCCAGGGCCGCGTGCCCGCCGTCTGCGGGCTGGACCCGCGTGTCTGTGTGTCGCCTTCCCCGGGGGGCGACCGCCCGGGGGCGCCGCCGACCGTGTGGACTAGCGGGAGGGAGCTTGATGGAGGGTCGTGTTGTCCCATGTCCTCGTAGCCGGGAAAAGTCCAGGGACAGGCACGGACCTGGGCGTCGTGAGTGCGCGCGCGCACGATTGTGCGTGGGTGCGCGCGTGTGTCACATAAGAGTCACAAAACGAACAATGTTAGGGGAAGAACAGTGCAGCCGTTTCTGTTTTAACCTGCATTAGTCCAGAATGTGAAAGTCTCAGGTCTGTTCCTGATCCCTTGAGTCTGTGACCTTGGCCACAGAGTTGTGTCTTCTGGTCCCGTTGTGTCCCATTTCCCCCTAACCCGTCTTTCTCCAAGTAAAAGAGGTCAAAAGAACATCGGCTTCATTCCGATTTTCACAGAGCTGCCCCAGAGAGTAATTGAAAATCATTTATTACATGTTTTGGGGTTCCCTGGAGAGAGATGCTGTAAGAACACTAGACATTCACCGATAAATTAATAGTTATTTCACACTCTATTTACGGTTCATTGAGGTGAGCGCACAGGGACGAGGGAGTCAGCCAGCTCTAAAAGTTCCCTTCCCATCTTGGTTGGCGCTCTCTGGGGGCCCAATGGAACATTCCACTATCTCAAGGTTTCTTCTTGATCCCCTTGGCTAGAATTCTAGGGACTGCTCACCAGGAGGCTAAATCTCGCCTCCTGTTTGGGCACAGAGCCTGGCTGGGTCAGGGATGCCAACCCAGACCTGCTCACCCAACCTTATGATGACAGTGTCCTGGCAAAAGCAAAGTGCCCTCTGCTTTTCCCCCCTATTTTTCTCGGGGTGGGGCAAAGTGGGTTTCCCTTCTAAGGGCCTGCCATTAAGTGGATAACGTCTGTTGACCATCTGTGTGCCTGGGATTGCTCTGTGTAGCTGCCACTGTGGGGGATTATCTGATAGTGCCTGGTGAATGTGTCTGACTATAGGAAACACATACTCCCAACAAACAGTGTTAGCTGAAGGAGAGAGGTCCCACATTTGGATAATTATCAGATAACCATTTTAGGGTTTTTTTTTTGTTGTTGTTAAATAACCATGATATTTTCAAATCAAGATTTTTCTTTTGTTGTCTATTCTCTTTTAAAACCACTTACTATTATTGTTTTAAAGCTCTAATTTAGCTACATTTCATTCTCCCCCTTAGTTCCATCATCCCTGCCTTCTTGGAAACAGTAGAATGGGAGTGATAAGTAGAAGTTGAGTCTATAAAGGAGAATAAAATTTCAAACCTTCTACAATTTTTTAAACACCTGGCTTGAAGATTATTAATGTGTTGTTATTATTAGTTCGTCATCTGAGCTAATTGCTGCATCATCAATGAGAAAGAAGTTAAATAGTTGCTTTAATTTTTAACAGTGAGTGTTTCTTTTTAAAAATTTTCCCCACAATTTTGATTACTACATTTTTTCATGGATTTTTAAAAAAGTCTTAAGTCTTTGTTGCAGAGATTGCTTTTTTTTTTTCCTCATGAGGAAGAGCAAAATAGCTAAGGAATTGGACAGGTAGTCTGCCCATCATTTTTGAAAGTAATAGTCTAATCACAGTGGTTTCTGTTGATTTTTTAAAATTACAGTACAGGATAGAGTTAATTTTAGTTTCCAAAGACAACGATATATGTCTTCTGTCATATACATATAATTTTAAAATTATTTTTAATATATGATATATAATTATATATATTTTTAAATTCACAGTATTTTTGGATATAATTTCATTGTGATTTTTTTAAAGTTTGGGGTTCCTGCGTGAATATATTATTATAATTGTATAGCACTTGTATATTATATATTAAAAAACAGACATATGTCATCTTTTTCTCAGGTAGGTTGAGTGCTGTGTTGTGACTTTAGTGACAAACAAAACAGAGCCAAACATTACGTTAGGACACAGACCTGAACAGATCCAGAAGATCCTCTGTTTCTACTTTTGGTAGAGAACCCACTCAAGTCAGTAAAGTAATACTGAACTGTGAGGTCCCGGCAGGCAGAGCAGTAGCCTCTATTTATGTCCTATGAGCCAAACTGCTGGAACAGGACAGGGATAAAATGCCATTGTTTCTATTGTGGGCTACCTTTTCCACACTTGCCATTTCAATGATATGCTGGGTATGAGATCTGTCAACAGATGCTGGTAACACATGATGACGTCTGTAGCGTTATAATGGATGAGGGACCTAATTATATCCACAGTTCACAGAGTCTCATGGGCTGTGGTAAACCTTGCTCTGGTATGGAATGCCTTGCTACAGAAGGACTTAGTAAAACTGTAGTGCTGTGTGTGTATGTGATGGGAGATCTTTTTTTTTTTACATAAAATTTACCATCTTAACCATTTTAAATTTTTTTTTTTTTTTTTTTTTTTTTGCGTTACGCGGGCCTCTCACTGTTTTGGCCTCTCCCGTTGCAGAGCACAGGCTCCCGATGCGCAGGCTCAGCGGCCATGGCTCATGGGCCCAGCCGCTCCGCGGCATGTGGGATCTTCCCGGACCGGGGCACGAACCCCTGTCTCCTGCATCGGCAGGCGGACTCTCAACCACTGCGCCACCAGGGAAGCCCAATCTTAACCATTTTAAAGCATCCAGTTCAGGCGTGCTACGTACATTCACATTGTTGTGCAATCAATCTCCAAGACTCTTCATCTTGCAGAATTTAACTCTGTATAAAACAATAACTTTCTATCCTCTCCACCCCCTAGCCCCTGGCAACCACCCTTCTACCTTCTGTCTCCATGGATTTGACCCCTGAGGACCTCATATGGGTGGAATCACAGACTATTTCTCCTTTTGCATCTGGCTTACTTCACTTAGCATAATGTCCTCAAGGTTCATCCACGTTGTGTCATGTGTCAGAATTTCCTTCCTTTTTAAGGCTGAGTAATATTTCACTGACTGTATGGACCACACTTTGTTTATCCATTCATTGATTGATGCACACGTGGATTGCTTCTACCTTTTGGTTATTATAAATAATGCTGCTGTGAACATGGGTGTACCAATATCTCTTCATGTCCCCGCTTTCGGGTTTTTTTGGTTAGATACCTAGAAGTGGAATTTCTGGATCTTGTGGCAATGATTGGTTTTCAATTTTTTGAGCACATGCAGTGCTTTTTCCAAAAGAAGGGCAATTTAGAAGATGTTGAATTTGGCATGAGTATGTACAGGCATTTCAAAGTGCTCTCCTCTTGCAGGGGTGTTTAAGAATATTTGTAGTCACATAAGTGAAGCTCTCTTTAGTGGACTTCTGAAACTTCTAGAGCTTTGGTGGTTAGAAGTAAGCTTCTCCTGGAAGCAAAGAGCACATTCAGCCTTTAATTCAACTGCGGCCTAATCGGGAGGTGACTTGTCAGAACAGCAATGCTGAATATGTGTGCTATCTCCGTGGGCACAGGGCGCTGTCCTTCACCACTCTGGGAGGCTAGAACAGACCTTTTAAGGAAATGACTGTGTGTTTCGATACATAAAGGGCCCTTACATCCTTAATCTGTATAGGGCTAGGTGATCGATACTCTTTTTCACCAGCTGTGGAGAGCATAAGAGAGTCATTCATTTATTCCACATTCAGAATCCTGATTAGTGTTCATCGTTCCTAAAGAAATCCAAGTTCTTCCGCAGAGTCACAGTTTAGATGGAGCAGCTCACTGTTCTCCTCAGCACACCTGCTGCCTGTCCTGTCATCAGGCTGAAATGTTGCCACGTGGGGTCAGGCAGTGGGGAAGGACGCTTGTGTGGGAGCAGCTGTGCACAGGTTGGATTAAATAGAGGATCCAGAACCTGCCAGTTGCCCCTTTCCGTGTCTCAAGGAGCAACTGCTGGTTAAGGGTGCAGGTCAAGGCTCTTCTCCCCTGCACAGTGGAGTACGCTCTTGCGGGAATTTTCCCTGGGGAAAGAAAGGCACGAATTGTTCCAACGAGGTAAACGATTAAGGAGGGGCCTGGGAAGTGTCTCAGATTCATGAGACCCAGATGAATCTCAGCTCTGCCTGGTACCCTCTGTTTGGCCGTAATCAAGTCACTAAGCCTTTCGAGTTCCATCTAGAAAATAAAGATAAGGGATTCCTGTCTTTCTTGCCTCACAGAGTTTTTCAGAATCAAATGGTCAAACTAGTTTACGTCGAAGGGGCTTTGTACGCTGTACAGGGATCTGTAAATGTTCAAATATTATTACTATCCTAGTGCAGCCTAATAATTAATTTCATCAGGTGGTGTTGTAGTAATTAGCGCTGTGATTGAATTTGTGAGGTTGAAGAAGCACGTGATTTGTTCTTTAGTGACTTGGATGTACTTTTCAAAAAAATTGTGGTAAAATCGACATAACATAAAATTTACCATTTTAACCATTTTTAGGTGTACAATTCAGTGACATTAATACATTCACATTGTTGTGCAACCATCACCACCATCCATCTCCAGAACTTTTCCATCTCACCCCCAAGTTAAACTCTGTGTCTATTAAACAGTAACTTCCTAGTACCTCCTCCCCCCATGTACCTTTAAAGGTAGGGTTTACACGCTTCCACACTTAGAACAAGAAGTTGTTTAATAACAAGTGCCAGGTGCTTGTTGTATAAAGAGCAAAAAATTTAGGAGATCAAGTAAGGAAAACCATTGTGGGTGAGGATAATGGGGAAACAGCTTTACAAGGGAGTAGAACTTGGGGTGGGCCTTAATTTGAGGAGTAAGTAAATACTAGCTGGGTGGCGAGGAGAGAGAAACAGAACATTCCTGGCTAGAGAAATAGAGTGAACAGTCTAGGCTTAATTGAAGCTAAAAATACAGATTCAGATTTAGAGAGAAAATTGCATAGGTGATCCGGGGCCAGTTTACAGAGGACCTAGGATGCCAGGGTGAGTGTGGACTTCGTTCTTCAAGCAATGCAGAGCTCTGGGAACATTTGAGCCAGGAAGAGCCATGCTTCAAGTAGAATATTGTTTGCAGAATAAATTGCAGTGGGTGAAGGGCTGAGGTGGGGGACCCAGGTAGAAGCCCATTACGGGAAAGATACCTTTAAAGTGGTGAGGATTAGAAGCAGTGGTGAGGAAGCCATCAATTTGAGAGTGATCAGGAGGGATTATAAAAAGTATTAAATAACCCCATGTTGTTGCATGGCAGGCTGTTGTATAAATCCAATTAAGCAGACATGATCTCATCATTAGAGCTCCCGGGTTTAAAACTCAAGATAGTGATATTGACAAGTAACAAACAAACTAATGAAGAGTGTCTGCTTATCTAACCAGGAGAGGTGTCTGGGTGGAAGGCTGACCATTTACAGGATGTATCATTCAGTGCAGGGGCTGAGTGCTGAGGGGCAAGTTGTGTGTCCAGGTGGCCATTGCCTAAATGCAGGGCTGGAGTTTCAGGCAGCCTTTGATGTCCAGAGAGAGTTGCTGATGGGCAGGCTTGCAAAGGCAGAATCTTGTATGAGCCCTAAGAAATCTCTGCCCCCAGAAGGGCTGTTGTTCTCAAGATGCCCTTGGTTTGCTATGGAGAAGCACAGGTGCAGGAGTTGTAAGGTGGGGAAATCACTCTTTGTGATTTCTGCATCTTCTCTTAGGCACGGCGGTGTGTCCTGGGGTCTGCCCTACCCCTTCAGCCACATTCACCAAGGAAGAAACTTGAGCCCAAGATACGATTTTCCGGGAGCGTGGGAGGAGGAATAGAACTCTTAGCTGGGAAGCCTAAAGAACAGCAGCTTCAGAAAACTGTCAGAAAGCCCTACAGTCGGTTGCTGCAGCTGGGCTACAGAAAAGGTGCAGCTCTGGGGTGGGTGGAGGCACTCCCGTGATGAGCAGAGGAGTTGGTACGGAATACGTTGGAGGACAGTCAGAACTGTACCGCTGTTTCCGTGGGAACGGTACTAGTTCTTCCAGAAAGAACAGAAAGCAGAGATGAGGGGGAAAACGCTTGCTAACTACTGTGCTAGACTTGGTTCAAAGGAAGGAAAATCTTGAGTGCCAGAAATGTGTTTTTCTAAAGAAGCTGAGGAACATGTTTTACACAAGCACGTATCCGTCTGAGCACTTGCGCACTGGCCTCTGAGCCCACACCACACCTGTACCCCTCCCCACGATTTTCTTGATCAGAAACTGGATGTTTTCTCCTGCAGCCGTACTGAAGGGCAGAATAGAAGTGGAGCACAAGCATGGCTGTTTATCCTTTTCATTCCTTTGGCAGACGTTTATTACGGTCCCGCTAGAGGCCGGGGTTAGGGAATGGAGTTGACACCACCCCAGGCTTTAAGGAGCTTGCAGCTTAGTTCAAGAGACAGAAAGGGCAGTGAGAAGTACAGAGGAGGGACACCCAGTTCACCCTGGCCGGTGGAAGGGAGTGGAGAGCATTTCCAAAGCCCCTCCTGCATGGTCCCCTTTCCCGGTGCCTGGAAGCATCTTCCTCCCTGGCGCCCATGCAGGGAAGCTGGGAGTTACCCTTGAGGCTTCCCTCTCTCTCAGCTCCTGTGAGCCCACCTCCTAAAGTCCTCTGGACCCTGCCCCTTCCTCCCATCATGTGCTTTAAGGCCTTCAGGGCCTCTGCACTTCCTGCCTGGATGGGGGTGGTGGCCCCTGCTTTGTCACCCTTCCACATACCGTACTTGCCTTCAGGCTTTTTTCTGCCTGACGCTGCAGGAGGGATCTGTATAAAAACACAGCCTGGTCATGGTATTTCTGCTTAAAGCCCCTGTGTGGTTCTTTATTGCCTTCAGGAGGGTGTTGGGAGCCAGGCCTGAGCCAGCCTCTGTCTGCTGCGCCTCTCCCCCTAGGGCTCCTGGAGCCCACGTGTTTGATTCTCCTCTTGGCTTATACCCGAGACTACCTCCTCTACCCGCCCTGGGAGTTCATCTTCCTCGGGCCCCTCCTCTAGAACATGGGTCCCTGGGTGCTGTCCTGGTCTCCCCTATGAGCAGACACTGTCCTGTGGCCCCCTGGCCCTGCAACGGTCCTGCTTAGAGTCTGCACTCACATTTGTGAAATGCAGGAATTATAAGTCATATTTCTGAAAAGAATTTAGTACCATTAAATTTTTTTTTTTGCAATCTTTGCAACTCCTTGAGCTACAAATGTATTAACTCCAGCTCATACTTGTTTAATGCTCCTTAAAGAGCAAGTTCCCCAAACGATGGACTTCTCCGACTTAGCTCTTATTCTCAGACTGAGCCTACGAAGATAAGATGTTTAATTAAAAAAAAACCAATAATTTGTAATTTAGAGATTTGGGGAATAAAATAAAATCATACATGTAGATTTATTTAAATGATACTAAAATGTGTCACCATATTAATGAACAAAGCTCTGGGAGCCCAAATTGGATTGGAAATGACTGTTTTGTCCAGATTGAAAACCTTTACCCACATCATAGAGAAAATTCCAAATTCATTTAGATTCAGAGAAGTATACATTTAAATTTGTTCTTCTCAATGTAAAACCTGGTAAGACAAAAACTTTTGGAAGACATGGTAGGCTTCACAGTAGCGGAAATGGAAAAGAGAGAAGAGATGCAGATGATTCTGCAGAGTATGTGGACCCTGGAAAAGAATTGGCCTGGGCGGTATTGATATAAGCCGAACCCAAGACTACAGAGTTAGCATGGCTTTGAGTTGTCTTGCTGTGTTTGTTTGTTTTTGCTAGGGGATAAATGTATTAGTCATCATTCCTAGAAATTTCTATATAATGAAAATAGATTCTCATTAGCCTCTGTTACAACCTTTTCATTAAAAGGCATGCTATCGCGGGAAAAACTCTTATTTTTTAGTGATTGTAAGGATCAAGTGGGCAAGTAAGTGAATAGGAGGTTGAGGGGAAATGAGAACAGTATTTGATATTGAAGGTATGACTGAGTCTTATACAGACAATTATAATTGAGATTGGCAACTCAAGAAATGCTCGGGAATTCCCTGGCTGTCCAGTGGTTAGGGCTCCAGCTGCCACTGCAGGAGACACGGGTTGGATCCCTGGTCGAGGAACTAAGATGCTGCATGCCACGCAGCACGGCCAAAAAAAAAAAAAAAAAAAAAAATCCTGTCTTTTAGAGTCATGAGGAGTCTTTAAGTTTCTTCATTATAGTCCAACAGGATGGGAAGATAATAATTATTTAGAAGGTAGGTAATCTAATCTCATTGTTTTTTATTAGGATTTTAAGATATTTTGTATGCATTAGGTTGAACCGTAGGAAATTTTTGACACTGACCATTTTGACCTCCAAAAATTGCAGTTTCTTATGGCTCAACCCAATAAAACCACTTTACCACTATTGTCCCACTATATTCAAGTTACTTGACCAAGACCACACCACAGCCAAGCCATAAAACTGAGTTCAGCTTGTTTCTAGTCTTACCTCTAAGGCCTTTGGTATTCATTTGGGAAAATAAGGGGTGGTTAGGTTTTGTAGAAGTTAAAAATGTGAGGTTTGGATTGAGGGCTTGACAGCCCATGGAAATATCGAGAAGGAAGGTCAAGCCTAGAGATTTAGGTGTGGGAGTTATCTGCTCAGAGGCCATGGTTGAAACTGTAAGGAGGGGATAGTGGAAGATCTACCTGCCAGGTGCTGAGGTGAGCTTAACATCGAGGGCTCCCAGAGGAAGCAGTGATTACTGGAACGTGGAAGCCTCGCTTCTCTGGATGAAAACATGCATTTACTGGATGACTTAAAACTAGATGAACTGTTGAAATGTCTGATTTTCTTCCGGGAGAAATCTCACCTTGGTATTTCTCTGGAACTTCGCCAGTCCGTCTGAATCTGACATTTGAATCCGTTTAGTCGCTGGAACAGAAACCCAGGGCTTTGGCACCGTGGAATGGGAGATCTTTTAGCTCATGAGATAAGTTATGCTTGCAAAGGAAGTGAGAAGCTGTAAGAAACTATTTATGGCGGTGTGCTCAAGTCTGTGACATAAAATCCTTCTGCAGCTGGAATGGCCAAGGCTGGGCTTTATTGAGGAAGACTTTATTGAAAATTTGTAAGGATTACTGAAGAAAGTAGTTTCATTACTGAAAAGAATTGGTTTCATCTTAACATACCAAGTGTAGCATTCAACCACAAGGTGGGTTTTCCTTTTCTGTTTTATCATTTATAAAATTAAGAAAATAGGATGAGTGGTGGTCCTCATTTAGGGGTTTTGTTTTAAGGTTTAAAAAATATTATTGATATTTTGCGTGTATCAGTCATGAAAATAGTAAAAGACATAACAGAATTGCAATCAGTTTCGAGATTACCCATAGAGGGTAATATTTTCCTATTTTAAAACAAATCCATGTTGGAGGGGCGGCAAGGGTAAAGATCAGGTTGGGCTGGGACGTGAGGAGGGGATATTCGTTGGAAAAATGCAAACCATGTGTTTTACATTTTGTAAACCGTACAATTTCTATTCTGTTACTGCAGTTTATGAAATAGGAAGTATCTGAATATTTCATTGCATACCTTTCCTGTTAAATTTTGGGACAAAATGATGTTTATTTTCATTTTTTCAGTATAACAGCAAAACAAAAATACTCCAGTAAGACAGTAAAAGTGATATTTTAAGATATGGATTTTTTTCCAGTGGATTAAAAAAAGAATGGGAGGGGATTTGGCATATGGTTCCCAGTATCCCCAACTATTCAGTATATAGGGCAGAGCAGCTATTTATTGAGAATTTGCAGGCACTGTTTAGACCATATGTATTATTTTATTCGAACGTCACAGCAGTCTTAGGAGATGAGTATTGTGATTCTCATTTTTCAACCAGGGAGGTTAAGTAACTTACCTAAGGGTGGTTGAGGGTGGGGAAGTGGTAGCTGGAACATGCACACAGAATTTTGTCTAAATTACAAAGACATTCTCTCTCACAATCGAAATTTTATAACACATGGAGATGCTAATTATTTTATTGCACATTTTGGTCTGCAAGTGCCAGAGCTGAAGTTTGGATCCAGGATGCTTAACTCCAGAGGCAGTGCTTTTATTTTTATATTTTTAAAATTTATTTTGTTGAATTTTAGTTGATTTATAATGTTGTGTTAATTTCTGCTATACAGCAAAGTGATTCAGTTAGACATATATATCCTTTTCCATATTCTTTTCCACTATGGTTTATCACAGGATATTGAATATAGTTCCCTATGCTTATACAGTAAGACCTTGTGGTTTATCCATTATATATATATAATAGTTTGCTTCTGCTAACCCCAGGCTCTCAATCTGTCTCCTTCCCCCTTGGCAGCCACAGGTCTGTTCTCTATGTCTGTGAGTCTGTTTCTGTTTTACAGATAAGTTCATTTGTGTCTTGTTTTACACTTCACATACAAGTGATACAATATGGTATTTGTCTTTCTCTTTCTGACTTATTTCACTTAGTATGATAATCTCTAGGCCCATCCATGTTGCTGCAAATGGCATTATTTCATTCTTTTTAATGGCTGAGTAGTATTCCATTGTATATATGTACCACATCTTCTTTATCCATTCCTCTGTTGATGGACATCTAGGCTGTTTATTGGCTATTGTGAGTAGTCAAAGGTGGTGCTTTTTAACCACTAAATTTTTCTGTTTTCGTTGCTTTTTTGCTCAGAGTTTTAACCAACAACCCAGAGAAAACACCTGGAATTCAGTATTCCTAAGTTTTCACTTATCCAAAACCTACTGCCCATGCATAAGGGTGTGTGTGTCTGAATTTTTAATTTCTAAATGGGTCCAGGGGGAGCATCTGATGAGAATGAGAAGACTAAATTTTGAGTTATGGTAAATACTGTCCTTCCAAGGTAACCCCAAGTGAGGGCCTAGCAATCACTCTGTCCCACAAAAGTGCCAGAGGAGGAGGAAACGGACCACAGGAAAAGCCAACTACACCTCTCAAATGGAGGCTTACAGGACATGCCATTAAGGGCACATCTTTGGAATTACCTGCTGGTCTGTCTGACACAGTTCCAAAAGGAAGCCGGAGTTCAGGATGCCTAAGCATTTGAGTCAGTTCCCGTTTGGAACTAGAAAAGGAGACTTCCAGTGGCAAGAGCATAGATTAGAGCCGTCCTCCTGCAGACGTGATGTCTTAGTGGACAGGGATGTTCTCCAAGGTTTGGGCTCCACAGAGATTCGGCCAAAGGCAGTGCCAAGGACTCCCTTCACTTTACATTGAAAAAAATCCTGCCTTTCTTTTATTTATTTTTAACTTCTTATTATGGAAAATTTCAAACATATATAAAAACAGGACATATAGTGAATCCCTCTGAATCCCACTGGCCAAGGAAAACCAAAGTTTCATGAATAGGGGATGCCTGGTTCTTTTTTCCCCCAGCTTTATTGAGCTGTCATTGACAAATAAAACATTTTATATATTTAAAGTGTGCCACATGTTTTGATAAATGTATACATTGTGAAATAATTACCAGGGATGTCCAATACTAAAAGGAAAAAAAAAGTTTTTATGTTCAATAGATGCTTTATTCTCTAAACGAAATTTTGAATCAAAACTGCCAATTAAGCCTACAGTTGCCTTCCCTGTTTTGAAACATCAGTCTCCTCCCCCCCAGACCCCACGCTTCCTGCTACCCCTTTTGGCTGTCCAGGCCTCCTCCCTGCTCTGCTGGGATACCTCTCCTAACCCCCAGTTCTCCTAGTAATTTCTCATGCTGTTAATGTTACAACTGGCTATTTCTAAAAACCAAAGATTGCCAAGACCTGCTTTTCCAGAGATCATCAATATTTTAAAGGTGACCTTTCTAAGACAATAACGCTGTTATCTAATTCCAATGGTGAATTTCAGGCTCTGTAGGAGAAGAGGACAGAATTGTGCAAAGAAAGCACTGTTGGCAGAGGTAAAGCCTTTTAACATCCTGTAAATGGGGATGGTTAACTGCTGTTTGTGGCCCCTTGTAAAGTCAGTACTGATAGGGTATTTCTCTTCTCCTGCTGCAGACTGATCTGATAAACTGACCCCATAACCTCCTTCAGGTTTATTGGTCTAGCGCCCGCGACCACTGCTTTTACTTCTTTGAGTGGGGAGCCTGAATTTGAGACAGGAGGTGGGCACCGTGTCTGAAGAGGCTGAATTTGATACCTCTGCATCTTTGTTTCCTCCACCACCCCAGAGTGCAGGGAGGAAGGAGCAGAACACACGTGTTAAGTGTTCTTGGGGAAAGGTTATTTTTAGGGGCAGTTTTGCCAAGACTGCTTCTGCAGCTTTTCTTTAGGTACAGATCACATCCTCACCTGCTTAGGTATGTGAATTTCTAGGGGAGCCCTGGGAGGGATGGGGGCTGCTGCCTGCACGTAGCAGTTCCAGGCCACCCCCTTCCTTACAAAGATTCATTTTAGTTTGTTTCCCAGCTTTATTGAGATGTAATTGACATGTAATATTGTGTAAGTTGAAGGGTTACAACATCTTGCCCATCTTTCAGGTTCTCTATTCTTTTTTTTTTTAAGAAGATGTTGGGGGTAGGAGTTTATTAATTAATTTATTTATTTTTGCTGTGTTGCGTCTTCATTTCTGTACGAGGGCTTTCTCTAGTTGTGGCAGGCGGGGGCCACTCTTCATCACGACGTGCGGGCCTCTCACTATCGTGACGTCTCTTGTTGCGGAGTACAGGCTCCAGACGCGCAGGCTCAGTAGTTGTGGCTCACGGGCCTAGTTGCTCCGCCGCATGTGGGATCTTCCCAGACCAGCGCTCGAACCCATGTCCCCTGCATTAGCGGGCAGATTCTCAACCACTGCGCCACCAGGGAAGCCCAGGTTCTCTATTCTTTATGCAAGGAAATGAGGAAGGAGGGTGGACTGATTCCAGAGGTAGGGTGACCCCTCATCCAGGTTTGCCCAGGACAATCCCAGTTGTGGCTCTTGTCCCAGAGTAACTATAAATAGCATCACCTTTGACTCTCAGAAGTGGTCCAGTTCGAATTCTGTGGTCACTGTTCAGAGGAGATACACAAGGCCACCTCAGAGAAGGTTACCATAGTATCGAGACCCAAATAATTTGTATATTGGACAGTAATGCCTTTTCTCAAAGTTCTGGCCTATTTCTGAACTTGAAAGAATGCAAATATTGGTGAAATGAGAGTTCTAAAACTTCGACAGTTTTAAATATCACTGTCTAGTAATTTCTGAATCTTCTAACTCACGAATCCTTTAGAAGACCAAGCCTTGTAGCCAGCGGTGGGAGTGAGCCCTGCGTCTGGAGGGTGTGGGACCACGGACCCCGCTGGATGCCTACTGTGGGCCAGGTTTCCCTCTGAAATGCACATTGTCGTCATCCTTATGGTAGTTTGTATGCCGTCCGTGTGGTTTTATAAATAGTATATATACTCATATGCAGATAGCTTGCTATTAATACGTGCTAGGCTTTAAGGGTGCTTATTTTGCACATCTAAAAAACTAAGGGTTAAACTTTCTTGAGATATCTGGACCAATTTCCAAGGTTGGATCTCTGGGTTTGTCCTTATGACAGCTTAAGTCTTTTTCTAATAAAATTGTATATATCTTTAGACACTTGAAAGTCTGGAAGTGAAGTGGTGATAAATATATATACTGTGGGACAAAATCGTGTTTCATGTAAAATTGTCCCTTCTGTCATGAGACACAGGTGGGGCTGTCACCATTCGAGTCCATTAAGGACTTGGTCGGCAAGCAGGGTGAATGTGGTCAGAAATACTTGGGGAGTGACAGTGGGTTCTATTGCTGTCTGTCACTGGTGTCTGGGTAACTGGATACTGAGGATTTCTCTGCTGCGGTCCTTGGACTTGGACAGTGTGTACCTTCTCCGTGGGCATTTTAAAACTTCACATTGAAATAGGGATTTTAGTGTCAAACTTAAAAAAAGTCCTGAAGTAGCACCTCACTGACTGATTAACTTAAGAAATGTAAGCTTGCTGGAATGTATCCAATGTAAGTAGTTTTTCTTTTACAGGTAAAAAGATGGAGGCTGAGTGAAAGAAAGCTAGCTAACATAATTACAGATAACCAGGGAAGGGAGAAGAATCTAGCCTAACAAATGATATAGACTTTCCCAAACTACCTTTTTAAGATACATTTTCAAATAATCACATCACCCAAGTCATGTCTTCACTACAGAAAATATGGAGAAGAAATTTAAAAAGTCATACTGTAGGGAAAACTAGTGGTAACATTTTGCCATATTGCCTGCTAGATGACTTGACGCCGCACTAGAAAAGCATGTATTTCTGTCTTTTATACTATAATATATGACTGTCTGAAATGGCTCAGGATACGAAGACTTTATTATCTATTTTTATGAACACTTTTTAGTCAGCATGAGCCCTAGGGAAGAACCTCTCGATGGAGGAAAGCCCAGCCTGGTTCCCCCAGGGCGGAGTGGGCAGGAACTTTGGAAGTGACCGGCTTTCCTGGTTTTTAGCCCTTCTGTTTTCCAGAGCTTTCCGCGTATGTAGAGCAAAGCTGTAGACGGACCTAATTGGAGGCTGTTCCTCACTTAGAACTGTGCTCTGTCCAAACTGCCAACGCAGAGACTGGCGTATTATAGAGAGCTGTTCCCTTTGAAATGAACACTTGAATTTCTCTGTGCAGACAGCCATTTGTTTGGGTCCCTGAAAATAGTAACAGTATGGTGAACCTGAATTAAAGAATATTTATTTTGGTGTCTGGGTAGTACAAGCTGCTTCCCCGGTTGCTGGGATGGACCGGGGTTGGGGAGGGGGCCGTCAGTGTGCTTTTCTTTAAACTTGAATTCATCCTCAAGAAGAGAATCGTGAAAGTACAATTAATGTTGCTTTTGCCTATAACCGAGCAACAGTTGGGTCTGCCCTGTCCCAGAGCCATGTCTTACACATAATTACCCAGGCTCCAAGGGAACAAGTTATTTTGGAAAGCATAACTTAGGATCAATCGTATGTGAGGCTGTTCGGAGCCTTAAATGCTTGCTTACCAGAAAGTCGTCAAAGGAATTCTCTACGGAGGTCGTGCCAGCTTGGGGGAGGCAGGTGTGACCCCACAAAACTCCCAGCCAGCGGCTAAGTCAGGCTCTTGACCTCAGGAAATCTTTAAGCTCAGGTGACCAGGCACCAATAGCTTTCATGTGGTTCTTTGAGCTTACCGCTTTTTGTTTTTAATACTTTAGAGCAAAAATGACCAAAACTTTGATTCTGTAGAGATTTGATTTGGTTAGCGTATGCCTCCAATTGTTTAGGAAGTATCTGCATATTTCTAATCTTAACTTTTTTTTTTTCCCATTTAACAGTTAAAATGGGGAAGTTTCATCAAGATCATTTAACTGTCCTTTAGAAGACAGCAGGCTGTAACTTTTTTTCTTATAATTAAGATTTTGTTTCAAGCATTGCAAAACATCCCTTGGAATTAAAGGAGAGGTAGTTTGGATTGCAAACTAGTATTGGGAGTCAGTGGCTCACAGAAGTGTTTGATGTCCTTGCTTAGGTTGCTTCCCTCTACCTTGAGAACTGCAGAGATGCAGAGATGAGTAATTGCCCCTGAAAAATAAGAATTAGGAGAATGAGTAATAAGGACTCCTGTAAGTGGTAATAAAATGTTTGTAGGAAATTTCATGAGCTGGGAGGAAATTAACAGATGGAGGTACTTCAGCTTCCAGAGAAATGTAAGATTTTTTTATGAAACAGAGAAAAGTGCTAAATAATTCAACCCAAATCCAATATTATTTCTGGTGATCTGTATAAGAGGGAACACGGGGACGCACATTGGGTTTTAAATGAAAAAGGAATGCAGTAAGCTGAGACTTCAGACAGTTGTCATTTTCACAGGACAAGCAAGGCGTACTGTTATTAACATCAGCAAGTGATAGACCTCAGTTATTTTAGTGTATCATTCTTTTTGTAAAATTTTTGCTCATGTCCTTTTTTATTTTTTATTGAAGTATAGTTGATTTACAATGTTGTGTTGATTTCTGGTGTACAGCAAAGTGATTCAGTTATATATATATAACTTATAACTATATACTTCCCTTATAGTTTGTTACAAGATACTGAATATAGTTCCCTGTGCTATATAGTAGGACCTTGTCGTTTATCTATTTCATATATATTAGTTTGTATCTACTAATCCCAAACTCCTAGTTTATCGCTCCCTCACCCTCTTTCCCCTTTGGTAACCATAAATTTGTTTTCTGTGTATCATTCTTGTGCATTAATTACTATTTGTCTTCATCAAAATCAGTAAAATTTAGACCAGAATAGTGAAAATTTTAGCACATGTGAATGTTGACCTCTTTTTAGAAGAAAGACTAAAACTATTAAAAGGTAGTTCTTAAATAAAGGTAAAACCACGACTCTCATACAAGAAGAAAAATAAACATGTTAAAGATGTTATTTAACTTACTAATGAGAAAACTGGAGAGGTGTTCCAGCCAGTTCAAAAGAGACTCTGAAGAACAGTAACATTTATAGATCTACATATTGAAATTAATGTCCAAATGGTGGCAGATACTTTTCTGTGGGTGGAAGGAGGGTTGTCCCTGAACTGGACAGAATGCATTCCTTGTCTGAAGACAAGAATGACTTTGCATTGCTCTTGATCATCTTTGGCTTAGATAGATGAGCTGTAGAAGAGCATAGAAGTGATGCCGTAGACAATGCACAACTTTCCCTTTGGAGCTCAGATGCTTCCCAACATAAAGTACCTCATTTAGCTATTTCCTCTTTCCAAATTTCATAACTTTCTGTTACATCCTTTCTGGAAGTTACAGAAGAGACTCCACATAGTAGGCAGGTCATTCCTTTTTTATTTATTTACTTATTTATTTTTAATTTGGTTGAGACTGGGTCTTAGTTGCGGCAGGCAGACTCCTTAGTTGCAGCACATGGGATCCTTAGTTGTGGCATGCGGGATCCTTAGTTGCGGCATGTGAACTCTTAGTTGCACCATGTGGGATCTAGTTCCCTGACCAGGGATTGGACCCAGGCCCTCTGCATTGAGAGTGTGGAGTCTTATCCACTGCTCCATCAGGGAAGTCCCAGACAGGTCATTCCTTAAACCGGAATTAGTCCGGGCTAGATTTGGCTTTGTTAAAAAAACTGAAAAGCATTTTTGTCCTGTTAGGCAGCCTCAAGGGTTTTTATCACATTTCTTCATCTATTCTGAACATCCAGGGACTAAATGGAAGTCAGTCTTATGAGCCTGGTGATTGAAGCCTAAAATTCACGATGAAAACCAGACGTGGTTAAGACTGTCTTTTCAGAGGCTGGGAGAGCCATCTTTAACCTCCCCACTTCAGTCATCCATTAGCCTGATTCTATTTTTAGGTCCCCTCAGCAGTAAGGTTGCCTTTTACTTTTTATGAGGTGTTTTTTGGGAAACAAGATTACAGACTCCTCTTTTTTAACGTTTAAGGATTCTCTAGTTAAGTTTGACACGATAATAATAATTTTCAAAAGCCCGGAACTTGAGCAAATAGAGATTTTTAGCTCCGCGCTGTTTTTTATTTTTTCAGTTTAAAAAATCTGATTGCTATCTCCTTTGATCTATTCCAGAAGGTCAAATAAGATGTTATTCAGCAAATAGTTACTGAGTGCCACTAGGTCCCGGGCACTGTCTAGAACACAAAACAAAAATCCCAGCTTCTCTGTGTGGCACTTTCACAGATATTTTTAGAATGTTCCAGGTGGTGGTGTCACCCACCAGGTATTTCTGAGAGGATTATTCCTGCTTCCCTACCAAGTCCTTAAAGAATTCTAAATGGTGACAGCCCTACTTGAGTTGTTTGTAGGCTTTGATATTCCTTAATTAGAAATTGTTAGATATTCTCACATTGCCTACAAAGAGATCCTGAATCCTGCTTGAAGGCAGTATTTGTTGGGGATGAATAAGTGGGAAAAGGCTGCCTCTGTTTTTTTCTCTTTCTTTGTCTTTGAGTAATCAAATTTGTATTGATGAGTATTCCTGTTACTCAAGTTAAAAGCAGTATGTTGTTACTGTTGAGGCTCCAATTCATTTATGACTGAAATTGTCAAGTTTAAGCTTGAAGTATTAAAAATTTGAATGAGTGCTAGCTCTGTGTGCGTGAATACAGGTGTCCCTGCTTGGTGCTGATACAAAGGTGAATAAGGGAAGACTAGGGGCTTCTGTGTTCATTTTGTGGTTCTCTGATTCATAATATGTATGCCTGCGGGCATATAAAAGCCTGGGAAACCAGCTGTGGGCCTTCCATTTGCAATGGAATGCAGTGATATTTGTCTTTTAAATTTTTTTAAATTTATTTTATTATTTTACTTTATTTAAAAATATTTTTTGGCTGAGTTGGGTCTTCGTTGCGGTGCGCGGGCTGCTTCTTGTGGTGGCTTCTCTTGTTGTGGAGCACGGGCTTCAGTAGTTGTGGCATGCAGGCTGAGTAGTTGTGGCTCACGGGCTCTAGAGCGCAGGTTTAGTCGTTGTGGTGCACGGCCCTAGTTGCTCCACGGCATGTGGGATCTCCCCAGACCAGGGCTCAAGCCCGTGTCCCCTGCATTGGCAGGCAGATTCTTAACCACTGTGCCACCAGGGAAGCCTGGAATTTGTCTTTTTACACGAGTTAATTTTAAAGTTCATGGGAAAAATATTTTTATCCTCTATGAGCAAAAACTAGTGTTCTAAGCACCTTGTACCTTCAGGAAATTAAGATACGCCAGTGGGTGTCCTTGTTTCTTTTAATGGTGGGGTGAGTACTTGTGATAAACCAGCAAAGATGGAGACCTGGCATGGTTCTGGGTTCTTGGATCACAGACCTCCTTGTATCCTTCTCTGTGTACAGCAGTAGGCTATGAAATGTGCTGAGTGACAGCATGTTTATGTTCAGTTATCAGAGGTGGAATATCTCCTCTGTTCAAGTAGACATAAATTGTGACCATGGGCTGTCTTCATTTTTCTATGCGATGACTTACTTCCATTTCCACTTCAGGTTTCTTTGAATTGCCATCACTGACTGCTGGTATTTCTGTGTGTGTTCCTGTAGCATTTATATTTGCAAAATATTTTCCAGTCGCTTACAATTCATCATGCTTCCCAGCCAACTCATCGAATTAGGTCCATGGTGCATTGCTTAGGGGAAGAAATAAGCCACATGATTAGCAGAGGCAAACTATTATATATAGGATGGATAAACAACAAGGTCCTACTGTACAGAACAGGGAACTATATTTAATATCCTGTAATAAACCATAATGGAAAAGAGTATGAAAAAGCATATATGTATAACTGAGTCACTTTGCTGTACAGCAGAAATTAACACAACATTGTAAATCAACTGTACTTCAATAAAATGAAAAGAATACAGGATAAATCCAAGGAGAAACACGCTAAGACACATATTAATCACACTATCAAAAATTAAATACACAGAAAAAAATACTAAAAGCAGTAAGGGAAAAGCAACAAATAACATACAAGGCAATCTCCATAAGGTTAACAGCTGATCTTTCAGCAGAAACTCTGCAAGCCAGGAGGGAATGGCAGGACATATTTAAAGTGATGAAAGGGAAAAACCTACAACAAAGATTACTCTACTCAACAAGGATCTCATTCAGATTCGATGGAGAAATTAAAACCTTTACAGACAAGCAGAAGCTAAGAGAATTCAGCACCACCAAACCAACTTCACAACAAATGCTAAAGGAACTTCCCTAGGCAGGAAACACAAGAGAAGGAAAAGACCTACAATAACAAACCCAAAACAATTAACAAAATGGTAATAGGAACATACATATTGATAATTACCTTAAATGTAAATGGATTAAATGTTCCCACCAAAAGACACGGACTGGCTGAATGGATACAAAAACAAGACCCGTATATATGCTGTCTATAAGAGACCCACTTCAGACCTAGGGACACATACAGACTGAAAGGAAGGGGATTGGAAAAAGATAGTCCATGCAAATGGAAATCAAAAGAAAGCTGGAGTAGCAATTCTCATATCAGACAAAATAGACTTTAAAATAAAGACTATTACAAGAGACAAAGAAGGACACTACATAATGATCAAGGAATCAATCCAAGAAGAAGATATAAGAATTGTAAATATTTATGCACCCAATATAGGAGCACCTCAATACATAAGGCAAATGCCAACAGCCACAAAAGGGGAAATTGACAGTAACACAATCATAGTAGGAGATTTAGCACCCCACTTTCACCAATGGACAGATCATCCAAACTGAAAATAAATAAGGAAACACAAGCTTTAAATGATACATTAAACAACATGGACTTAATTGATATTTATAGGACATTCCACCCGAAAACAACAGAATCCACTTTCTTCTGAAGTGCTCATGGAACATTCTCCAAGATGGATCATATCTCGGGTCACAAATCAAGCCTTGGTAAATTTAAGAAAATTGAAATCATATCAAGGGACTTCCCTGGTGGCGCAGAGGTTAAGAATCTGCCTGCCAATGTAGGCGATACGGATTCGAGCCCTGGTCTGGGAAGATCCCACATGCTACAGAGGAACTAAGCCCATGTGCCACAACTACTGAGCCTGTGCTCTATCTAGAGCCTATGAGCCACAACTACTGAGCCCGCTTGCCTAGAGCCCATGCTCCGCAACAAGAGAAGCCCATATACTGCAACGAAGAGTAGCCCCTGCTCACTGCAACTAAATAAAGCCCGCATGCAGCAACAGAGAGCCAAGACAGCCAAAAATAAATAATAAATAAATTAAAAAAATAAAAGAAATCATATCAAGTATCTTTTCCAACCACAATGCTATGAGACTAGATATCAGTTACAGGAAGAAAACTGTAAAAAATACAAACACATGGAAGCTAAACAATACTAAATAACCAAGAGATCACTGAAGAAATCAAAGAGGAAATAAAAAAGTACCTAGAAACAAATGACAATGAAAGCACAACAATGCAAAACCTATGGGATGCAGCAAAAGCAGTTCTAAGAGAGGAGTTTATAGCAATACAATCATACCTCAAAAAACAAGAAAAATCGCAACAACCTAACCTTACACCTAAAGCAATTAGAGAAAGAAGAACAAAAAACCCCCTAAGTTAGCAGAAGGAAAGTAATCATAAATATCAGATCAGAAATAAATGAAAAAGAAATGAAGGACACAATAGCAAAGATCAATAAAACTAAAAGCTGGTTCTTTGAGAAGATGAAATTGATAAACCATTAGCCAGACTCAGAGAAGAAGAAAAGGGAAAAGACTCAAAGCAACAGAATTAGAAATGAAAAAGGAGAAGTAACAACTGACACTGAAGAAATACAAAGGATCATGAGAGATTACTACAAGCAACTATATGCCAATAAAATGGACAACCTGGAAGAAATGGACAAATTCTTAGAAAAGCACAACCTTCTGAGAGTGAACCAGGAAGAAATAGGAAATATAAACAGACCAGTCACAAGCACGGAAATTGAAACTGATTAAAAATCTTCTAACAAACAAAAGTCCAGGATCAGATGGCTTCACAGGTAAATTCTCTCAACATTTAGAGGGGAGCTAACACATATCCTTCTCAAACTCTTCCAAAATATAGCAGAGGGAGGAACACTCCCAAACTCATTCTACGAGGCCACCATCACCATGATACCAAAACCAGACAGGGCTTCCCAGGTGGCACAGTGGTTGAGGGTCAGCCTGCCAATGCAGAGGACACGGGTTTGTGCCTCAGTCTCAGAAGATCCCACATGCTGCGGAGCGGCTGGGCCCGTGAGCCATGGCTGCTGGGCCTGTGCGTCCGGAGCCTGTGCTCCGCAACGGGAGAGGCCACAACAGTGAGAGGCCCGCGTACGGCTAAAAAAAAACCAGACAAAGATGTCACAAAAAAAGAAAACTACAGGCCAATATCACTGATGAACATAGATGCAAAAATCCTCAACAAAATACTAGCAAACAGAATCCAACAGCACATTAAAGGATCATACACCATGATCAACTGGGGTTTATCCCAGGAATGCAAGGATTCTTCAATATACGCAAATCAATCAATGTGATACACCATATTAACAAATTGAAGGATAAAAACCATATGATCCTCTCAGTAGATGCAGAAAAATCTTTTGAAAAAATTCAACACCCATTTATGATAAAAACCCTTCAGAAAGTAGGCATAGAGGGAAGTTACCTCAACATAATAAAGGCCACATATGACAAACCCACAGCCAATATCATTCCCAGTGGTGAAAAACTGAGAACATTTCCACTAAGATCAGGAACAAGACAAGGTTTCCCACTCGCACCACTATTATTCAACGTAGTTTCAGAAGTTTTAGCCGCAGCAATCAGAGAAGAAAAAAATCAAAGGAATCCAAATTGGAAAAAAAGAAATAAAACTGTCACTGTTTGCAGATGACATGATACTATACATAGAGAATCCTAAAGATGCTACCAGAAGACTACTAGAGCTAATCAGTGAATTTGGTAAAGTAGCAGGATACAAAATTAAGGCACAGAAACCTCTTGCATTCCTATACACTAATGATGAAGAATCTGAAAGAGAAATTAAGGAAACACTCCCATTTACCACTGCAACAAAAAGAATAAAATACCTAGGAATAAACCTACCTAAGGAGACAAAAGACCTGTATGCAGAAATCTATAAGACACTGATGAAAGAAATTAAAAATGATACAAACAGATGGAGAGATATACCATGTTCTTGGGTTGGAAGAATCAACATTGTGAAAATGACTATACTACCCAAAGCAATCTGCAGATTCAACGCAATCCCTATCAAACTACCACTGGCATTTTTCACAGAACTAGAACAAAAAATTTCACAATTTGTATGGAAACACCAGAGACCCTGAATAGCCCAAGCAATGTTGAGAAAGAAAAATGGAGCTGGAGGAATCAGGCTCCCTGACTTCAGACTATACTACAAAGCTACAGTAATCAAGGCAGTATGGTACTGGCACAAAAATAGAAATATAGATCAATGGAACAGGATAGAAAGCCCAGAAATAAACCCACGCACATATGGTCACCTTATCTTTGATAAAGGAGACAAGAGTATACAGTGGAGAAAAGACAGCCTCTTCAGTAAGTGGTGCTGGGAAAACTGGACAGCTACATGTAAAAGAATGAACTCCCTAACATCATACACAAAAATAAACTCAGAATGGATTAAAGACTTAAATGTAAGGCAGATATTATCAAACTCTTAGAGGAAAACACAGGCAGAACACTCTATGACATAAATCACAGCAAGATCCTTTTTGACCCACCTCCTAGAGAAATGGAAATAAAAACAAAAATAAATAAATGGGACCTAATGAAACTTCAAAGCTTTTGCACAGCAAAGGAAACCATAAACAAGACCAAAATACAGCCCTCAGAATGGGAGAAAATATTTGCAAATGAAGCAACTGACAAAGGATTAATCTCCAAAATACACAAGCAACTCATGCAGCTCATTATCAAAAAAACAAACAGCCCAATCTGAAAATGGGCAGAAGACCTAAATAGACATTTCTCCAAAGAAGATATACAGATTGCCAACAAACACTGAAAGGATGCTCTGCATCACTAATCATTAGAGAAATGCAAATCAAAACTACAGTGAGGTATGATCTCACACCGGTCAGAATGGCCATCATCAAGAAATCTACAAACAATAAATGCTGGAGAGGGTGTGGAGGAAAGGGAACCCTCTGCACTGTTGGTGGGAATGTAAATTGATATAGCCTCTGTGGAGAACAGTATGGAGGTTCCTTAAAAAACTAAAAATGGAACTACCATATGACCCAGCAATCCCACTACTGGGTATATATCCTGAGTAAACTGTAATTCAAAAAGAGTCATGTACCCCAATGTTCATTGCAGCACTATTTACAATAGCTAGGACATGGAAGCAACCTAAGTGTCCATCGACAGATGAATGGATAAAGAAGATGTGGCACATACATAGAATGGAACATTACTCAGCCATAAAAAGAAACGAAATTGAGTTATTTGTAGTGAGGTGGATGGACCTAGAGTCTGTCATACAGAGTGAAGTAAGTCAGAAAGAGAAAAACAAATACCATATGCTAACACATATATATAAAATAAAAAAAAATAGGTTATGAAGAACCTAGGGGCAGGACAGGAATAAAGACACAGACGTAGAGAATGGACTTGAGGACACAGGGAGGGTAAGGTTAAGCTGGGACAAAGTGAGAGAGTGGCGTGGACATATATACACTACCAAATGTAAAATAGATAACTAGTGGGAAGCAGCCACATAGCACAGGGAGATCAGCTCCGTGCTTTGTGACCACCTAGAGGGGTGGGACAGGGAGGGTGGGAGGGAGACAGAAGAAGGAGGAGATATGGGGATATGTGTATACGTATAGCTGATTCACTTTGTTATACGGCAGAAACTAACACAACATTGTAAAGCAATTATACTGCAAGAAAGATGTTAAAAAAATTAAAAATAAAATGAAAAGAAAAGAAAAGGAAAGTAATAAGCCACAGGAGAGATGAGCTGACTTACCCACACCAGATGCTGAGCTGGTCACAGAGCCAGGCTTTGGATTTTAGGGTCGCTGTTTTTTAGGGACTGCTAAACTGAGCTGTTGCATGCCATGTTATGCAGCAGGATCTTGGAGACTAAGCAGAGATTTGTGGGTGGAGAAGAAAGGGCTGCCCACCGTGTCGTTAGCTGCCTGGTTATGCCAGTTATGAGAACAGGAGGGCCCCAAATGGGCTTCCGAGATATCTGGTAATTGATTGTAGCACAGGCAGCATCCTTAGAAGGAACACTCTTCTACTTACGTATTTCTTGCTTTGATTCAATTTTTTAAATGTCTGTAGTTGAGAAGTGTACTTGGGTGCTTGGTAACCTTGAAGGTTTGGAATGTTTTCAACATCAGATGATTATTTAGCGTTCACTGTGCTGAACAGTCGGTGACAACTGTTGAGTGACTGCTGGGTCCAGAGAACGATCCTAATGTTAGTATAAACTCCAGCAGAAACACCATTTTTTTTTTTTTTGGCAATTTACATTAAAAAAATTTGGGGGTGTTTTTTTTGTTTTGGCGGTACGTGGGCCTCTCACTGTTGTGGCCTCTCCCATTGCGGAGCACAGGCTCTGGACGCGCAGGGTCAGCGGCCATGGCTCACGGGCCCAGCCGCTCCGCGGCATGTGGGATCCCCCCGGACCGGGGCACGAACCCGCGTCCCCTGAATCGGCAGGCGGACTCTCAACCACTGCGCCACCAGGGAAGCCCCTGGTGTTTTTCTTTTTTTAATTGAAGTATAGTTGATTTACAGTGTTGTGCTAATTACTGCTGAACAGCAAAGTGATTCAGTTATACATATATATTCTTTTCCATTATGGTTTCTCATAGAATGTTGAATATAATTCCCTGTGCTCTACAGTAGGACCTTGTTGTTTATCCATTCTATGTATAATAGCTTACGTCTGCTAATCCCAACCTCCCACTCCATCCCTCCTCCAACCCCCTCTCCCTTGGCAACCACCAGTCTGTTCTCTATGTCTGTGATCCTGAGAAACACCTTTTATTTAAAGATGGTTGAGTGTCTGAATCTTTCAATTTAAGGTCATTCTGCTGATTTTTCTGATGTGACGCTGGAGTGGCCCATTTTTCTGGGCGTTGTGGCATTGTCCAGGCTCACCCAGTGCTATTCCCCCTGTGATTTGTGGGTCAGGGTCTTTCTGGCTGAGGGGTGGTGAAGGTTTGTGGTGAACCAGCACATCTGCTTCTGCCAGCCACATGGTTTGCAGGAATTTCTGCCCTCTCAAAGGAGCGGCTCCCTGCCCTTCAGGAGGGCAGTGTGTCCTTTCTTAAACGCTGGAGCTGCCCCCCTTCTCCCTTACAAAATGTGTGCATCTCTCTAGACACCTGCACCCCTGCCTTACTTTTTGAATATTTAAAAAGAACAAGGAAAGCGATTAGGAGGGATCCTGGCAAATTGAGAATTTGTGAAGTGGAAAAGAAGACACTGTTATAATGATTATTGTAAATAGAAAAACAAATGGAGCATTTTTAGAAAATCAACTTAACAGAGCTGTGGTTTTCAACAGTTTTTCATGGGAGGCTGTTCAGAACCACTGTGATAATAGGTCGTGTGGCCCGGCTGGCCTTTGTATTTCTTCTCCTCCTGATAACCTTTTGAATTGTTTCATTAAGTTGATCATGACAATTTTTTGGTAGCTGGGAAGGTGTCAGGACGTGAAGGACAAATAATTGCATGGTGTCAGAGTCAGAAATAGAATCCGAGTTTGAGCCACGACTGTGGGCGGGACTGGGCTCCACCTGCCCTCCCTGCTCCCTCTCAGGGACCACTGCCCCTGCTCACCTGGGGCTCAGTTGTCCCACCCATAGGATGCAGGCCAGGAATTCCCATGCTAGCCACTCGATGTCTTTACTCTCTGAGAACAGTAAGTGATAAGCAAACTCAAAATTGTAGAACACTCTGATGGTGCCCAAACCTGTTTAGACCTGATAGACAATGCTGTTTTTCTTTTTTTTTTGGATGTATAGTTGATTTACAGTGTTGTGTTAATTTCTGCTGTATAGCAAAGTGAGTCAGCTACACACACACACATATATAGTTCCCTGTGCTAGACAGTAGGACCTTATTGTTAACCATTCTATATATAAAAGTTTGCATCTGTTAACCCCAGACTCCCAGTGACAATGCTGTTTTATAATTAGTGGATTTAAAAGCTGAAAATTATTCGGGCTTGCCTATCCTGAGCTTCGTGCTGCAGGCTCTGCCCGAACGTCCCAGTCCTCAGTAAACCCTGTTCTATTTTGTTCAGAAACGCCCAGTGGCTGTAGTGAGTCTCCATGTTAGGAAAGGTGACCTCTAATTAGTATTTTATGCAGTTATTATGAAAATAAAAGCTGATTAACAGAGTATAAAAGAAATTGATAGCTGTTGTGTTGCCAGATTTTTGTTTGGAGAAAATGGAATAGTAAATTGAACAGGGATAGTCTTATAGGAGCCAGCCCAACCCTAGAGCCTTATTGCTAGAAGAATTAATAATTAACTGATGATATGAGATGGACTCAAATTCAGAGGACCGTGTCAGATTCAGGATTGATCTTTTTGGTTCTTATTTGTGTCTCCAGGTGATAATCTTCTCCAGGTAGAGATGCAAACTTGTGTTATTTAAACAATATATATAATCACAGATATTACTCATTTTGATTAAAAGACCTTGTTTTCCCTTCTCTCTTTGGAATAGTCTACAATGTAGGTTGTTGTGTCTGTAGAATTAATTGACTTAATTAACTTATATAGAAACCAAATACGAATGCATAATGGTCAAGCTTATCTCAATATTTCAGTGAGGACATAAGTGCTTTTTTTTTTTTTTCCTGCTCTGCACGGCATGTGGGATCTCAGTTCCCTGACCAGGGATCAAACCCGCGTCCCCTGCAGTGGAAGCACAGAGTCCTAACCATTGGACCACCAGGGAAGTCCCTTTTTTTTTTTAATAAGTGCTTTTTTGCCATTAAGCACATTGTATTGGTTGTCATGGCATATAATTTAACTTTCAGAAAGACAGTGGTCTTAGGATTCCTATGGGCTTGGGACTTTGCTAGTATGTTCTTCAAGGAAGAAGGTATGGCCTCTGAATGGGGGTAGCAATTCTTGCTAACAGATATTCCTGGAAAACTCTTCCAACTGACATTTTTCTTTCTTTTTCTTTTTTTTTAATTTTTATTTTATTTGGAGTATAGTTGATTTACAATGTTGTGTTTCAGGTGTACAGCAAAGTGATTCAGTTATACGTATACATGTATCCATTCTTTTTCAGATTCTTTCTCATATAGGTTATTACAGAATATTGAGTAGAGTTCCCTGTGCAATACAGTAGGTCCTTGTTGATCATCTATTTTATATATAGTAGTGTGTCTATGTTAATCCCAAACTCCTAATTTACCCCTCCCCCCGATCTTTCCTCTTTGGTAACCAGAAGTCTGTTCTCTATGTCTGTGAGTCTGTTTCTGTTTTGTAGATAAGTTCATTTGTATCATATTTTAGATTCCAGATATAAGTGATATGATATTTGTCTTTCTCTTTCTGACTTACTTCACTTAGTATGATAATCTCTAGATCCACCCATGTTGCTACAGATGGCATTATTTCATTCTCTTTTATGGCTGAGTAATATTCCATTGTACATATGTACCACATCTTCTTTATCCTTTATTCTGTTGATGGACATTCAGGCTGCTTCCGTGTGTTGGTTATTCCAACTGACATTTTTCTCAACCACCATGTTTCAGGGGTTGAAGAGCATTTTCTGGATCTCTTAGATTATGTTCAGGAAGATAACGGGGCAGCGACCGCTGATTGTTTGAGTATCCTTCAGACTTATCCCAGGAAAACAGAATACTATAAGTCACAGGCACATCGCCTTAACCCCCAGGCCCTCTTCTTCTGCTCCCTGTGTTTGGAGAGTTTCAGTACCATGACCAGAGAGGGTCCTGTATGAGCAGGGAGACCAGTCTGCACCCACAGGACTGTCCATCCTGGCCAGTGACTCATGGGTTATGATTCTGTATGTTTCAGGAAGAAATGCTAATATTTGCTCCCATTGCCTAAGGAATATACAAAGTGAGACAGTGACTCCCATGCCCTTCTGTCTTTTCCTCTGGGACTTGAACGCTTGTTCCCTTAGCTTTTTTTTTTAATATATACATATATATTTATTTATTTTTATTGAAGTATAATTGATTTACAATGTTGTGTTAATTTCAGGTGTACAGCAGAGTGATTCAGTGATACATATATATCTATTTTTCAGATTCTTTTCCCTTAGAGGTTATTATAAAATATTGAGTATAGTTCTGTGCTATATAATAGGTCCTTGTCGGTTACCTATTTTATATATAGTAGTGTGTATTTGTTAATCCCAAACTCCTAATTTATCCCTCCCCCCACCGTTTCCCCTTTGGTAACCGTAAGTTTGTTTTCTATGTCTGTTAGTCTACTTCTGTTTGGTATATAAATTCATTTGTATCACTTTTTATTTTTAGATTTTACATGTAAGCAATATCATGATATTTGTCTTTCTCTGTCTGGCTTACTTCACTTAGTATGATCATCTCTAGGTCCATCATTCCCTTTGTCGTGCGCGTCTTTGAAGGGTGAGAAGGACTGGAAGCATCAGCCTTTCCTGTCTGCGGGTAGGCGGTTCATGCTTTCCCATCCTGGTTCTCTTTGCGTGGCTCTGAGAGGTTTTTTTCTTTTTTTTGTTTGTTTGTTTTTTTGCGGTACGCGGGCCTCTCGCTGTTGTGGCCTCTCCTGTTGCGGAGCACAGGCTCCGGACGTGCAGGCTCAGCGGCCATGGCTCACGGGCCCAGCCGCTCCGTGGCATGTGGGATCTTCCCCGACCGGGGCATGAACCCGTGTCCCCTGCATCGGCAGGCGGACTCTCAACCACTGCACCACCAGGGAAGCCACTGAGAGGTTTTTTTATGTGCTTGTTTTCAAGATGCAAAAAGTGTATGTATTTATCACTAGGTGAACAGGGGCAGGGAAGAAGCTCTTCTCTAGGAGAGAGGTAGAGGAAGATTTGAGTTGGAAGCAAGGGAGGAGGTTGGAGGACCTCAGATGTGATGAGGCAGCTTCTGAGGTGAGCTTTGGGCTGGGGAGACGTTGGCCTCTTTCCTTGAGGGTCTCTGTCTGGTTTGTAACACCATGTCTTTATTTTTTTTTTTTTTGCGGTACGCGGGCCTCTCACTGTTGTGGCCTCTCCCGTTGCAGAGCACAGGCTCTGGACGCGCAGGCCCAGCGGCCATGGCTCACGGGCCCAGCCGCTCCGCGGCATGTGGGATCTTCCCGGACCGGGGCATGAACCCGCGTCCCCTGCATCGTCAGGCGGACTCTCAACCACTGCGCCACCAGGGAAGCCCAACACCATATCTTTTAAGAAAGGACACCTGCCTTCCTAATCTGGTTTGAACCAAGGAGCCTCCCTCCAAAACCACGTGGACCTACATTGGTTCCATTTGATTTCTCCCAGATTTAGTTCACAGGGAACTTAAAGATGCATGTTGCCATCAAAGAGCAAGAAAATCCACAAAGAAGTCTTTTTTTTTTTTTAAATTAATTTATTTTATTTTTGTCTGCACTGGGTCTTCTTTGCTGTGTGCGGGCTTTCTCTAGTTGTGGCGAGCGGGGCCTACTTTTTGTTGTGCGAGGGCTTCTCATTGCAGTGGCTTCTCTTGTTGTGGAGCATGGGCTCTAGGCGCATGGGCTTCAGTAGTTGTGGCACACGGGCTCTAGAGCACAGGCTCAGTAGTTGTGGAGCACGGGCTTAGTTGCTCCGCGGCATGTGGGATCTTCCCGAACCAGGGCTCGAACCCGTGTCCCCTGCATTGGCAGTCGGATCCCCAACCACTGCGCCACCAGGGAAGTCCCCACAAAGAAGTCTTTTAGGTACAATATGTGGGATTTTGTTGCTGCTGTGATGGCTTTTGTTTTTATCTCCTCCACGATTAGCGGGATTTTCACAGAAGCTGAGGACAATGGGGAAGGCATAGGAACAGTCTCTGTAGGCCGTGGTAATGGAAACTGTAAATAGAATGAAAATTAAACAGTCTAATAAAGCTTAAAATTCCTTTTCAGAGTGCACTGGCTTCTTTGCAAGCTATTATCACAGAGCCTTGGGGTCCTTTTTCGCATTTGAGTTGGTTAGTCAACCACCTTTATTGGCTCTTCGGAATACTCATTAAAGAAAGCGAAACTTCATTAGGCTTAACTGACAAAATTGACCTGGTAGATTCAGTTCATTCTCTGGATTTGCACAGCTAAATAATTACCTGTGGTAAGTTACCTTCATCACATACATACCTATAAAAAGGTGGTATCCAGGGGCTTCCCTGGTGGTGCTGTGGTTGAGAGTCCGCCTGCTGATGCAGGGGACACGGGTTCGTGCTCCGGTCCGGGAAGATCCCACATGCCGCGGAGCGGCTGGGCCCGTGAGCCATGGCCGCTGAGCCTGTGCATCTGGAGCCTGTGCTCCGCAACGGGAGAGGCCACAACAGTGAGAGGCCCGAGTACGGCAAAAAAAAAAAAAGGTGGTATCCAGCAGATGTTCACAGTGTTCCATAGTGGGGGTCAGGAAACCTGCATTGATTTCATGAAAAGCTTTGGGGTTCTATCCAGAAGTGCTTCTGATACTTATATTATGAAGGGGCTTAAATAACATGGTAATAAGGTAATTTATACCAGCAATATTTGCCTTTATTATTATTATTTTTTTTGCGGTACGCGGGCCTCTCACTGTTGTGGCCTCTCCCGCTGTGGAGCACAGGCTCCGGACGCGCAGGCTCAGCGGCCATGGCTCATGGGCCCAGCCGCTCCGCGGCATGCGGGATCCTCCCGGACCGGGGCACAAACCCTCGTCCCCTGCATCCGCAGGCAGGCTCCCAACCACTGCGGCACCAGGGAAGGCCTGCCCATTTTTAATTAGAGTATAGATAAAGATAATTCAATAAATATTTTATATCATTATATTTTTTTCTCTGTCAGTTCCATAACCCACTGTTCTCTTGTGCCTTCCCCAAAAGGTTATGTATATGGTTAGTCTCGGTATTGTGAAAAAAAAACAAACAGAAAACCTTTAAAGTAGTTTTGCTTGCTGAAAATGGGGCCTGGGAAGTTTTTCACTGTATGAACTTAGTTATCTGGAAGCAACCTAAATGTCCATCCAAGGAGCTAGTTAGAAAATAAATGTGGTATAGTCACGAGAGTGGAATACCATGCAGCCAGGAATGCTCTTTGCTGATACTGAATGACCCTAGGTTATAGTTTTCTTACAAAATATAAAAAAGCCAGGTGCAGAACAATGTGTATGTTATGATTTGTGTTAAAGGGATAGAAAAAAGATGTGTGTGCCTTTGTGTTTACGTATGTATACAATATTGTTGAAGAGAAACACAAGACACTGAATCTCTTTGTCGTTCCCTCTGGGGAAGGGAACTCAGTGGCTGGAAACAGGAGTGAGAGGGAGGCTTTCCACTTTATGCCTTTTTGTACCACTTGAATTTTGAACCCAGGTAATAATAGACTCTTGTTAATAATCTTAGCTTCAAAAAACAAAATTTGATTATGTATAGTAGCACTGTCCAATAGAACTCTCTGTGATGCTGGAAGTGTTCCGTACACATCTGCACCATCCAGTACAGATGTGCTTGTACACATGTGGCTTTTGAACACTCGAAAGATGGCTTGTACAGCTGGAAAACTAAAATTTTAATTTCCTTTCATTTTAATTAATTACATTTAAATAGCCAAGTATGGTTACTGGCTATCATATTGATTGGGTGCAGACCTAGAGTATATGACTTAGAGTATCTCTTCTGTTTAGACCTGACTAAAGTTTAGATGTGTTTTAGGAGAAATAACTCTTAGTTTTGGCTCTCACAATAACATTTATTATTGGAAGTCCAAGAAAATACCTATATTTTCTTTTTGTCCTAGAATTTAAAGCCATCACATATTTCTTTTTCTTAAATTTATTTTATTGAAGTACAGTTGATTTACAGTGTTGTGTTTATTTCTGCTGTACAGCAAAGTGATTCAGTTATACATCTATATTCATTCTTTTTCATGTTCTTTTCCATTATGGTATATCACAGAATATTGAATATAGTTCCCTGTGCTATACAGTAGGACCTTTTTTTTAAACATCTTTATTGGAGTATAATCGCTTTACAATGGTGTATTAGTTTCTGCTTTATAACAAATTGAATCAGCTATACGTATACATATATCCCCATATCCCCTCCCTTTTGCGTCTCCCTCCCACCCTCCCTATCCCACCCCTCTAGGTGGTCACAAAGCACTGAGCTGATCTCCCTGTGCTATGCGGCTGCTTCCCACTAGCTATTTTACATTTGGTAGTGTATATATGTCCATGCTACTCTCTCACTTCATCCCAGAGTAGGACCTTGCTCTTTATCCATTCTCTATATAATAGTTTGCATCTGCTAACCCCAAACTCCCAATCCATCCCTCCCCCAGCTCCCTTCCCCCTTGACAACCAGAAGTCTGTTATCTGTATCTGTGAGTCTCTTTCTGTTTTGTAGATCAGTTCATTTGTGTCCTATTTTAGATTCCACATATAAGTGATATCATATGGTATTTCTCTTTCTGACTTACTTCACTTAGTATGATCATCTCCAGGTCCATCCATGTTGCTGCAAATAACATCACATATTTCTTGAAATAAGTGCCCATCAGTCAGATTTGAAAATCCTTTTTATTACCCAGAAAAATCATTTTTATGGAAAACTGTGTCTTTTTGTAGTCTTACTTGGAAAAACTCTATTTTTGAGAGGTTCATCTTCTCATCTATAACACAAACCCTGTTTGTCTGTCTCGCTGCAGCGTAATGTGCGGGCACTTTGTTCCGGAGCCCAGCAGCTGTTGTGTGACAAGGGCACAGTTTGCATTCTTAGCCAGCAGCTGCCAGAAGCATTTCTAATCTGGTTTTGGCAGGAAATAGTGCACAAGTGGAAACCAAGTTAAAAGAAGTTTGAAAAATAAACAGAATGACTTTGGATGCCACTTAGTGTAGAGTTCATCTTTCTGCTTAATATTGCCCTAGTTATTTGTTAACATGACTAGCCTCTGAGCCCTTCCAGGGCAGGGCTGTATCTAATTGTCTTTGAAATCCGGGGTCTAGCCCAGGACCTGGAATATGCCAGTAGGAGTTCATTATTATTGCTACTACTACTATTATTATTATTAATGATTGACTATACTGCAAATTTGTTTAATTGATTCAGTTACTAGCTTAAAACAGTTGTTCATCCAGGATAAACTAGTTGTAGATAATTAGTGGTTACGGGTCCCTCTTCTCTTCCCCTTTCTACTGCACAATGCCGCCCACCCTCTGCTCTAAAGTACGACATTTTGAACATTCTTTAAGCATAATTTATTCATCCATTCTGCAAGCACGCTGATTTCTGTTGTATGCAGGGAATAAGCACATCCTAATTTCCTACAGAATAAGAGGTTTTCAGAAGGCAAAGGCATAGGTGTAAACATGGTATCTTTTAAAAAAATTTTTATTAGTTTTTTAATTGAAGTATAGTTGATTTACAATGTTGTGTTAGTTTCAGGTATACAGCACAGTGATTCAGTTATATATATATTATATATATATATATAATGTATATAGTTATATATATATTTTATATATATATAATATATATATATATATTCTTTTCCCTTATAGGTTATTATAAAATATTGAGTGTAGTTCCCTGTGCTATACAGTAGGTCCTTGTTGGTTATCTATTTTATATATAGTAGTGTGTATATGTTAATCCCAAATGTGTTACCTTTCTAAACTGAAGGCAAAAATTCCTCAGGTGGTTAGACCCAAAAAATGATTTTTTTTTGGTCTCTAAAGAAGAAAGTTTATTAAAATCTTACCTTCAGGGCTCAAATCATGCTTTCCATCCAATTCGGTCTGCTCTCTCTCAAAGGTCCAGGATGCCCCAGCCTCCTGTTCTCCCCACGATGTGTAAGATGTCAGGCATGGTCCATGTGGAGGGGCTCTGAGTGCTGATGGGGCTGTGCTCAGCACTGTTTGCTTCTTGTTGCAGACCTTCACTGCCTGGTGTAACTCCCACCTCAGGAAAGCTGGCACTCAGATCGAGAACATCGAGGAAGACTTCCGGAATGGCCTTAAGCTCATGCTGCTTTTGGAAGTCATCTCAGGTGAGTCTTAAACATTTTTCATACATGTTATACCCAATCTTACATGTACTTCTATGTCCGAGCAGTAGATACGCATCTGTTTTTTTTGTTTGTTTGTTCGTTTTTTTAAAAAAAATCTCCCTTTGAACCTGGCTGGGGGAGATGGTATTATTGGCAAAGCAAACGTTTCCAAAGAGCGGTCTGCCTGGAGTTATTTTTCTGTTCTAAAAAAGGAGTGAATTCTGTTTAAAATTGACTTATTAAAATCATGTTTCTACCACCCACTTCAAAACAGAATAAGAGAAGAGAAAATGACATTCATATGACTGCCCACCAGGCTGCCCTCTCCACTAAGTCCAGCTAGTGTGTATTCCAGAAATTGTCTTTCATGCCGAAGGCCAGTGTACATGTTGGCTTAACTCTGAACACAGGAGTTCAAGTCCCAGAGGGGTTATCCTTTGCCCTAAATGTCAGCTGGCTGGTTTAGACTGTGGACTGGAGAGTGGATCGGGCTTAATTAAAGAGGTGTGACTGGGAAGGATGAGGGCAGGGTGGCCCTGATCCAGGTATCTCCGTAACTCCACATCTGAGATGAACCCTGTGATTTGAACGAAGCTCCCTGACTCTCTCCCACAGCTGGTCAGCACCTCTGAATGCTGCAGGGGCACCAGCCAGCTTCTTTCTTACTCATTCGTACTTTGGCTCAAAGACCAAACCGGGCTCTCCCAGCAAATCTGAAAAGCATATGGCCTCAATAGCACAGCTCCCCTCTGGTCCATCTGACCTTGACCTTGAAAGTACTGTGATTTACAGAAACCGAGAACACATAAGGAACAGTCAAATAATGATTCCCATTTAAGGAGGGCACGGACTCTGAATTTTGGCATCTTGATTCTGCATCAAGGGTCTCCTTTCTCTGTGTCTACATGATTCTTTCTTCATCCAACAGGGGAAAGGCTGCCCAAACCTGACCGAGGAAAAATGCGATTCCACAAAATCGCTAACGTCAACAAAGCCTTGGATTACATAGCCAGCAAAGGCGTGAAGCTGGTGTCCATCGGGGCGGAAGGTAAATGGGGTGTGATGCGAATGACCCTGACCGCGCACAGACCTCCCCGTGGGGCAGTGGGCCTGCAGCTGGATGCCTGCTTCCCTCCCCCCTGCCTTCCCCCCATCTCCTGTGTCAGCCTCTCTTGACAGGCTCTCCGCAGGCACCATGAACGGGAGACAAGGCTCTAGGATCATTTGTACATAATAGAGTCAAGGGAGTTCCCTGGTGGTCCAGCGGTTAAGACTCTGAGCTTCCACTGCAGGGGCCGCAGGTTCGATCCCTGGTTGGGGAACTAAGATCACACATGCTGCATGGTGTGGCCAAAAAAAAGGAGTCAAATATGATGCTGTCTTTTTCAAACTGATCATCCAAATGAGAAAGAACTTGTACATCCCAGTGACTCTTAATAAGAACTAGTAGGAAGGATCTCCATTCTCTGTGGGAGATTGGGAGTCCGGGTGAGTCTGGCAGGAGCTGAGACTGCCCTGCCTCTCAATCTTTACAACTGAGCTCGGGAAGAGGGATCAGGGTAAAGATGACCCAGTGTTCTCTCTGTTTGATTATTTAGAAC